>NC_134688.1:11678019-11988019 GCF_050947455.1 Rhinoderma darwinii
CAACAGCGGTTTCATTTACTTTCTGTCTCTAATTACCGGTGAATGTCGTCACCACTGATCTTTGACCTGTACAGATTTGGCGGTTTTTTCAGCTTCATCTAATTTTATTTATTGTATTTAAGGTGCAACATTGTGTGTTTTTTTATGGCCTGATGAAGCGTCGGTTCGATGTCGTAACGCGTAGCCCTGTAATTAATTATTTTCTTATTACCTCGATCATCCTCATTTCAGTCTAGGAGCGCCGTTTTGTGGGTCCAATTTTTGTTTTTATTTCTTCTGCTCTTTCATAAGCGCAAGCGTGCTTGTGTCTATGAAAGGCACTGATTGGCAGGGCAGAATGACTTGCCCTGTCAATCAGCGCCTTTCAACGATGCAAGCGGTGCGAGGACATCATCGCGCCGCTTGCGTCGTTTAACCCCAGCAGACTTGCTCAGAGGAGAGCAGGTCTGCATTGCCACCAGATGGCATGGGAACGGGATTAAGGTGAGTATGTAAAGTTTTGTTTTTTGTATCCTAATAAAAGTGTGAGTGATATTATCTACAGTGGGGGCTATATACAGGGGGGCTCTATCTACAGAGTGGCTCTGTCTACGGGGGGGGGGGGGGTGCTATATACTGGGGTCGACTCCATCTACAAGGGTGGCTATAGACCCTATCTACAAGGGGGCTATACACAGGGGTGGGCTTTAGTGGAGCACTGTATGGGGAGCTATAAGTGAGGCACTATATACAGGGGTGGGCTATATGCGCAGCACTAATTATAGGGGGAGATATATGCAGGGCACTATCTACAGGGGTGGGCTATATCTACAGGGGGGCTATATACAGGGGTAGGCTATTTATGGAGCACCATAGGGGGAGCTATATGTGACACACTATATACAGTGGTGGGTTATATGTGGATCACTTTATAGGGGGAGATATATGTAGGATACTGTCTACTGGGATGGGCTATATGTTGGACACTATATACAGGGGTGGGCTATATGTAGAGCACTATCTACAGGGGGCATTTATGTGGGGCACTATCTACAGGGGGGATACATGTGGGGCACTATTATCAGAGGGGGCTATATTTGGAGCACTATCTACAGTGGTGCCTATATGTGGGACACTATCTACAGGGGTCGCTATATGTGGGCACTATCTACAGGGGTGGTTATATGTGGGACACTATCTACAGGGGTCGCTATATGTGGGCACTATCTACAGGGGTGGTTATATGTGGGACACTATCTACAGGGGGCTGTATGTGGGGCACTATCCAGAGGGGGCTCTATGGGGGGCACTATCTACAGGGGGCACGGTGTGTGTGTGTACGTCACAGTGTATGGTGCTATTATATTTAGGTGTGCAGTGTCTGGCACCTTGATAACTGTATCTTTGTTTATAGGTGCAGAAAAGTTTGAAGAGTGAGAAGCTGAAGATATCTGAGTTGCAAACTGCAGAAATGGGCTGTGGCCGGGAGAAGTCATCATAGAGATCTGGACCGGATGGAGAAAAAAAAGAGTCACCGGTGAGTCACTTAATGTAAATGTTTATTCTGCCTCTAATCCGTACTGGAGTAACTGTATGATCTGCAGCGAGATGATTGGTGGTATGATTATGATATGTTTTTTTTTTGTGAAACAGCAACTCCCAGCATATCCTTATCATTGTTTGGGCCATGCTGGGAGCTGTATACAATTTAGTGCAAACCTATACTGCAGGGGTTGCACTAAATTGAGCTGTATTTGTGCTGGTGTTGTATTTATGTACTGATCTTGATTCTGGAGCTGTATATACAGTGAAGGAAATAAGTATTTGATCCCTTGCTGATTTTGTAAGTTTGCCCACTGTCAAAGACATGAACAGTCTAGAATTTTTAGGCTAGGTTAATTTTACCAGTGAGAGATAGATTATATAAAAAAAAAAAAAAGAAAATCACATTGTCAAAATGATATATATTTATTTGCATTGTGCACAGAGAAATAAGTATTTGATCCCCTACCAACCATTAAGAGTTCTCCTCCTCCAGAACAGTTACACGCTCCAAATCAACTTGGTGCCTGCATTATAGACAGCTCTTACATGGTCACCTGTATAAAAGACTCCTGTCCACAGACTCAATGAATCAGACTGACTCTAACCTCTACAACATGGGCAAGACCAAAGAGCTTTCTAAGGATGTCAGGGACAAGATCATAGACCTGCACAAGGCTGGAATGGGCTACAAAACCATAAGTAAGACGCTGGGTGAGAAGGAGACAACTGTTGGTGCAATAGTAAGAAAATGGAAGACATACAAAATGACTGTCAATCGACATCGATCTGGGGCTCCATGCAAAATCTCACCTCGTGGGGTATCCTTGATCCTGAGGAAGGTGAGAGCTCAGCCGAAAACTACACGGGGGGAACTTGTTAATGATCTCAAGGCAGCTGGGACCACAGTCATCAAGAAAACTGTTGGTAACACATTACGCCATAATGGATTAAAATCCTGCAGTGCTCAAGAAGGCACATGTACAGGCCCGTCTGAAGTTTGCAAATTAACATCTGGATGATTCTGAGAGTGATTGGGAGAAGGTGCTGTGGTCAGATGAGACTAAAATTGAGCTCTTTGGCATTAACTCAACTCGCCGTGTTTGGAGGAAGAGAAATGCTGCCTATGACCCAAAGAACGCCGTCCCCACTGTCAAGCATGGAGGTGGAAACATTATGTTTTGGGCGTGTTTCTCTGCTAATGGCACAGGACTACTTCACCGCATCAATGGGAGAATGGATGGAGCCATGTACCGTCAAATCCTGAGTGACAACCTCCTTCCCTCCACCAGGACATTAAAAATGGCTCGTGGCTGGGTCTTCCAGCACGACAATGACCCGAAACATACAGCCAAGGCAACAAAGGAGTGGCTCAAAAAGAAGCACATTAAGGTCATGGAGTGGCCTAGCCAGTCTCCAGACCTTAATCCCATCGAAAACTTATGGAGGGAGCTGAAGATCCGAGTTGCCAAGCGTCAGCCTCGAAATCTTAATGATTTACAGATGATCTGCAAAGAGGAGTGGGCCAAAATTCCATCTAACATGTGTGCAAACCTCATCATCAACTACAAAAAACGTCTGACTGTTGTGCTTGCCAAAAAGGGTTTTGCCACCAAGTATTAAGTCTTGTTTGCCAAAGGGATCAAATACTTATTTCTCTGTGCACAATGCAAATAAATATATATAATTTTGACTATGTGATTTTCTTTTTTTTTTTTTTATATAATCTATCTCTCACTGGTAAAATTAACCTAGCCTAAAAATTCTAGACTGTTCATGTCTTTGACAGTGGGCAAACTTACAAAATCAGCAAGGGATCAAATACTTATTTCCTTCACTGTATGTACTGAGCTTTGTTCTGGTGCTGTACATATCTACTGAGCTTTTGTTCTGTCACTGTATATATGCAATGAGCTTGGTTCTGGTGTTGTATATATGTATTGAGCTTTGTTCTGGTGTTGTATATATGTAATGAACTTTGTTCTGGTGTTGTATATATGTACTGAGCTTGGTTCTGTATATATGTAATGAGCTTTGTTCTGGTGTTGTATATATGTAATGAGCTTTGTTCTGGTGTTGTAGATATGTAATGAGCTTGGTTCTATTGCTGTATATAGGTAATGAGCTTAGCAGAAAAAACAAAAGGATCCAGCGATTCGTGGTATAACAAGGAAACACTCGGTTTCCACTTTATTGGATATAAGCAAACGAAAGCTTTGAAAGAAACACCAGGAGAGAAAACAAGGTGGTGGTATGTGGCAAATAGATTAGCCTACGCGTTTCAAGCACTAGCTGTGCTCTTAATCATAGAGCACAGCTTGACCTAGCCATGATTAAGAGCACAGCTAGTGCTTGAAACGCGTAGGCTAATCTATTTGCCACATACCACCACCTTGTTTTCTCTCCTGGTGTTTCTTTCAAAGCTTTCGTTTGCTTATATCCAATAAAGTGGAAACCGAGTGTTTCCTTGTTATACCACGAATCGCTGGATCCTTTTGTTTTTTCTGCTATTGCCTGCCGTGTGCCGTCACGGATGGTCCGGGCGATCCTCAACACAGGAGCATCAGACTGGTGAGCTGGAGGTTTCCTCCCATTCCCTTTTCCCTTTATTACCACGGTAATGAGCTTAGTTCTGGTGCTGTATATATGTATAGAGCTTGGTTCTGGTGCTGTATATATGTAATGAGCTTGGTTCTGGTGTTTTATATAGAACTCTATTGCTTGTAAAATGTACAAATGGCTTTATGCTCGAGTTACATAAAAAAAAAATGTGGGAAAAAAATGACACCTCATTAATCGTTAGGGAAAACAAACTTGGCGAGGGGGAAGGAAATGTCGGGAAAGAGGTTTGGGGGGGGGGGGGGGACGCCAGACTGAATCTTTGCCCCAGGTACTGGAGAACCTAGCTATGCCTCTGAGTTGCATCATAATCTTTTTGTTCTCATTGTACACACATGACAGATCATCAAAAAGGTCCAATAGGTTATATGTGATCAACCCAAAAGAAAAAGATCCTAGGGGAAAGTGATTGGCTCCAAAGTCAGCTCTAAATGGGGTTGTCTTCTTTTGGACCTTGAGACCCATTGTTGATGTCAGAGCCTGGGCTCGCCGGAGTATGCTGTGCTACCCTGTTGGGCCAGTTTGTCCCTAGTAGTGTGATAATCATTGACTTGAGCATAACGCAGTAGGCTTACTGTCAGTCCTATGTAAAATCATAGATAACACATTATTATATAATTATGATTTTTACCAATTTACAGACTTAGGTGCTAGAAGTGACGGACAGCTGCTCGTGTTGCCTATTCCCAAATTGGACGACTATTATTTGATGTCTTCTTGTGCCCCCCCCAAAAAGTGATTACATTTGCTTTTTGTTATTTTTATGCTATACAATGTAAAAAAAACACATAAGAACAACCTGCATTTTATAAATGATTTCCTTTATATTGTAACCTGCCATAGGAAGTACAAAATAAAGAATTATTTCCAAAGATTTTTGTTTCTGCAGCAATGCAAAAGAGTTCATCATTACCCAACAGAGACCATCACCAAAAATGGTGACAATAAGACTATCAAAAGTGTCCCTGGGTGGTCTCGAAACAAGTCATTTGAGTTTTAAAGATTGAGATGTATTTCTAGGTCACTTCGGAGGGTCCACTGCCTGCCGTAAGGCATCTTTTACAAGTCCTCCACAGAGATCCTTCATATTAAGCTTTGAATTGCTGGTTAACTTTTTGTTTGCAATAAACAACCAAAAATCCAACACCTACGGCAGTGACCAGCAAGACCAGGACTATAGTTATAATAATGACAATATTCATGTCAATTAACTCGTCTTCTTCACAGCTGTCTGAATCGTTCTGACCTAGAAGTATTTCTATTCTTTCACCATTAGAGCTCTGACACATGGTGGCATCAAGATCTGAGAAGCTCACCATGTTCCTTCTGACCATGTGGGTGATCCAAGAGTTTCCACAGCAACTGAGGGGGTTTCCGTACAAGGAAAGAGTTTTTAAAGTGTTTTCCAAGGCAGGGATATTGCTATTTTTGAGATTACTGAAGCTGTTGTTGCTTAGATCAAGTGTCTCCAATCTACAATTTTTGTTCCAAGAAGGAAGCCATGTCAATTGGTTTCCAGAAAGATTTAGATACCTGAGTTGGACTAAAAGAGGCAAATCAACATTCAACTGAACAAGAGAATTTTCTTCTATATGTAGAGCTTCAAGAGAACTTTCCAATCCCTTTATGGCATTTGGTTTAATGGTAAGGCCAAGGTTCATGGAGATATCAAGAAAAGTCAAAGGAGTGCCATAAAATGCATATTGTGGTAGAGTTTCCAGCATGTTCTGCCTGAGGTTTAAATATTGTAAAGTCGGGATGTTATAGAATAATGGACAGACATGGGTTCCGGGGTTTTGTTTGGCTGTTTCCAAGTTCATGCCACACAGGTCAACATTATTGTTTTGAAGGTTAATGGTGGTGATGCTGGGAAGATGTTGGAAGGTTCTAGACTCAACCACCTGAAGTTGGTTATTTTGTATGTGAAGAACTTGTAAAGATGGCAACGAGCCTGCCCCCAGTGACATGTTCTGTATTGAGTTTTCACTCAAATCAAGTTCCTCCAATGAGTTCAGTTGAACTATGTCTCCAAATGAGAAAGACTGGATACAATTTCTACTAAGGTTGACGAATTTCAGCATTGGCATGGTGGTGAAAATATCTTCAGTGATGGACTGGATATTATTGTAACTCAAGTCTAGATGGGTGAGTTTTAGTAAATTAACCATGCTTGCATTCCTTCCCCGGTCCTCTTCCAACCATGAGTATTCTTTATGAGGTGCCTCTTCTCCACAGCGAATTTGGTTCATGGATAGGTTGAGGAAAATGACATTGTTGACGTTTGGGAAAACCGGAAAACGTACTAGTTTGTTGTCACTGAGGTCAACATATCGTAATTGATATTCTTCATCGGACTCGGATGTGTAGAATGATTGTAGACTGTTCTTGCTAAGATTAAGACTTTGAAGTTGTCGGAGGTTAAATTGGGATATGCAGGTGATGGAATTCATGGCAAGATTAAGTTTTTTGAGATAAAGAAGGTGCTCAAAAGAACCTTCCTCGATGTCCATGATGATATTGTTTTGAAGGTCCAGTTCTTCAAGAAACGGGGCGCCTGAAAACATTTCTGGAGAAATCATTGTGATGCTGTTTTCCGACAGAGAAAGGTAGCGGAGGAGAGGAGCATTTTCTAGAAGGTATCCGATCATATCTGTGTACAAGCTATTCTTTGACAGGTCCAACTTTTCGACGTTGGGTAAAAGTCCGATGCCTGGATACTTATAGCTCATTATTCTGTCTAGATAGTTGTCAGAAAGACTAATTTCTTTCAAATTGACCATGTCCTCAAAGGTATCAGGCTGGATAAAATGTATTTTGTTGTTGCTCAGATCCAGGATCTCTATGAAGGAATACAAAGACAATGGGGTCTTGGTGAGGTTGCGAAGATCATTCTTAGACATATAGAGAGCATTAATGTTCGCGGGAAGTCCCAATGGAATCTCTTGAAAAGATTTGTTCTGACAGTATGCTATACTATTTATCTGGTGGAGAAAGAAGAAATAGAAAAATATTAGTAGGTGCAACTTTAGATATAGAAGCATTTCATGCAACTCACTCATAGAAGTTTTGACCGATATTCGGCTAGGGCATGGAGACTTTTGGTTGTGCAATGGTCAGGGTAAAATTGTTGCCACAACTGTCCCATGTTTCCCTATAAAGGAAAACATTTTGAGACAATCACAAAACTTTCCGACCATGTCTACAACTTTTTTCCCCATAAAAAGACATTGATGGCAGTATAGTTAGATAACATTTTGAATAGACGTTCCTGATATCCACCATGTTCAAACAACAATGATGCCCTATTGTCTTGTATTAGATAGGGCTATACTTTTTGTCAGATTGTTTCAGTGATATTGACGAGCTGGCATTATATTGAATTACTTGGATGGTATCTAAGTAGGTATCTCTCACCAAAATGTTTAGACCTGTCATATAACTTACACTACGATCCTCCCGAATTTCAGATGTGTATTTAGTCAAAGTGGTTGCTCATGAATATTCATTAGAGGCTCTGCCCCTATTTATCCCTCTTAGACTACATAATTATCACATATAAACTGCCACAGTGAATAGGATTGGTCAAAGCACTTTCTTAAGCTCCACCCCATAGACTCTTTCAGAGAGGGGCAAACCTCCTAGACTCATTCATTCCTAAATAGAATTTATGGAACCCTGCAAGATTAAGAGATGTAATTTATGCGAGTACTCCCATGAGAATATGTTGTAATAGAACATTGATTATCACTCAGGAATTGATCTTATTGAGTTAAGCTTGAACAAGGCAGAAGCAGTGATTGACCAGTTTGGTAGAGGACTGGGTGCTCATTAAGAAGACCCCTTCTCTAAAACAGCCACCTCGGCGATCAGCGGCTCATCAAGGTCCAGTGGAGAGCAGTCATTTTGGCTGATTATGTCATACATGGATGGGCCGGAACTGCCAGAGCAGGAGCCACTCGTACTTGGCAACTTTCCTCTCTGGCTTATAGCAGAGGACTCCCCTATGATGTCCATATGTCCTAATAAGGCATATGTACAAGGGTTGCCTTGATGATACAACCCATTTATGTCAGTGGCAAAATGGAGTTCCCCCTTTTGGTGTTGCCCACTCCCTTTGCCATCTCTGGTAGGAAAGAAGGGTGAAGTGACCCATGGTTTGGTTTCCTTAACCCAAAGTTGGAGAGTGCTCCATGTTTACACAACCTAGAGGAAAATAAATAGGACCACCTCAGCTGGGGCCCCCATTCTCTATGGGCCCCATAGTAAATTGAAGACTGCCTTTATGGTTAAAATACTTTTAAATTCAATCCACTTGCACCTTCCCAAGGAACCTGGACAAATGAATAGACACAGCAGCCAAAACCTTTAGTCCTTCTCCACAGTTGTTTTCCTACAGAAGTTTTGTGCAACGAGCACCAAATGTGGTTATTAACAAATTACAACCAGCGTAGCTCATATTCCAGGTCCAGTGTGTGGCTCGGCTCGAGTGATCTATCATAGCCTGATCTTCAATATTTTGGGATCTTGGCAATCTCACATAAGGATGGAAGAAAAATCCCCGTGACCAAAGCTATGGGAGTTTGTGCTAATTGCTGTAGCTGTACAGAGACATCTGCTTCACATGAGGCCCCACAAACATTGCGGTGCCAGATGTAGTTGCATAATACAATCGTGTCTCTCGCTAGATTTACACATGTTCACATGATTATATACTGTATACATATTTGTGTTTGCATTGAATATTAAATGTATGGTAGGTCTATGACTTTTAAAGGGGAAGTCATGGGGGGTGGTACGACCGCCACCTGCTGCCCGATGTTGGCATTACAGGCAATGTTACAGTTTTGATAAATTGAATTGTCCCACCCATAATATCGTAAACTATTGCAAAAAGTGAGGCATGGCATTGACTTCAATGAAAGGTGGCCATACAGCTTAGATAGCGGTCAGTCGACTGATAGCTATTCCTCCCGACCCCCCATACACAAGCAAGCTTGGCTCGGCCTCAATGGGGAGAGGGGAATAAGCCGCTGACACACTCCTCTGGCGGCAGCTTATCTCTCGTAAGTACAAAGGATCGGGCATGTTAATATCCGACATGCCCAATCTTTCTTACCCCCGACATCTGCTGGTGGGGGAGAGTTGAGACACTCCCATACGTTCGGCCGACATTCATGTAATGTGTCTGGGCACCTTTAGGACCAACCATCTTCTAAGAGCTGCCACTAGGAAGCAGCAAACCTCTTGTGACCACAGGTACAGGTCACCTTAGTGACTAGGAGCCAAGAGGAAGGCGGACATCGTTCAGTACGGATACCCCTTTCCCCACCTACCATGGACTCCTTCCATACTTTTCTTAAAGGGGGGACCTTCCTTTATTAGCCAAAACTTAGAGCCACAGCAAAGACCATGTATTTTAATGGGTGCCATGTAATACCTCATGTTTCCTGCAGTGGCCGCTGTTATCGGCAGTCATAATCCATGGCAATCAACTGATCGCCAGGATCAATTCTGATAGCAGAGCGGTGCACTGCGGCTGACACGATGTAGCGATATATAGGGGAATCCTACAAGATACAGACTGACACTAACAGCTCCTGTATTCTGCTGGTGGTGCCCCACGGAAACCATAGGGAATTTGCTGCTGCCCTTCTCTATAATCACAATTGTTCCCACTTATAAAAGGAAATATCTTGATAATTGTAATGAATAGTTCCGCAGATTTTTTTATATACTTTGCATTTTAATTTCTCAACAGTGTCAAGATCTCAACTTGCTGTCAGAGAACAAAAACATTATTGAAACCTGTCCAGACTTATGTTACTTCATAGCCGAAGGTTTGTTACTGTTAATTCCAGTCTAGACAAGAAGTGCTCAATTCCCCTGCAGCGCCGCCACAGGAGAAATTAAGCATTACACAGTTTTCATTAAAATCAATGGGCTGTCCGTGTAATGTATGGGTCCTCCGGAAGGATCTGCAACAATGTAACGAGACAATTTCTCCTTTTAGTATCTTCTCCAGTATATTGAACATATTCATCTTGGATTAGGAGGGTGTGTGGATTTATAAATTGTGGACGATGATTTATTAATTGCTCTGTGTTATGTTATGGGGTTTACTAGGAGAAGTCTCGGGTCTACAAGATTGCAAGACATAAAACACATGCTTGCAGGCGATGTTTATGTACTGGACACTTTGATGTTCTCCTGTGGAGCTTACAGCTAGAGAACAGATGCTGGGAGTGATCGGACGCAGTTAAAGAATGGTAAATATTTCCATTGAAGATGGACTTTACATTCCAAGAGCAACACTTCCTAAGTACTCTCCGGAGAGACCATCGCTGCCTCTTATCACTGGGAATTTGTTATTACTTGGCCGAGATGTTAGAATAGAGAAGTAGTTTCAGACCGGACCCACCACAAGAAGTCAACCTCAGGGGGCCCATCCTTTAGTTTTACTGAACATGCACATGGCCACTATTAAAGGGGTACTCTGATAAAAAAACATTGGGGGTCCTCTATTCAGGACCTTCATCTCTTGGCCAGGGAGGAGAGCAGCTACAAAGAGCATCTATCGCTCTGGAGGACCTGACCTGTCCTGTATTACACAGATTAATAAGAATGGGCACTGTGTAATACTTAGTTTGCCCTGTGGTGGTGCTGTTGAGAAATTGAACAGTTACTGCCAAGTTCCCCACAGATTGATCGCCGGTTGTCCCAGTAGGAAGACATTTTGTGATCATCTAATTCTCAAGAGACCCTTCTAACGAGTAGGAATTGTTCAAAGAGGAGAACCGCTTTAATCCAACACCGAATGGTCTGTAAATCCCGATAATCCAGCAAGTAAGAAAAATAGCCTTATAATTTGACCCTTTGGCACAAATGGTCCAGAGGGAACTCCTGATCATGAAGAATAGGGGATCGACTACAGGCTTCTTATAGAGAGAAGGGACGCCTGTGTTATGTGTCAAGATGTCATCAGGTGGAAACTTCTGTCCTGACATGGACGTTGCCGTGCCCCATTGGAGTCCTATAGGAAGTTGCAGTAGCACTAAAGCTGTGGTGCCTAAAAGGGGTTCGAAAGCCCCTCTGCCACATAAAAAAAAAACCCAGTATTATAAATGGCATATGGTAGGTAGGAGGCTGTTACAGATTTTGCATTGGGGCCAGGAGCTTCAAGTTATGCCACAGGTAGGCACTACTAGTACTGCCATAGGGGGCACTACTAGTACTGCCATAGGGGGCACTGAGTAATACATAATTTCCCCTGTGATGGCGCTCCTGAGATACCTGCCATAGGGGGCTTCTGTATGATTCCATGTTATGGGTATATTCTCGCCTGTTGGAAAATCCTACAAACTCTGTTGGATTCCATATAAAATCAGAGATATAAGGAGTTACAGTATGGCCCAATAATAATCTATAGGGACCGTATACCACATTAAGTCCATGTATATGAGACTTCAACATCAAAAGCTGATGGAAACAATGTAACAAGCGATTTCTCCCGTTTCACTCGGGCGCGTGACATTGTATCTCTCCAGATTTCCTAGAATTCAGGATGTCTGCTCCACTCTGGCCAGTTTCAGGAGCTTTAAAAACGTGACAGATTCTTGGAGTTTATTTCTTTTTTTGTAAAACTCGCTTCATATATATCAGGTCTTGCTGGACATTTCCTCACTATAGCCCCAACAATCTGCAGCAGCACAGAGCTTACGAGAGCTTCCCGCAGGAAAAACTCCCAACGCTTCTACACAGATTCCTTTTCTTACAGGAATTTGGCTGAGTCCTGTGTATTGTTATCTCCTGAATTTCACTGCTCGGAAAATGTCTTAAGTACACAAACATATATGTCCAGCTCAGTGCCCATGTACAGAGGTCTGCATATATCTGTATATTATATTACAGTAATCCCAGCCCATAGCCATTCAGGTTTATATTCATGTTTATCTCGGGCAGCATTGTCGTAGTTAAATTCTTGCATATAGAGGGCAGTATTATAGTGGTTCTATTCTTGTATATAGGGGGCAGTATTATAGTAGTTATATTCTTGTGTATAGGAGGCAGTATTATAGTAGTTATATTCTTGTGTATAGGGGGCAGTATTATAGTAGTTATATTCTTGTATATAGGGAGCAGTATTATAGTAGTTATATTCTTGTATAGAGGAGCAGTATTATAGTAGTTATATTCTTGTATATAGGAGCAGTATTATAGTTGTTATATTCTTGTATATAGGGGGCAGTATTATAGTAGTTATATTCTTGTATATAGGAGCAGTATTATAGTAGTTATATTCTTGTACATAGTGGTCAGTATTATAGTAGTTATATTCTTGTCCATAGGAGAGGATAGACGTGTGCTTGTGAGCTCCCTGTTAGGACTATGCATGGCTTCTGACCCAGGTGGAGGGGAGGGGTCCTGGGCTGATGATCCTGGGAAAGCCCAGAGTCTGGAGTTTGGCCTGCAGCATGGAGATGGTGGAGGTGATGATCTGGAAATGGTGGCTGGTGAGTCAACTGAATCTCATGATGTTGGTGAATTGTGCACAAAAATGACAAAGAAAAATATCTTTAAAATGGAAATGCAAGATCGCAAATTGAGAACTGAAATTAACCAAGAGACTGATCCAAAGGCAAAGCTGATGAAATGTGAGTGTCTGGATGTTTGCACACGTGAGCTGGTTATATTGAAGGAGAGATTGCAGAAAGAATCATGCACAGTACCCAAAATAAAGAACCGGGCAATGGAGAACAAAAGGGAGACCAGAGCCCAAACTGTGAAGAGAAAAAATATCATTGCAAAATAAGACACTGACTATAAGACTGTGTATAATATTGTGGAGCAGGGAAACCCTGGAAGATATGAGTGTGCAGTGGCTGGAAGATCACATCTCTCATCATGTGTGGGGTCTGTGCAATCAGCCAACACAAATGCTGCTAAAGCTGCAGAGAAATGTGTGCCAGCTGACGAGGGGTTAACTGCAGTAGACTCTATGTGCAGTACAGATGAAGTGAATGCGAGTGGCACTCCTGGGAGTGAGCAAGAAAGTGCCTCATGTCCTGATATTATAAGTGAGACCTCGCTCAGCGTGGTGATTGACAGTCTGATATTTGATGAACCAGCGGCACAGGCTGAGGCGGACATTGCAGACCCTGTTCTGGAGGTTCAGCCATCCGCAGTGTCAGTGAATGAAGTGCAGGTTAAACAGCGATCAGGAGCAGACAACGGAGGATCTGCAGTACAATCAGCTGAGGAGAGGTCCAGTCCTGACCCACCTGCTGACAGACCTCAGTACAGGAGACTGTTCTCCAGCGTCACAAGACCGACTAACCCCCCACCTCAGAGGAGGAACGCGGTCAGAATCAGGTACTCAGGACCAGAGGAAAACCTCCCCTCCAGACTCTACATTGGGAAAGTTTTGTTGAAGGAGTTTATGAAGTTTAAAGCTTCTGAGGTGTTCGCTCTGATCCACGTTCCCTCCAGCAGGAATTATGACATCAGTTTCAAGCTGCAATATAGTCTAGACTTATTCTGGAGTATTTATAATGATACAAAGGAGCACGCGATGTGGGAGCATCTACATGTCATCCAGCTGACTAAACCCCAGGTAGTCACCGCCACCGTCCTGTTCCAGTCTGAGGTGGTGGCTCTGGCAGATTTGCAGCACTGGTTGAGCAGATATTGTGAGGTGAAGAGACTGCCAACAAAGATCTATGATGAGGAGGAGATCTGGAATGGAGGATATTCTGTCAAGATCCAGCTGGTTCAGGAGAATGGAGTGACCAGACATCTGCCGCACTCATTCTACCTGGGCTCGGAGAGAGGCGTATGTTACTACCCTGGTCAACCGCGACTGTGCCATAGATGTGGGGGCAGACACCTGGCATTCAACTGTTCCCGTATTAAGTGCTCACTATGTGGTCAGTTTGGGCATGTGAAGGACGATTGTACAGGACCTGTCATCTGTAACCTGTGCTTAGGACCTGGACATACATTCCGGGAGTGTCCGCATGCAGAACAAAATAAAGAGGAGACCTTTAAAGAAGCCATGGAGGAAGAGCAGGAGGATGTCTCCATATGTGTAGATACGACCCTAGAACCTGGAAGCCCCAGCGAGGATGTGAGCCAAAGTACCAGAGATCGTGCTCCAGAGACGAATTTCCCATCTGTGGATGCTGCACAAGTGTCACCAGCCACTGAAAATAAAGGTCATGCTAAAAGCAAAATATCCAGTCATTCTGTCACCAATACATCTAAACATCTGCCCAACACCATTAAGGAGCCAGCTGTTCCAGCCGCAGCGAACAGTAAGGAACCAGCTGATCCGGCCGTAGCGGCCAGTAAAAAACCAGCAGATCTAGCCGCAGCGACCAGTAAGGAACCAGCTGGGCCAGCCGCAGCGACCAGTAAAAAACCAGCTGATCCAGCCGCAGCGACCAGTATCGATGAGGAGGGATTTCAGACGGTTAAAAGGAGAAGTAAAACAGATGATTCTTCTAGGAAAAAAATCACTGCTGCAAAGAAATCACCGGAGTCTCCAGTGCTGGCGATAACTGGGGGACGTAACTGTGCGCTGGGAGAAGATGACCAGGAAGAAGAAGCAGAGATGGAGCAAGTCTCCTCACACAACCCAGATGACGAACCTCAGGATGAAGACGCTGACCCCCCAATGTCCACCAAAAGATGGGGTGTTACAGGACATAGCAGTGGAAGAAGGAAAAAAAGTAGGAAAGACATGTAACCAGGATGAGGCTGAAAATCACCTCCTATTAATGTGAACAGTGTGAAGAATAGGAGCAGGCGGCAGGCGATATTCCAGCGTCTGTCTGACGACAAAACCAATGTCATCTTTATACAAGAGACTTATCTACAGAGTAATGTCCCTGCTGTGTCCCTGCAGTCACCACATCTAGTGGGACAGTGAAGCTCTCAGGTGCTGTATGGAGACTTCTAGCCCGAACTCCGTTTATATCATAGAGGTTTACTATATGTCATAAATGTGGTGACCGTGTACCCTCTGTGGTGTGCGCGATGCTGCCCGGTCACCAATAAAGAAGAACTCTCCTGCAATACTGTCTAGAATAATATCATGGAAAAAAGTAGAAACAATCTATACTGGAGCAATATTCATATATTATGGTTTGTTTAATGATTGTGATGTTATTAAGAGACATACGTTTATTTTCTTTATCTGTTATGAGTGTATTGCAAAGGTATTGTAATAATTTGTTGCAAGTTTTCAAATAAAAAAGATAATTATAGTAGTTATATTCTTGTATATAGGAGCAGTATTATAGGAGTTATATTCTTTTACATAGGCGCAGTATTATAGTAGATATATTCTTGTATATAGGAGGCAGTATTATAGTAGTTATGTTCTTGTATATAGGGGCAGTATTATAGTAGTTCTATTCTTGTATATAGGGGCAGTATTATAGTAGTTATATTCTTGTACATAGGGGCAGTATTCTAGTAGTTATGTTCTTGTACATAGGGGGTAGTATTATAGTAGTTATATTCTTGTATATAGGAGCAGTATTATAGGAGTTATATTCTTTTACATAGGCGCAGTATTATAGTAGATATATTCTTGTATATAGGAGGCAGTATTATAGTAGTTATGTTCTTGTATATAGGGGCAGTATTATAGTAGTTCTATTCTTGTATATAGGGGCAGTATTATAGTAGTTATATTCTTATACATAGGGGGAGTATTATAGTAGGTATAGTCTTGTATATAGGGGACAGTATTATAGTAGTTATATTCTTGTATATAGGGGGCAGTATTATAGTAGTTATATTCTTGTATATAGGGGGCAGTATTATAGTAGTTATATTCTTGTATATAGGGGCAGTATTATAGTAGTTATAATCTTGTATATAGGAGGTAGTATTATAGTAGTTATATTCTTGTACATAGGGGGAAGTATTATAGTAGTTATAATCTTGTATATAGGAGGCAGTATTATTGTAGCTATATTCTTGTATATAGGGGCAGTATTATAGTATTTATATTCTTGTATATAGGAGGCAGTATTATCGTAGTTGTATTCTTGTATATAGGGGGAAGTATAATAATAGTTATATTCTTGTACATAGGGGGCAGTATTATAGTAGTTATATTTTTGTATATAGGAGCAGTAGTATAGTAGTTATATTCTTGTATATAGGGGGCAGTATTATAGTAGTTATATTCTTGTATATAGGAGCAGTATTATAGTGGTTATATTCTTGTACATAGGGGCAGTATTATAGTAGTTATATTCTTGTATATAAGGGGCAGTATTATAGTAGTTATATTCTTGTATATAGGAGGCAGTATTATAGTAGTTATATTCTTGTATATAGGGGCAGTATTATAGTAGTTATATTCTTGTATATAGGGGCAGTATTATAGTAGTTATATTATTATATATAGGTAGCAGTATTATAGTAGTTATATTCTTGTATATAGGAGCAGTATTATAGTGGTTATATTCTTGTACATAGGGGCAGTATTATATTAGTTATATTCCTATATATATGGGCAGTATTATAGTTATTATATTCTTGCATTTAGGGGCAGTATTATAGTAGATATATTCTTGTATATAGGGGCAGTATTATAGTAGTTCTATTCTTGTATATAGGGGGCAGTATTATAGTAGTTATATTCTTGTATATAGAGGCAGTATTATAGTAGTTATATTCTTGTATATAGGGGGCAGTATTATAGTAGTTATATTCTTGTATATAGGAGCAGTATTATAATAGTTATATTCTTGTATATAGGGGCAGTATTATAGTAGTTATATTCTTGTACATAGGGGCAGTATTCTAGTAGTTATGTTCTTGTACATAGGGGGTAGTATTATAGTAGTTATATTCTTGTATATAGGAGCAGTATTATAGGAGTTATATTCTTTTACATAGGAGCAGTATTATAGTAGTTATATTCTTGTATATAGGGGCAGTAATATAGTAGTTATATTCTTGTATATAGGGAGCAGTATTATAGTAGTTATATTCTTGTATATAGGAGGCAGTATTATAGTAGTTATATTCTTGTATATAGTGGCAGTATTATAGTAGTTATATTCTTGTATATAGGAGCAGTATTATAGTAGTTATATTCTTGTATATAGGGGGCAGTATTATAGTAGTTATATTCTTGTATATAGTAGCAGTATTATAGTAGTTATATTCTTGTATATACGGGCAGCATTGTAGTAGTTATATTCTTGTATATACGGGCAGTATTGTAGTAGTTATATTCTTGTATATACGGGCAGTATTGTAGTAGTTATATTCTTGTATATACGGGGCAGTATTATAGTAGTTATATTCTTGTATATAGTGAGCAGTATTATAGTAGTTATATTCTTGTATATAGGAGGCAGTATTATAGTAGTTATATTCTTGTATATGGGGGCAGTATTATAGTAGTTATATTCTTGTATATAGGGAGCAGTGTTATAGTAGTTATATTCTTGTATATGGGGGGCAGTATTATAGTAGTTATATTCTTGTATATAGGGGCAGTATTATAGTAGTTATTTTCTTGTAAATAGGGGGCAGTATTATAGTAGTTATATTCTTGTATATAGGGGCAGTATTATAGTAGTTATATTCTTGTATATATGAGGCAGTATTATAGTAGTTATATTCTTGTACATAGGGGCAGTATTATAGTAGTTATATTCTTGTATATAGGGGGCAGTATTATAGTAGTTATATTCCTATATATAGGAGCAGTATTATAGTAATTGTTTTCTTTTACATAGGAGCAGTATTATAGTAGTTATATTCTTGTATATAGGGGCAGTATTATAGTAGTTATATTCTTGTATATAGGGGCAGTATTATAGTAATTGTTTTCTTTTACATAGGAGCAGTATTATAGTAGTTATATTCTTGTATATATGAGGTAGTATTATTGTAGTTATATTCTTGTATATAGGGGCAGTATTATAGTAGTTATATTCTTGTATATAGGAGGCAGTATTATAGTAGTTATATTCTTGTATATAGGGGCAGTATTATAGTAGTTATATTCTTGTATATAGGAGGCAGTATTATAGTAGTTATATTCTTGTACATAGGAGCAGTATTATAGTAGTTATATTCTTGTATATAGGGGCAGTATTATAGTAATTGTTTTCTTTTACATAGGAGCAGTATTATAGTAGTTATATTCTTGTATATATGAGGCAGTATTATTGTAGTTATATTCTTGTATATAGGGGCAGTATTATAGTAGTTATATTCAGGAATTTCAGGGCCCCCTACAGCTAAATTTTCTGGGCCCCCCTACCGTGGCACCGCCTGTTAACGGTACTCTGTCCAGCACTATATCATGGTACCCAGGGCCGCCATCAGGGGGGGTATTATGGGTACTGATGTGAGAGGCCCGGCCAAACCTAATTGAAAGGGGGGCCCGGCAACTGCCGCGACTTGCCTTTGGTAGAAAAAGAACAGGCCCCTGCAATGGGGCCCGTTTTTTTAACCAAAAGAATGTCGTGAGCTGTATTATAGTAGTTATATTCTTGTATATACGGGCAGTATTATAGTAGTTATATTCTTGTATATAGGAGCAGTATTATAGTAGTTATATTCTTGTATATAGGAGCAGTGTTATAGTGGTTATATTCTTGTATATAGGGGCAGTATTATAGTAGTTATATTCTTGTATATAGGAGCAGTATTATAGTAGTTATATTGTTGTATATAGGGGCAGTATTATAGTAGTTATATTCTTGTATATAGGGGGCAGTATTATAGTAGTTATATTCTTGTATATAAGGGCAGTATTATAGTAGTTATATTCTTGTATATAGGGGCAGTATTATAGTAGTTATATTCTTGTATATAGGGGCAGTATTATAGTAGTTATATTCTTGTACATAGGGAGCAGTATTATAGTAGTTATATTCCTGTATATAGGGGCAGTATTATAGTAGTTATATTCTTGTATATAGGAGGCAGTATTATAGTAGTTATATTCTTGTATATAGGGGCAGTATTATAGTAGTTATATTCTTGTATATAGGGGGCAGTATTATAGTAGTTATATTCTTGTATATAGGGAGCAGTATTATAGTAGTTATATTCTTGTATATAGGAGCAGTATTATAGTAGTTATATTCTTGTACATAGGCAGTATTATAGTAGTTATATTCTTGTATATAGGAGGCAGTATTATAGTAGTTATATTCTTGTATATAGGTGGCAGTATTATAGTAGTTATATTCTTGTATATAGGGGCAGTATTATAGTAGTTATATTCTTGTATATAGGGGCAGTATTATAGTAGTTATATTCTTGTATATAGGGGCAGTATTATAGTAGTTATATTCTTGTATATAGGAGCAGTATTATAGTGGTTATATTCTTGTATATAGGGGGCAGTATTATAGTAGTTATATTCTTGTATATACAGGGCAGTATTATAGTAGTTATATTCCTGTATATAGGGGGGCAGTATTATAGTAGTTATATTCTTGTATATAGGAACAGTATTATAGTAATTATATTTTTGTACATAGGAGCAGTATTATAGTAGTTATATTCTTGTATATAGGGGGCAGTATTATAGTAGTTATATTCTTGTATATAGGGGGCAGTATTATAGTAGTTATATTCTTGTATATAGTGGGCAGTATTATAGTAGTTATATTCTTGTATATAGGGGCAGTATTATAGTAGTTATATTCTTGTATATAGGGGCAGTATTATAGTAGTTATATTCCTGTATATAGGGGGCAGTATTATAGTAGTTATATTCTTGTATATAGGGGGCAGTATTATAGTAGTTATATTCTTGTATATAGGGGCAGTATTATAGTAATTGTTTTCTTTTACATAGGGGCAGTAATATTTCAGTTATATTCTTGTACAATCATGTTCCTAAGGCAGAATTGCTCCGGGGTGTTGTCAGTTACGACTGTGGTGTGAGACATAAATGTAACCTGAGGTCAGTACATGATTAATATTAGATGTAAGGTATTGAGCAATGTTTAATAATAGACAGTCCATGTATTGCAGCACAGAGAGTAAAATCAGCAACAGATGTTGTTTTATAGAGAGTTTTTCACAGTAATTTATTAATCTGGATTCTTGTTCTGCTTACAGGACGTGTTATGTTTGGTTTTAATTCATTTTTACTGCTTGCATAATCCTGTTGTCATGGATCACTTACTAATCAGTTTCTGTAGAAAATATTTCTCCAGAGATAAACAAATACAATGCATTTACTGTGTAGAGGGACCAAACCTCACAATGCATGACACTGGAAAATTCCCGTGTGGGGGCACATTTTTTAGACCAATATATGGTTGTCAATATAAAGTTAAATAGAGCTGTGAATAATGAATTCAATGTGCTGTGAAATATTTGCTTCTCTAACATAACACCCACCCCTCGTGTTCAGATATCTGCAAAAATATGTTTAAACAATTTTTATAATTATGTTTACACTAGGTGGCAGAGTTCAATAGAAATCAGGTAAACTATTATCTGCAATTAAATAAATGTTTTTATAACCTAAAAGTACTGCTGTTTTCATAGTGACCACTAGAGGGCACACAGCAGGCTGACACTACCTGTTCTGTACACCTGTCAATTTAATTGTGTTCTTGTGCTATATAGGAAATGAAGTACGTCATGAAAACCAACTTTTTAATGGTAAGCTAGTTACCTCCTGATAGAAAGAAGTGGACACCCAACAAGCAGAAGGGTCCCTGAATCAGCTTCCCCTCCCCCCAAAAAATAAATAAATTAAAGAAATTGCCATGACATCCAGCCTAGGGAGAACTGAAATGTTGGGCAATTGTGTAGCTTTACAAGTCTTGAGGAGTCACAAAGATTTTGTATCTACCCAAAGTAGACATTCTGTTTCCTGCTATAGTTGTAGCTGTTTCTTCCGGAGCTGCAGTCCTAGATGTTTGCTTTACGGTAAGCACCAGGTCATAGGAAACCTAAGACAGAAAATGACTCATTGACTTTCATGGGAGAGTGTAGTGAGCATGCTCTGTAGAGAACCCTTCATTTATATCCGGCTATCCGGTTTTGTTTCGCTCCGGCATGGTAGAGAAACGCCGGAGGGAAACGGATGTCAGAACTCACTGACTTTCATGGGAGAGTGTAGTGAGCATGCTCTGTAGGGAACCCTTCATTTATATCCGGCTATCCGGTTTTGTTTCCCAACGGCATGGTAGAGAAACGCCGGAAGGAAATGGATGCCAGAACTGATCCAATGCTTTTATATGGTGCGGAAGTTTTTAGTGTTTGCGGTCGCCATTTTCTTGTGTACTACATAGATAGATATGAGATAGATAGATAGATAGATAGATAGATAGATAGATAGATAGATAGATAGATAGATAGATAGATAGATAGATAGATAGATAGATAGATAGATAGATAGATAGATAGATAGATAGATATGAGATAGATAGATAGATAGATAGATAGATAGATAGATAGATAGATAGATAGATAGATAGATAGATAGATAGATAGATAGATAGATAGATAGATAGATAGATAGATAGATAGATAGATATGAGATAGATATGAGATAGATAGATAGATAGATAGATATGAGATAGATAGATAGATAGATAGATAGATAGATAGATAGATAGATAGATAGATAGATAGATAGATAGATAGATAGATAGATAGATAGATAGATAGATAGATAGATAGATAGATATGAGATAGATAGATAGATATGAGATAGATAGATATGAGATAGATAGATAGATAGATAGATAGATAGATAGATAGATAGATAGATAGATAGATAGATAGATAGATAGATAGATAGATAGATAGATAGAAAGCTGTTCTCTATAGGACCCAGAGCTAGCTGATCACAGAGGATACCCTGGCTGATAATATCATGTGTTTCCTCTATGAGGGGATTGTACTGCCTTGTAGGTGTCTTAGATCTTCACCATGTCAGGTGGACTTCCTCCTTGGGCAGTGACTTCCTCCTTGGGCAGTGACTTCCTCCTTGCGCTGGTGCGGATGTACATGTTTGCACTATTACGAGATGTCCGGTATGTCCAGATTAACCAGCTAAAGGGGTTTTCCAGTTCCAGCAAATAAAGCTCCATTGGGGAAACCTATCTTATTTTTCTATATATTTTCTATAACAATTCTTCATGGCTTTTAAGATCTCTGTTGGTAGTCACTGAATGGAAATCTTGATTGTTTACTTTCATGGGATGGAAATTGTCCTGACCACAGTTGTTTGGCTGGTTACATAACAGTTATCAGCAGTCTCTCCTGTAATGAGCCATGCACCGGTGTTAGCAAACGTATGAAGGTTCCTATTCAGTGACTACAAGCAGAGCTCTTGAATATTGTGAAGAATTGATTCACAAAGTATTTCTTAAGAAGACATAATAAGACGGACTCAGGCCATACCGATATTTCACAAGGTGGTTTCCCTTCGGCGCGGTAGGTTGACGACCCGTCATTCACCATCATCAGTAGTAGTGGAAGATAGAGGAGCATGGCTCTGTGAAAGAAAAAGAAGCATTAAGGTTGGACATGTTGGGAGTTGTAGTTACCCAACAGCTGGAAAGCCGCAGGTTATAGATATTATAACATTGTATGTCTTGTGGCCTCCATCCCTAAGACTAATGAAGCGTTGTGCCGGATTCTATACAGACGTCCTCTGAGAAGGAAGTCGCATTGTTTTTCTTTACATAGAATGCGGCAATAAGTTCCACAGTAAAACATGGACGGAATCTACTGGAGGCAGCACCCAGCTGTATACACGAAACGAGACGCAACCACACAGCAGATCAAGGGTTAATCAGATTATTTAGCGGAACAAAGTGAATTTTAACTATCTATCTATCTCTCTATCTATCCGTCTAAGTTTTTTAGCTACTAGCACTTTCTTAGCTCCCAAACATTGCCTATTTTCTCAGAAAAATTAGCTGAATCACATAACATGCACTTTTCTCTAGTCTAGGACAGACCCATGATTTATAGCCATTTTGTGGTCCTTACTATGTGCCCTTCAGGGAGTAGAGTCAGGACCCCCTAGTCTGATGGGGAGATATCTTCCAAGAGAAATGTGTTTATCAGAGATTCACACCAACTAAGCCAAAAAAAGACTGTCATTTCCTCAAGCATTCCAACAAAAGACATTCTGGTTGTTTGCTTTCTTCTTCAGTTGTACCCATGAAGTTTCCTGTTTTCAAATTGTGTTTAGTTTCTTCAGCTTAGTAAAAAAAAACAAAAAAATCCCATAAGGAAATGAATGTACATGAAGATATAATGTAATCTACATCTTATGAGTCAAGCTGGTTAACCTCCAAATTTTGATAGTCGTTAAAGTGGAGCTCAAACTGGAAGTCATATGAAGATTTAATTTTCAGCAATTTGGTCCAGTTACAAGCCAATAATACTGTTGAATAGCAAAAAACTTGCCCTGTTTTTGGCAGCTTGTATCAGATCCGTTTCTACCCTTTTCTTCAGTCACTGAATAAAGAGTACCGCTATGGGGTCTCAGTGGACCCCTGAGATAAAATTGGTTAATTTCCAACGTGTTGCATCTAAAGAAAAGTGAAGCTTCTTACCAATTCAACAGGATGTGCCCTATCTGAGCTCTTATAGCCACAAATCCCATAAAAATGGTGGTTTATATATTTTATGTACCAGATCCTGCCATTCTGGCGCAAAAGTTTCATGTTGGTATGGTCCCAAGACAAAGCTCCCTGATGCTAAGAGTTCATGCTTCACACTACTTCAACTACTGCGACAAATAACACAGCTTTTATGACTGCTATAATGTTACGATAAATAGTTTCTCTACCCCTTTAGATTTTTTTTTTTATATTTTTGTAATCCGTTATTTGATAATCCAAAAATTATGATTATCCGGAACGTGTTTACCGCACAATATAATTTGCAATTTCACAAGACCATAACCAAAAGACTCAGCAGATAAAGAGACAATAGGATAGCAGCAGATTATGTATTAACTATACAAAAATTGTTATATAATTTTCTATAAAAATCCCAAAAAATCTGAATATATCAGTCAGGCATCTATCAGATCCTGTTATTAGACAAAGTGAGGGAATTGTGCTGTATAAATACACATGTAATTGCTAAAATTGCCATAGCTTGAAGCTCCTGGGCCCCTTTGGCCTATCTAGGTATGGGTGTATATAGAAGCTGACCATGTGGCTGCCATGTGCCTTTGAAGAGAGGGTCCCAGTCCTGATTGGTCCCATCTCTTTTGCTATTGGTGGTGAGAACCTGTTCCGCACTTCCATCTTAAGAGGAACTGCTTTGTTAGCAAACAAGGGGGTGAGGAATTATTCCAAGGGTCATGGGAAAGGGTGGAGGGGGAAGCATACATCAGGCACTTCTGGTGGTTTAACCCATTACCATAAAGGGGGTCTTTGCGATGGGGCCCTCTTTTTCTATGCACATTACTGTGTCCAGGTAATTACGTTCTTGTACAATTGGCATGATATTCATTGTGTCTTTGGTGCTGATGTTGTCTTATTTGGCCAGAGAGCCAGTGGTCTCCTCAGATATAAGGGCCTGAACGCACCCCCATTACCCTCCCACCACTCACGAGGCACAGAAATGTTCTTATTGTAAAAAAAAAATATTTGTAAGCCATGTGCACTGTCATCTGGTTTCTTGTGACATAATTAAGTTTCACAGTTGACTTCCTGTATATTTAAGGTGATTTCCAGGTAACGTTAAATACGGGGTTAATTAAAGACAAGGTATTAGTCAACATGTCATCAGGAAACTCACCAGTGACTAATGTAATTTTTTTGTAGCTCAGAACTTTGCTTGTATTGTTTAATTACAAAAAAATATATGAAGTCCCATAGCACTGGGACCTAAAGCACTGTTCATACCGGGCTTCCTGGTTCATGGCTCTAAGAACTTTTCTGATACATAACCAGGCAGAGCAGAAAATTGTGACTCAGCATAGCGTTGCAGATTCATATTACATTCATATGGCTACATGTGACAACCCTTATGGGAGATGAAATGGTTGCCATTCCTGGTTGTCAGCCAGTATTGGAGACTATTAGAACTCAAAGTGACCTCATAGAGTATTAAAAAGATTAGCACAAGAGGACAATCATTTATCGAGAAGTCGCACTGTGATTGGTGGTAGAAGGTTTTGATAAATGAGTCTCATTGTGTTAAATTATAGGTTAACTCCTTAAAGGGGATGTTCATTTTTGACAACCCCTTTTTTTATAAGACTCCCTGAAAATGAAACCCACGATAATCACAAGTGATTTGCAGGGAAATCCAGCAGCAAGGCCTTGATTCTGCTACAGCATCACCACAGGGGAAAAAGAGCATTACATGATGTTTATTAAAATCAATGGTCTTTCTGTGTAATGCACGTAGGATTTTTAATAGGGGATTTCGAAGTGCATTGGTGCCCAATACGGAGACAACAGAATGCCCCTATTATATGGTCTTTGCCAACTTTCTACATAAATGACATCATACGTTTTTACATAGGGTGATTTTGGGGTTAGTGCTAGTATGCCTGTCATAATCCTAGGGGTCTAGAGTGATTTAGCAGTGAACACATAATACCTCTGATGGTGTATGGTAAAAAAGTGGTTAATATTGATTTCCATTATACATAGTGGTTATGGGATAATAGCTAATATCCCTGGAGGTCTGCAGTACTTTAATAGTTAACACATAATCATTTACTGTATTATAATATTGTTTAGGATGGGGCAGGGGTAAGTGGGGGTCTCGGGCAGGAAAATGTACCTATAATTTTATTTAATCTAATAAATAGGTCCAGAATTTTTAGAAAGGTTGCGGCTCCGGATCCTCTGGTTCCTTTCACACATCAATAGTGTAACATGATACAATTCTGTCTACCTGCAGTTTCCACTAGGGGGCACTGTATAGGAAGTGTTACAGCTCTCATTGAAAACGTTATATGCAGTGAGCTCCCCCTAGTAGAATAATTTCATAGTAGAAGAATTTCAGCCTTTAATTAGTTCTTTATTCCAGAACAGCTCAGTGGGGACTTTCGAGGCACTAAGAAACCCCCCTAAATGCCTTCGTATGCAGCCCCTACATAGCCGAATTATCGCCCCAATCATCGAATTGGGCAGAAAAATTGTGGCCACGCCCACTTTTATCCGCTAAGGTCTTGATAGTCAATAAGTTACGAGACCCCATTTCCTAAAGTCAAGTCCCAACTGTGGGAGTCCTAACAAATATGGCTGAATTGCGTTCCTGTGGTCGATGCCCCTGTAATATACGTAGCAAAATGTTGGGTGGGACCAGACACCTGTAGATGATTTTGGCATCGATTAGGAAGGCGGGTAAGACATGGGTGTGTTCTGAATTCTCTCAATAAGAATAATAAACATCTTAAACTCCATATCATTACAATGTCTGCGCGGCGCCGTTAACAGGTACAAAGACATTTCCAACAGTCAGGAAGGAAACTTGTTTTTCCGGAAATGTGAAGGTGGGAATCTACGTGTGGGCATCTTCTACATCAAACCATCTATTTATGATGATGATTTATGACAATGACATCAGTCATGGTTATTGCTGCCATGTTTTTCTCATGTCCTCGTCTGTATCTGCAGAGACGGAAACAGTAACAGAACAAATATCTATGGAAAAGTTTAGTTATTGTAGAGAATCAACCAGGAAGATTTGTAGCATTGATCGCTGGTTCTATGAGTTGTTCTGGGTCGGTTCCCATACTTGTATTGTTATTAAATGGAGGAGCCCCTCTAATCGCTATAGGTGGGGGCTGCTCTAGACACTAGAGGACTGTAAGGGGTCTTGTAGGATATAATGGACTTTATTGACGGGTCTTCTGCCTCAAATAGCTGATCAGGAGGACTCAACTGATATTGACACCACTAAGATGAGGTTCAGACCCACAATAAAAAAAGAGGTTGGCCAAAGCAGTGAACATCTTTAGGACATTATGGTAAAGTGTTGTATCACTAAGGACTGGGCTCTCTTTTGTGGTCACTGTATCTCTGAGCTATGGTCCCTGTATCTCTGAGCTATGGTCCCTGTATCTCTGAGCTATGGTCCCTGTATCTCAGAGCTATGGTCCCTGTATCTCAGAGCTATGGTCCCTGTATCTCAGAGCTATGGTCCCTGTATCTCTGAGCTCTGGTCCCTGTATCTCTGAGCTCTGGTCTCTGTATCTCTGAGCTATGGTCCTGTATCTCTGAGCTATGGTCTCTATATCTCTGAGCTATGGTCCTGTATCTTGGAGCTATGGTATTTATATATGTCTAAGATATTGTCTCTGTATCTCTGAGCTATGCTCTCTGTATCTCTGAGCTATGGTCTCTGTTTCTTTGAGCTACGGTCTCTGTATCTCTGAGCTACGGTCTCTGTATCTCTGAGCTATGGTCTCTGTATCTCTGAGCTATGGTCTCTGTTTCTTTGAGCTACGGTCTCTGTTTCTTTGAGCTACGGTCTCTGTTTCTCTGAGCTATGGTCTCTGTATCTCTGAGCTATGGTCTCTGTATCTCTGAGCTAAGGTCTCTGTACCTCTGAGCTATGGTCTCTGTACCTCTGAGCTATGGTCTCTGTATCTCTGAGCTATGGTCTCTGTATCTCTGAGCTATGGTCTCTGTATCTCTGAGCTAAGGTCTCTGTATCTCTGAGCTATGGACCCTGTATCTCTGGTCTCTGTATCTCTGAGCTATGGTCCTGTATCTCTGAGCTATGGTCTCTATATCACTGAGCTATGGTCCTGTATCTTGGAGTTATGGTATTTATATATGTCTAAGATATTGTCTCTGTATCTCTGAGCTATGCTCTCTGTATCTCTGAGCTATGGTCTCTGTTTCTTTGAGCTACGGTCTCTGTATCTCTGAGCTACGGTCTCTGTATCTCTGAGCTATGGTCTCTGTATCTCTGAGCTATGGTCTCTGTTTCTTTGAGCTACGGTCTCTGTTTCTTTGAGCTACAGTCTCTGTTTCTTTGAGCTACGGTCTCTGTTTCTCTGAGCTATGGTCTCTGTATCTCTGAGCTATGGTCTCTGTATCTCTGAGCTAAGGTCTCTGTACCTCTGAGCTATGGTCTCTGTACCTCTGAGCTATGGTCTCTGTACCTCTGAGCTATGGTCTCTGTATCTCTGAGCTATGGTCTCTGTATCTCTGAGCTATGGTCTCTGTAACTCTGAGCTAAGGTCTCTATCTCTGAGCTATGGTCCCTGTATCTCTGAGCTCTGGTCTCTGTATCTCTGAGCTATGGTCCTGTATCTCTGAGCTATGGTCTCTATATCTCTGAGCTATGGTCCTGTATCTTGGAGCTATGGTATTTATATATGTCTAAGATATTGTCTCTGTATCTCTGAACTATGGTCTCTGTATCTCTGAGCTATGCTCTCTGTATCTCTGAGCTATGGTCTCTGTATCTCTGAGCTATGGTCTCTGTTTCTTTGAGCTACGGTCTCTGTATCTCTGAGCTATGGTCTCTGTATCTCTGAGCTATGGTCTCTGTTTCTTTGAGCTACGGTCTCTGTTTCTCTGAGCTATGGTCTCTGTATCTCTGAGCTATGGTCTCTGTATCTCTGAGCTATGGTCTCTGTATCTCTGAGCTATGGTCTCTGTACCTCTGAGCTATGGTCTCTGTACCTCTGAGCTATGGTCTCTGTACCTCTGAGCTATGGTCTCTGTATCTCTGAGCTAAGGTCTCTGTACCTCTGAGCTATGGTCTCTGTACCTCTGAGCTATGGTCTCTGTATCTATGAGCTATGATCTCTGTACCTCTGAGCTATGGTCTCTGTTTCTTTGAGCTACGGTCTCTGTTTCTTTGAGCTACGGTCTCTGTATCTCTGAGCTACGGTCTCTGTATCTCTGAGCTATGGTCTCTGTACCTCTGAGCTATGGTCTCTGTACCTCTGAGCTATGGTCTCTGTATCTCTGAGCTATGGTCTCTGTATCTCTGAGCTATGGTCTCTGTATCTCTGAGCTATGGTCTCTGTACCTCTGAGCTATGGTCTCTGTACCTCTGAGCTATGGTCTCTGTACCTCTGAGCTATGGTCTCTGTATCTCTGAGCTAAGGTCTCTGTACCTCTGAGCTATGGTCTCTGTACCTCTGAGCTATGGTCTCTGTATCTATGAGCTATGATCTCTGTACCTCTGAGCTATGGTCTCTGTTTCTTTGAGCTACGGTCTCTGTTTCTTTGAGCTACGGTCTCTGTTTCTCTGAGCTATGGTCTCTGTATCTCTGAGCTATGGTCTCTGTACCTCTGAGCTATGGTCTCTGTACCTCTGAGCTATGGTCTCTGTACCTCTGAGCTATGGTCTCTGTATCTCTGAGCTATGGTCTCTGTATCTCTGAGCTATGGTCTCTGTATCTCTGAGCTATGGTCTCTGTATCTCTGAGCTATGCTCTCTGTATCTCTGAGCTATGGTCTCTGTATCTCTGAGCTATGGTCTCTGTTTCTTTGAGCTACGGTCTCTGTATCTCTGAGCTATGGTCTCTGTATCTCTGAGCTATGGTCTCTGTTTCTTTGAGCTACGGTCTCTGTTTCTCTGAGCTATGGTCTCTGTATCTCTGAGCTATGGTCTCTGTATCTCTGAGCTATGGTCTCTGTATCTCTGAGCTATGGTCTCTGTATCTCTGAGCTAAGGTCTCTGTATCTCTGAGCTCTGGTCCCTGTATCTCTGAGCTCTGGTCTCTGTATCTCTGAGCTATGGTCCTGTATCTCTGAGCTATGGTCTCTATATCTCTGAGCTATGGTCCTGTATCTTGGAGCTATGGTATTTATATATGTCTAAGATATTGTCTCTGTATCTCTGAGCTATGCTCTCTGTATCTCTGAGCTATGGTCTCTGTTTCTTTGAGCTACGGTCTCTGTATCTCTGAGCTACGGTCTCTGTATCTCTGAGCTATGGTCTCTGTATCTCTGAGCTATGGTCTCTGTTTCTTTGAGCTACGGTCTCTGTTTCTTTGAGCTACGGTCTCTGTTTCTCTGAGCTATGGTCTCTGTATCTCTGAGCTATGGTCTCTGTATCTCTGAGCTAAGGTCTCTGTACCTCTGAGCTATGGTCTCTGTACCTCTGAGCTATGGTCTCTGTATCTCTGAGCTATGGTCTCTGTATCTCTGAGCTATGGTCTCTGTATCTCAGAGCTATGGTCCCTGTATCTCAGAGCTATGGTCCCTGTATCTCTGAGTTATGATCCTGTATCTCTGAGCTATGGTCCTGTATCTCTGAGCTATGCTCTCTGTATATCTGAGCTATGGTCTCTATATCTCTGAGCTATGGTCCTGTATCTCTGAGCTATGGTCCTGTATCTCTGAGCTATGGTCCTGTATCTCTGAGCTATGGTCCTGTATCTCTGAGCTATGGTCTCTGTATCTCTGAGCTATGGTCCTGTATCTCTTAGCTATGGTCCTGTATCTCTGAGCTATGGTCTCTGTTTCTCTTAGCTATGGTCCTGTATCTCTGAGCTATGGTCCTGTATCTCTGAGCTATGGTCTCTGTATCTCTGAGCTATGGTCTCTGTTTCTCTTAGCTATGGTCTCTATATCTCTGAGCTATGGTCTCTCTATCTCTGAGCTATGGTCTCTGTTTCTCTTAGCTATGGTCCTGTATCTCTGAGCTATGGTCTCTGTATCTCTGAGCTATGGTCTCTGTTTCTCTGAGCTATGGTCTCTGTATCTCTGAGCTATGGTCTCTGTTTCTCTGAGCTATGCTCTTTGTATCTCTGAGCTATGGTCTCTGTATATCTGAGCTATGGTCCTGTATCTCTGAGCTATGGTCCTGTATCTCTGAGCTATGGTCTCTGTATCTCTGAGCTATGGTCTCTGAATCTCTGAGCTATGGTCTCTGTATCTCTGAGCTATGGTCTCTGTTTCTCTGAGCTATGGTCTCTGTATCTCTGAGCTATGGTCCTGTATCTCTGAGCTATGGTCTCTGTATCTCTGAGCTATGGTCTCTGTATCTCTGAGCTATGGTCTCTGTATCTCTGAGCTATGGTCTCTGTTTCTCTGAGCTATGGTCCTGTACCTCTGAGCTATGGTCTCTGTATATCTGAGCTATGCTCTTTGTATCTCTTAGCTATGGTCCTGTATCTCTTAGCTATTGTATTTATATATCTGAGCACTTGGCTATGTCTCCTAAATACAGGTCTAGGGACCTAGGCTCTTGCTTCTGGGTTCTACATCTCTAAACTCATATTTGTGCCCTGGTCTTTGGGCCTAGGAGTTATAGTCAATGCATATCAGAGCTATGGGCCAGTATCTCTGTGCTCTGGCCTCTGTTTCTCTGAGATATCGTCTCTGTATCCCTATTCTTTGGACTCTATATCCCTATTCTGTGTCCTATACCTCTGATCTCTGGTGTAGACCTCCTGGACTCTGGACTTGGGTTCTTCTCTATCTCTGACTCATGTCTGTCCTCTCCATATCTGAGCTCTGGTGCCGGCTCTGACATTAACCTGTTTCTTTAGCTTTGACCTCTGGTCTCTGTATTTGGCGATCTCTATATCTCTCAGATCTCTTCTTGGTTTTTTTACAGGCCCCTTCATCTCTGGTTGGATCTCTGATCTCTGTAGCTTTGATCTCAAGTCTTTATATCTCTGGGTCTTTGTCTATTAGTGCTGGTCCCTGAGCCGCCTCTATGGTTCCCCACCACTTTACACCACAGGGTTGCACACTACCACCTCTATACTGTAGCTCGGTGTTCCCCTTAAATTCTGGATGGATAGGTGCACAGTCTAAATGAATTAGGTGGTTTCCATGTCACATGTGGAGCCGTAATCTCATTAAATTAGCACCAAGTGATTTCACGTTAAAGCCATTTTGTTATGTGACTACAGCGTCTAATGATATAATTATGGTATTACCGGCCGGGAACATGCAATGACTGGTTGTCGTCTTTCTGCTTAAGACTAGATAACTCAGCTCTGCTACACCGGCTACATGGTTAGTAATTTCCACCGTTTGCTTTTACTGAAAATAATTTTTTAAGGTGGTTTCCATTCTCTGTGACTTGTAGACTTACAGGTTACCAGAGAACTTTCCGTCATTATTGCTCTAAGATGCGACGATGCCGAAAATTCTATCACTCCATTCAGGGTTGAGGTTGTCGCTACGCTGTGTTCTACAGGGCATGGCCACAGCTCTAAGGTAACCATGCCCATCCCAAAGTTGGTCTTACTTGTCTGCTGCGGCCAACGTCTTCCACTGCTTCCTACTGGCGCCGCTGCTTTCTCTTTACTCTTAAAGGGCCAGTGTGCACTACATACTACATACAGTTTTGCGGCCACATACTATCCGCAATTGTGGATCGTATAGGAAACATTCTATCCTATGGGCTAATACACACGATTGTGGTTTTCATTTTACGGTTCTCAATTGCAGTCCGGGCTCCTTGAAGTCAATGCACATCTTGTGTGTGCACGGTCCATAATAGCGGACAGCCCGGCGGATGACACTCCTCGGCCTATCCGTGCCGTAATCACGGACCGTGCACCCAGCTACGGTCGTGTATATGAGACTTTACTCAGCCTATGGCTGAGCATTTTAGCCTATTGACCCATGATTTCAAGTACTCCGCCAGCCCCGATCTTTTCTTGTACCGTACTTCGAGTTTCCTGTCTTCTTGCTGACAGCTGCTGACTGCTCCGTGGAAGCGACCTGAGAATTCCTTTTGTGATTGTCCATATCCCTGTGCATGTGTGGGGGGGGGGGGGGTGTTTAAAGGTGAAGAGCAGATAATCCTATAGACTCCACTCCCTGGTATAGCCCCAAGGACTACTATCTGTCTGACCCCCAACATCTCCCATTGGGGAAACTGCGAGTGGACAGGTTGGAGTTTGACCATCCAAGTCTTTGGAGCAGGAGGAGGAGAATGGAGACAATGAGAATGGTGACCTATAGCATATCTAAAACATGTCAAAGTCCCTAGGGATCAGAAGAGTCCCATAGTCAGAGATCAACACCCACCTACGTCTACCTCCGGTAGATAAGGACAAGTTACAACTATCATTGGCGCCATCACATAGGAGAAGCCTCTCCTGATATCAGACATGGTGATAAGAATGGGCTGTGGATTTCACCTCGGCACCTGAATGCCCAAAGATTTTGCTTGGATGGAAACCAAAACAATTGTTCACATCCTTCTAAAACAAACGCCTGTTGTCCCCCCACAACAGGATTTCCCTCCCGATCACCCTTTACACTCAACAGTAGTAGTACTAGAAATGATGGTGGTCGTATGTAATGTTAGATAACACCAAGAAACATTTGATCCTTATTAAGCCGATAATGAAATCAGCGCAGGTCAAGCCGAACTTAGTAATAGTAACCATAGGTGTTGGTGAGACCTCCCCGAGGATGACCGGCCAGGCTAAACCATGACCTCTAATAATGTTGGTTGTAAGATCATCACTCAAGTTAAAAGCGTTATTCCACTTTACTTACACAGATACCCTAAAAATGATCTGATCGCTGGGGGTCTGTCTGCGGAAACCTCTGCTTTTAATGTAGGAAGAAGTTGCCAAAGATTGCGCATTTCTGACACAGGGATAATTCTATCCCAGGTATATTGAAAAATAGTTGAAGGATAGATAGAGAGAGAGAGATATGAGATAGATAGACAGACAGACAGACAGACAGATAGATAGATAGATAGATAGATAGATAGATAGATAGATAGATAGATAGATAGATAGATAGATAGATAGATAGATAGATAGATAGATATCGGTAGGATCTGCTGACCGTCTAATATTAATGGTGGGCTATGGACATTAAATTGTCAGCCGACCAACCCAAATTGGTCCAATATCCAGTGTCTATGACTGAATGTACGATGGTAACTCTGTTTCCCTTTGAATCAGTGTTATAATGGAGCAGCTGCAGACAGGCGTCCACATGACAGCAGCTACAAGATGTACATAGGCAGTCACTGTATATATATATATATATATATATATATATATATATATATATATATACACAATCAGCTCTTAAAGAGACGGATCATAATGACGTGTAACCAGAGAAGTGTCCACTAGTGGCTGCATGTAACATCTTATCTATGGGATCCTTATCTTCTCCACAGCTCTGCTACAATGTATCCTGCCGGGGTTTGTTATCTCAGCTGAGACTGTCACATACTAAACATTGTTAACCATCGGACCTACAGCGAGTGCAGCAGAACTACAAGTCTAGATGGCCGGAGATGATAGATAGATAGATAGATAGATAGATAGATAGATAGATAGATAGATAGATAGATAGATAGATAGATAGATAGATAGATAGATAGATAGATAGATAGATGAGATAGATAGATAGATAGATAGAAAGATGATAGATAGATAGATAGATAGATAGATAGATAGATAGATAGATAGATAGATAGATAGATAGATAGATAGATAGATAGATAGATAGATAGATAGATATGAGATAGATAGATAGATATGAGATAGATAGATAGATAGATAGATAGATAGATAGATAGATAGATAGATAGATAGATAGATAGATAGATAGATAGATAGATAGATAGATAGATAGATAGATAGATATTAGATAGATAGATAGATAGATAGATATTAGATAGATAGATATTAGATAGATAGATAGATAGATAGATAGATAGATAGATAGATAGATAGATAGATAGATAGATAGATAGATAGATATTAGATAGATAGATAGATAGATAGATAGATAGATAGATAGATAGATAGATAGATAGATAGCATCATTCAAAAATTATGTATCCCAACAATATGCAGATGCAGCAGAGCAGAGTTTGTTACTTGACACAATCCCTCCTGCTATCTTTGGTTTTACACAGGACTGCCAGTAAACTTCCTGCATTATCTTAACTAAGTTTTCTATCCCACTATAAATAATGCAGCCACGCAGACTTAAATTACACATTTAGCTCTGCTACATCTGTATAAACATCTGTGATTGCGACATTTTCCGTCCGTTCTACAATCACATTATAAGATACTGACAAGAATATAATAATCAATGCAACAAACAGGATGCAAAAAGTTATAATTTATAGTTTACTACATCTCTCTTGTCACATCCACCCTATCAAGGCAAAGCATGTTATAGTATAGATGTAGCAGAGCTGAACTGGTCAAGCTACTGTGTTTTTTGTGCACCGTGATAATTTACTAGTTATTTCCCTGCAGTCCTATGTAAGAACAGTCAGTATAATGTGACAAACTTAGCTCTGCTACATCTGTAATTTTTTTTTAAAAATTAACATTTCTATAAGAACTTTTTTTTTTTACCTTATCTGAAGTGGAGGGTGATTGGGTTCCTTGGCTTTCTATGAAATAAGGATTTTGCCAGGTCCTTGAAGTCATTCATCACTGTGGCTTGCTGTTCCTATGTGGGAAGCGTCACTGGAAACTTTGCAAAACTGAACAGGAACTAAGACATTTTCAGGGAAATATCCTGCTATCCTTATATGGGACTCCAGGGATGGAGCCAGGTCTTAGTGCTAGCAGTGTTAGGGTATGTTCACACGGCCTATTTACGGACGTAAATCGGGCGTTTTTGCCCCAAATTACGCCCGAAAATAGCGCCTCAATAGTGCTGACAAACATCTGCCCATTGAAAGCAATGGGCAGACGTTTGTCTGTTCACACGAGGCGTATATTTACGCGCCGCTGTCAAAAGACGGCGCGTAAATAGACGCCCGCGTCAAAGAAGTGACCTGTCACTTCTTTGGCCGTAATTAGAGCCGTTATTCATTGACTCCAATGAATAGCAGCGCTAATTACGCCCGTAATTGACGCGGCGTTCAAGCGCCTGCACATGCCGGTACGGCTGAAATTACGGGGATGTTTTCAGGCTGAAACATCCCCGTAATTTCAGCCGTAACGGACGCCCTCGTGTGAACATACCCTTAATAGGAGGGAACAGGACAGGGAAGCTACTCAGATGTGCGCTGAGATCAATATAATGTAACTGCAGGCTGTCTCATATTATATATCAGGCTCCTATATTATGATCTTCTCTGTCAGGGGACTGCCCAGAATATCCAGCTATTACACATAGATATAATCTACAGAAGAAGTAGAGTCGCATTGTAAATAAATTACATAATTTATCTTGTACTAATTAAAGAGTCCCTGTCACCAGATTATAAATGCCCTGTCTCCTACATAATCTAATCTAATTTTAGATGTATGCTAATAAATTTCTTAATAGACAACTGGGCGTGTTTTTACTTTTTACCAAGTGGGCGTTGTACAGAGGAGTGTATGACGCTGACTAATCAGTGACTAATCAGTGACCAATCAGCGTCATACACTTCTCTCCATTCATGCCCATTTGTACTCAGCACAGCGTGATCTCGCGAGATCACGCTGTACTGTCACTTACTCCCACAGTGACTTTACTGAAGTGTCTTGAGAGTGAATAGACATCACCTCCAGCCAGGACGCGATGTCTATTCACACTCCCGACACTTCGGTAAAGTTTGTGGGACTTACACTGCACAGCGTGATCTCGCGAGATAACGCTGTGCTGTGAGTACAGATGGACTGTATGGACATGAATGAAGACAAGTGTTTGACGCTGATTGGTCAGCGTCATACACTTCTCTTTACAACACCCACTTGGTCAAAACTTAAAAACGCTCAGTTGGGTATTAAGAAACTAATTAGCGTAAATCTAAAGTTGTTCATAACTTGCTCAAAAATTTTTGTTTTTCAAAATAAAAGCCACTGTTGTTATCTACATTACAGCGCCAATCAGATTATGTAGAAGATCCAGGGCACTTATAATGTGGTGACAGAGCCTTTTTAAGTTACATTTTATAATTACAATCTGCTGGTTGTTACTGGAAACAGTCAGCAAGCTTGTAGACAGATATCCCCCTAGTAGCTTAGCTGTGCTACTGTAATACAGGCAGCACTTTGTTGTTTCTGCATCAGATGACTGCATAGTGCCTAGTACACACGCTTTACTCTGTGTAGACACTAAACATGAAGAGAATGCTGAAAGATTTTAGCTCTGAAGACTGCAGAGTTGTAAAAGCAGCTCTGGAGTATAATACAGGATGTAACTCAGGATCAGAACAGGATAAGTAATGTAATGTATGTACACAGTGACTCCACCAGCAGAACAGTGAGTGCAGCTCTGGAGCATAATACAGTATGTCACTCAGGATCAGTACGGGATAAGTAATGTATGTACGCAGTGACTACACCAGCAGAATAGTGAGTGCAGCTCTGGGGTATAAGACAGGATGTAACACAGGATCAGTATAGGATAAGTAATGTAATGTATGTATACAGTGACTCCACCAGCAGAATAGTGAGTGCAGCTCTGGAGTATAATACAGGATGTAACTCAGGATCAGTACAGGAAAAGTAATGTAATGTATATACACAGTGACTCCACCAGCAGAATAGTGAGTGCAGCTCTGGAGTATAATACCGGATGTAACTCAGGATCAGTACAGGATAAGTAATGTATGTACACAGTGACTCCAGCAGCAGAATAGTGAGTGCAGCTCTGGAGTATAATACAGGATGTAACTCAGGATCAGTACAGGATAAGTAATGTAATGTATGTACACAGTGACTCCACCAGCAGAATAGTGAGTGCAGCTCTGGAGTATAATACAGGATGTAACTCAGGATCAGTACAGGATAAGTAATGTAATGTATGTACACAGTGACTCCAGCAGCAGAATAGTGAGTGCAGCTCTGGAGTATAATACAGGATGTAACTCAGGATCAGTACAGGATAAGTAATGTAATGTATGTACACAGTGACTCCACCAGCAGAATAGTGAGTGCAGCTCTGGAATATAATACAGGATGTAACTCAGGATCAGTAGAGGATAAGTAATGTAATGTATGTACACAGTGACTCCACCAGCAGAATAGTGAGTGCAGCTCTGGAGTATAATACAGGATGTAACTCAGGATCAGTACAGGATAAGTAATGTATATACACAGTGACTCCACCAGCAGAATAGTGAGTGCAGCTCTGGAATACATGATGTAACTCAGGATCATTACAGGAAAAGGGTAAAGGTAAAGTAAAAAAGTAAAAGCTTTTGTCACACAAATAAATATTAGATTTCTCTGTTAGATCACCAAAAACATACAACACGTTTTCAATTGGAATATTTAAAATAAATAAAAATTAAATTATATATGTATGCTCCCGTGTGTAGATATTACTGTTACATACTTATTATGGCACCCCCTGCTGTTCTTTTGATTCCCTCCCAGATCATCCACCTAATGCGCTCAGTGTCAGTAAGAAGTTGCTTCTAGTGCTCTGGTTTTTATTCTCTGCCTGCACAATAATGGGAATCACTCCTTTGCCCGTGTACAAGAGGATCCTCGCGGTGGGACTGAGCTACTGAGCATGTGTGACCACCAGCCCTGACACAATTAGCGGAAAATCTGAAACGGTAACTAAAAGAACACCAGGGGGCGGCATAACAAATATGAAACTGCATGAATCTAGACCCAGCAGTATATTTTGATGATTCATCCATAGTGATGTCATGTCACATGGTGCAGCATCTCTGTGGTAATTGTCACTACAGTCCACACTCATTGGATGACACATCTGTATTATGTAACAGTGGCCAGGTCGTCGGAGACTGACCTTTTTTTTCCTGACTGTTTAAACCTGCCACTAGGGGGAGCTCACCTCATATGGATTTTTTACAGCTCCTGTTGAAATCAATATAAGTTGAATAAATCTGTTTGAGATCCCCCAAGTGGTGACTGCAGGCATTCAGGATATTATCACTTCACTATGATGGGAAGCAGGGGGTTTGAAGCTTTGTATAAGAAAACAGTGCCGTAAAGATGTATGGTTTAATTTATAGGTGAAGAGTTGTGGGCCCCCATAACTCTTTGGGCCCTCAGGTTAAAACAAAAAGCCACACTCCAGCATGAGGGAGTGGTAGCCATTTTTTTTTCCCCCTATATTTGCAGAAGTTTCCCTTTGAATCGCAGTGACCAAACGTGGTGATATCATGAAGTGTTATCTGTGGGTTTACAGGGTAAAGGCCTCACAAACAATGGGCATATCCTTCTATATATTTGTGGGTGTGAGTATGTAAGTGAGTGTGCGCTCCTATAAAAAAGACATTTTACAGTGTGGATGGTTGTGTGCGGTGATCTTTAGTGCAGCAGCTATATTTGATGGATTAGCAAATGATCGCAGGATCAGACTACAAAGGAGATTGTTTGTAGTCTGTAACCACGGAGCCACATAGCTCAGCATAGGAGCTGTATACCTAAAATGGTAGTTGAATTTTTTAGAGAGTTTTTACAAAGTTGTTTCATTTATTTATTTCAAATGCATTGGAGCAAGAAAATTGTTTGCAAAAATATACTAAAAGTTCCTTTAACTTTTTTTCTACCATCTACTGTAAAACCGAAAGCCATTAATCTCAAGGACACCCAGAAACACTAATTATTGGTCAAATTTGCATAGGCCCAGCCCCCTTTGATGTCCATTTCAAGGGACAATACAAAAAAAAATGGAAATGCTGGGAGATCTAGTGTGATAATGCCATATCCAGAGCTGCATTCAGCATTCTTTTGGGTTCCTGTTAACTCTCAGGCGTTAAAACATCAGATCTCATTGTTGATTCAGGGTCTGGTGCATTGTGGGAGATACATTTATGACATTTTTTTTATGTCTCATCCTGTCTCAGGGAGTATAGGGAACATTACAATTTTATCTGCAAACTATCCAGTGGTTATGAAAGGGTTAAGAAAGACACCTCATGCCCACTTCAGTTTTTTTTTAGTCAGGGTGCTTGTAAAGGATCTGCCAGGCACAGCTTCGGGGTTAACTTCCATAGGTAATCAGTCTTCACCTGAGTCTATCTCTCTGAGACTGACTCCAGCTTCCACCACTCAGGCTGGCAGGCTTAGGAGTGGGAGAGCCTATCGCAGCCTGGCCAGACTCGGTTAGCTCCCGCCCTCTGTCTATTTATACCTGCCTTTCCTGTTCCTCCTTTTCTTGTGATTCTTCTCGTGTGGTTTCCTGGCCCAGCTACAGCTCCTACTATTTGATCCTGCTCCATACTGACCCTGGCTTTCTGACTACTCTTCTGCTCTGCGTTTGGTACCTCGTGCTCTCCTGGTTTGACTTGGCTCGTTCACCACTCTGTTGCTCACGGTGTTGCCGTGGGCAACTGCCCCTTTCCTTTATATTCCCTTGTATGTTTGTCTCGTGCACTTACTGAGCATGGGGACCGCCGCCCAGTTGTACCCCGTCGCCTACGGCGGGTCGTTGCAAGTAGGCAGGGACAGAGTGGCGGGTGGATTAGGGCTCACTTGTCCGTTTCCCTACCCCTATCTTTACAGTTCTATTCGTTTTTTCAACGGATAGCACCTTGACACATTAATTTCAATGGGGCCATGCACACTTCAGTTGTTTTAACGGAACCGTGCGGCCGTTCTGTCAAAATTAGTGAAGGTCCTACTCCTGCCCGTTTTTGACGGAACAGTCTCGGCCTTTTCATTGAATTTGGTCCGTGAAACAACGGACTGCACACGGAAGCTATCCATGTGTGTGTGGCCCGTGTTTGACGGAACCGTCATTAGCGGCCGTACAACGGCTGACGGAAGTGTGCATGAGGCCTTAGGGCATGACCAGAGGTGGCGGAATTGCTCTGGAATTCTGCTGCGGACAGTCCGCAGCGGAAATCCGCAGCGTACACGTTACTCCATTGCCTTCCACAGCTTTTTAGTAGGGTTCATTTACACGTTGCGGACAATTCCGCTGCGGAGCATAGGCTGCGGTGCGGAATTTGGTGTCCGCAGCATACACTGGCTGTTGCGGACGTGTAGCAGACTTTTTGCGGACTCATTGCGGAATTTCTCCATTGACTTCAATGGAGGGTCAAAATTCCGCAATGACGTCCGCAGATGTTATGTGTGCTGCGGAGCGTATTTGTTTTACGAACATAATATTTCTTCATTCTGGCTAGACCTATGTATTTCTAGGTCTACAGTAATACTGAGGCACCATGCACACTAATGTAAAAACGCACATAATCACGGGCCGTTATTACGGCATGGGCAGGCCCATGGAAGTTTATGGGGCTTCCGTAATTACGGGTGACTATGTGTGTGCACCCATAATTACGGGTGACTACGTGTGTGCACCCGTAATTCCGGGAGCGTTTCTAGGCGACGTCAGGAGATAGTCACTGTCCAGGGTGCTGAAAGAGTTAAGCGATCGGCAGTAACTGTTTCTGCACCCGGGACAGTGACTACCGATCCCAATATACAGCTACCTGTAAAAAAATAGAAGTTCCTACTTACCGAGAACTCCATGCTTCTTCTTCCAGTCCGGCCTCCCGGGATGACGCTTCAGTCCAAGTGAAGGCTGCAGCCAATCACAGGCCAATCACAGGCTGCAGCCAATCACAGGCCAATCACAGGCTGCAGCGGTATAAAATCACTTTTTTGAAATTGGGCTTATATAATATTCAAATTTTCGGAGACTAAATTTTGGGTTTTCATTAACTGTTACCATAATCATCAACATAATACTATAATACTGTCCCCAGATGCAAGAATATATCTACTATAATACTGTCCCCTATATACAAGAATATAACTTCTATAATACTGCCCCTATATACAAGAATATAACTACTATAATACTGCCCCTATATACAAGAATATAACTACTATAATACTGCCCCCTATATACAAGAATATAACTGCTATAATACTGCCCCATATACAAGAATATAACTACTATAGTACTGCCGCTATATACAAGAATATAACTACTATAATACTACCCCTATATACAAGAATATAACTACTATAATACTGCCCCTATATACAAGAATATAACTACTATAATACTGTGCCCCCTATATACAGGAATATAACTACTATAATACTGCCCCTATATACAAGAATATAACTACTATAATACTGCCTCCTATATACAGGAATATAACTACTATAATACTGCCCCCTATGTACAAGAATATAACTACTATAATACTGCACCCTATCTACAAGAATATAACTACTATAATACTGCCCCTATATACAAGAATATAACTACTATAATACTACACCCTATATACAAGAATATAACTACTATAATACTGCCCCCTATATACAAGAATATAACTAATATAATACTGCCCCTATATACAAGAATATAACTACTATAATACTGCCCCTAAATACAAGAATATAACTACTATAATACTGCTCCTATATACAAGAATATAACTACTATAATACTGCCCCTATGTACAAGAATATAACTACTATAATACTGTCCCCATATACAAGAATATAACTACTATAATACTGCCTCCTATATACAAGAATATAACTACTATAATACTGCCTCCTATATACAAGAATATAACTACTATAATACTGCCCTTATATACAAGAATATAACTACTATAATACTGCCCCCTATATACAAGAATATAACACTATAATACTGCTCCTATATACAAGAATATAACTACTATAATACTGCCCCTATATACAAGAATATAACTACTATAATACTGCCCCTATATACAACAATATAACTACTATAATACTGCCCCCTATATACAAGAATATAACTATTATAATACTGCCCCTATATACAAGAATATAACTACTATAATACTGCCCCTATATACAAGAATATAACTACTATAATACTGCCCCATATATACAAGAATATAACTACTATAATGCTGCCCCCTATATACAAGAATATAACTACTATAATACTGCCCCCTATATACAGGAATATAACTACTATAATACTGTTCCTATATACAAGAATACAGCTACTATAATACTGCTCCTATGTACAAGAATATAACGACTATAATACTGCCCCTATATACAAGAATATAACTACTATAATACTGCTCCCTATATACAAGAATATAACTACTATAATACTGCCCCCTATATACAAGAATATAACTACTATAATACTGTCCCTATATACAAGAATATAACTACTATAATACTGTCCCTATATACAAGAATATAACTACTATAATACTGCCTCCTATATACAAGAATATAACTACTATAATACTGTCCCTATATACAAGAATATAACTACTATAATACTGTCCCTATATACAAGAATATAACTACTATAATACTGCCTCCTATATACAAGAATATAACTACTATAATACTGCTCCTACCTACAAGAATATAACTACTATAATACTGCCTCCTATATACAAGAATATAACTACTATAATACTACCCCCTATATACAAGAATATAACTACTATAATACTGCTCCTATATACAAGAATATAACTACTATAATACTGCCTCCTATATACAAGAATATAACTACTATAATACTGCCTCCTATATACAAGAATATAACTACTATAATACTGCACCCTATGTACAAGAATATAACTACTATAATACTGCCCGCTATATACAAGAATAGAACTACTATAATACTGCTCCTATATACAAGAATATAACTACTATAATACTGCCTCCTATATACAAGAATATAACTACTATAATACTGCCCTCTATGGACAAAAATATAAAATATTAGAAACAGCAATATTTGACATTATCTGAAATCAGGGCAAAACAGACTTACTTTATTAAAGGAACACCGTGTTATGTTTAGTGCAAGTCTTTAGGCGTCGGGGCATGATACTGGAATCCCGTATTTGGTGTTTTTTGAATCGCTGTGTCACGCTCCCCCCTCAGACCCTCTACTACATAGTTCAGTGTATCAGTTTTGCCCAGATTGTTTCTTAAAGGAAAGGTGTCATGATTATTTGTTTTTTAATTAATTTATGTGTTTTTATTCAATAAAATGTTATATTTACTTTATTTACTTTTTGTAAAAAAATGTTTTCCTTTTCTACTTAACTGGGGCTGCCATTTTTTATTTAATCTGTGTTTGTGTCTGTTCCCCCCCCCCCCTGGGCAACGCTTTTTGGCCTTTCCCAGCCTCATAATACCAGCCTGTGGCTGCCCCAGTGCCCGACCGTCACTACAGATGGTCGGGTACTGGATCGTACCCGGCTCTTACCAATACCCCTGGTGGCCATGGGTAACTGGGTAATAATGGGGGGTTAGGTTCATCCTTTTTACTGGCTAACACTAAGCCCCGCTTTAGTAATGGACATCGTCAAACAGAGAACTGCCATAATCTAGGCGCTAGTAAAATATTAAAAAAACACAGAGACATAAGAACATATTTTTATTGAAATAAGAACTCCCCCACACAATCCTCGCTAACCATTTTATTGAAACAAAACCCGTAGAATATCGCAGTAGTCCAACGAATCTACGACGTAGTCCCATAGGTACAGCGGTACCTACAGAAAAAAAAAGTTAGCCTCACGCACACTTCAGTAAAATGCTTCAGTGTGCTATACGTTTTTCTTTTTTTTGTGGTTTTTGTGTACGCTTTTTGCAATTTAGGGCTTCCTGACTCTGGGAACATTTGGCGCATTTTATACACCAAAGAATTGATCTAACGCTTCTTTTTTATGCCACACATTTTTTTAAAAACATTGATGTAAATGGGAAGCTTAATCAAGCGTTTGACGCTTTTTTCATTTATTTTTTTACGCATTTTGTGCGCGCTTTTTGCATTTTTTTTGGTGCATAATCTGGACTCCCATTGACTATGGGAAAATTTGTCGTGTTTTACGTGCAAAGGAATTGACACTCCTTTATTTACACAACGCGTTTTTTAAAAACGCGTGTGTAAAAAAGCGCGTTGCATGTACTAACTTTGCACTTTACCATTTTTTGTAAATGAAAAGCGTAGTCAAGCGTTTTTTGATGCGGTTTTCAGCACGTAACATGCACAAAAAAACTTCATCAAATACACGCCGTGTTAACCTGTCAACTGAAAAGTTATTCACCACAGGGTCTTCCCTCTTGAATTTCATCATTCTTAGCCATTTGGTGTATCCTATAGCTTCTACCAGCTGCCATTGTAAAAACACTCCCAAAATGGGAGCCGGACAGTGCTTAGCAATTTGAAGACACTTTTTCCTGGCCTGTAGCCAAAAATAGGGAGTGGGGTGAGATTCCCTCCCACATTTACAGCAGCTGTGAGTCAGGCAGCTCTGCCTGATTTACCTTGCTGTAATTCTGGGAAGTGCTCCCTCTGGTGGCCAACATAGGAAAACATGTCAAATTATTATTTAATTTCTAATACTTCCCAACTTGTGGAGGAAACAAAAAATACAGCAAAAAAAAACAAACTGTGAAAAATGTAATAAAATTAAGTAACTTACTTAAAAAATGTTTAATTTGCGACACATTCCCTTTAAGAGCATCTCTACATAGGACGATTTATCTCATCAGTTTGGTTTTCTTTTGCTTTCTGTCTGAACCATCTGGATGGCCACTTGATATCCCACAATAACAATGTCATTTATTAGTGAACTCGATAAACCAAGTTCTTAGCCATTACATTGGAAGAGGATTTTCAGACCCCAAAATTGACAGAGAAGAAAAGTGTAAACTTTTTGTCTTGAGTTTTAAGGCCTTCAAGGTGCTGAGATTATTGATGATGAAGACGGTTGAGGTTTGGTCGTTGGTAGAGCAGTCAAGAATCTGATAGAAATCTGGAGAAGGTCCCATTAGCTCTGCTCAAGGGATTCCTACCACATTTATTCACTACAACTTCCCAGATATTCAGACTCATTATTTTATGAGCAGGTCATTGTTGGAATACCAGTGACCTGACTTGAAGGTTTTTGAATTATGGGAGGTGATCGGAAAGAAAAACATATCTCTATTACTCGGCGAAAAGCTGCTATCCATTAAAAATTGTACTGAAAACATAAAACTGACATCTGCAAGGTATTCAGTTCTCCGCTGTTGTTTCTGGAGCCTTTTATTTGACTTTTCTTATCTTCTGAATAGAATAGTTTTGCAGAGTTTAACAAGCGTTGGGTATAGGAGAGCCCATGGAGAAGAATCTCGTAAAACAGCTCGCAAATGGAGAACATCAGTAGGTCAAGGAATTTATGAGGTCAGTTCCAAAATTGCAACATACAAGGTAACAGAAAACAGATCTTAGAAACTATGTATGACCAATCGAAGGAGGTGTCGAGAAAAAATAGTTACAATGAGACACAACTGCCAACGATTGATGTTGAGACACTTTGGTTGGTCCACTTCACAGGACATCAAAGTTGACCCCAGATATTAGATAAGCACCATGAATCATCACCATGAACCTAGATTCCCAATGATTGTGGGGGAGGTGGGGTTGTTAAGATACGTCTGAATTGACACTGGGACATGCCACTAGGATTTGCCAATACACTAATCTTTGGAGATCTGACCTCCAGGACCATCACACATCTCTAGAACAAAGGAGCCATTGGCTTTTTTACTGCACAATGCCACATCTTGACCTGGCCCTCTACATAGAACCAACTCTGTAACGTACGTGGTCGCTGACCACGAACTCCTTCCATCCAGTCGACGCCCTTTTCTCCAGAGATGTCTGCACATGCGGCCGTCCTGTTCCACAGTAACCACCAGGGTGCGCTCGCGAGCCCAGTCCAGACTTAAGGAGCCAAAGCGCACACTGGTGGGAGATTGAGCTGATTATTCCCAGGGCACCCTGGGCTATAAGAAGGGCTGTGCCCCTCCCTTCAATGCCTGAGCCTTTTTGTCTACCCTAGTCTGTCTAAGCAAATGGTCTCCTAGTGTTTCCCAGTTCCCAGTGTTTCACGTTCCTGCCACCTGTAACCTGTATCCCGTGCTATCCTGGTCAAGTACCGTTTTGAGCTGAAGTCGTGCTGTGCTGTGTACCATGCCTGTCCTGCTACACCACGCCTGGAGCCTGCCTGCTGCTTAGTCCCAGCCGAGCCTGTCTTGCTACTGTCTGAGCTACCACAGGCACACTATACGAACTATAGACTGTGACCCGTGTCCTGTTGGCCAGCTGCCATACCGTCAAGGCGGTACGGTCCAGTGGGTCCACGTACCCAACGTGACAGTAGGCTCAGGCCATGGACCCTGCTGGTCAATCCAAGACCATGATGACGTCACAAGAGATGCAGAAGGATATGCTTGACCTCCAGTCTCAACAGGACCAACTCCTCCAGACCTTGAACATTATTGAACGTCGGCTGGAGGTGCAAGCTGCTGATCCTCCTACTACACCTCCTGGCAATACTGATCCTCTAACTACACCTCCTGGCAGTGCTGATCCCAGATTTTCTTTGCCACTTCCTGACCGATATTATGGAGACGCAAGGACCTGCCGTGGATTTTTGAACCAGTGCCAGATCCACTTTAGCCTGTATGCAAGGGCATTCTCATCTGATGGCGCAAGGGTCGCTTTCATTGTCTCTCTCCTCACAGGCAGTGCCCTTGCATGGGCGAATCCTATCTGGGAGAGACAGGGACCAGAGACCCATGATTTCCAGGGGTTCCTCCGGACATTTTGCACAGTGTTTGAGGAGCCTGGACGGGTCTCGTCTGCAGCCGCCTCCTTGCTGAACCTACGCCAGGGAGACACCTCCGTGGGCGAGTACGCCATCCACTTCCGCACCCTGGCGGGAGAACTGTTGTGGAACAATGAGGCACTGGTGGCTACATTCTGGCAGGGACTGTCTCCTAAGATTAAGGACAAGCTTGCCGCCCGAGATCTACCGTCTACCCTGTATGACCTCATCCTTCTGGCCGCCCGGATTTATATAAGGATCCGGGAACGGCTCCAAGAAGCTCGTTGGGAGAAAGGACTCCCTAGTCCGGTCCCTACTTTGCAGAAACCCCTGCTGTCCTCAGATGCCGATCCTCCTAAGGAGTCTGAGGACGGACCAGGTGGGACTCTGTCTATATTGTGGCCTCGGAGGCCATCTTGTGCGTCTGCGTCCCCAAAAGCCCCAGAGCCTAGGTTTGGTGGGAGAGACAACCTTGGGTAAAGAAGAACTTTCGTCTAAATTGTCCATTTCCGTGACCACAGTGTCCGGCGAGAAAACGCATCGGGTCTCTGCATATCTGGACTCTGGATCCACTGCTAATTTCATTCGTAGAGACCTTGTGGATCTTCTCCAATTGCCCACTACCCCTCTTGAGAGGCTGTTGATGGTTGCATCTGTAAATGGACTACCTCTGCCAGACCCAATTATAGCTGTGACCAAGCCGCTGAGACTCCAAGTAGGAGCCCTCCACTCCGAGCTCCTCTCGTTCTTTGTCCTGCCAAAGGCCATCAACCCCGGGCTGCTGGGTCTGCCTTGGCTCCGACTACATGTCCCAGTCCTTGACTGGAACTCTGGAGAGGTTCTCCAGTGGGGCCCGAGTGTCTCAACCGTTGCCTGGCACAGATTCGTTCGGCTCAGCCTCCTCTGCCTCAGTCCTTGGCAGGATTGCCTGGTCATTATTCTGCATTTTCGGACGTCTTCAGCAAGATAGAGGCATAGATGCTGCCCCCACATCGGGCATATGACTGTCCTATCGACCTAGTTCCTGGTGCTTCCCTTCCCTATGGTAGGGTATATCCTCTCTCCTTGCCAGAGACTCTGTCCATGTCCGCCTATGTTAAACAGAACTTGTGGAGGGGCTTCATGCGAAAATCTTCTTCCCAGGCAGGAGACGGGTTCTTCTTCGTCAAGAAAAAGGATGGTTCTCTGCGTCCTTGCATCGACTACCGAGGTCTAAACCAGATCACGGTGAAAAATAGGTATCCGTTGCCATTGATCTCTGAACTGTTTGATCGTATACGTGGTGCCAAGATTTTTTCTAAACTAGACCTGCGTAGGGCTTACAACCTTAACCAGATTAGCCGAGGTGACGAATGGAAGACTGCATTTAACACCCGTGACGGGCATTATGAATATCTAGTAATGCTGTAAAGTTGGGGTAGGGAGACAGACAGGTGAAGCCTAATCTACCCGCCACTCAGGCCTACTTGCACGGCCCGTCCTAGGCGACGGCGTACAACTGGGCGACGGTCCCTACGCTCAATAAGTGCACGACAGACAAGGGTACACAGAAGCTAAGGGAAATGGGGCAGTTGTCCACGGCAACACCGTGAGCAACAAGAGTAGTGAACGAGCCGAGTCAAACCAGGAGTGTACGAGGTACCAAACGCAGAGCAGGAGAGTAGTCCGTAAAGCCAGGGTCAAATTTAAGCAGAGGTCAATAGTACAAGCAGGAACAGCAGAGCCAGGAAACCAGACAGAATCACAGGCAAAGGAAGAGCAGGAAATGAAGATATAAATAGACCGAGGGCGGGAGCTAGCTCTGTCTGGCCAGGCTGTGATAGGTTCTCCCACTCCTCACTTTGTCTACCCTAGTCCATTTAAACAAATGGTTTCCTAGTGCTTCCCAGTTCCCAGTGTTTCTTGTTCCTGCCACCTGTAACCTGTATCCCGTGCTATCCTGGTCAAGTAACGTGTTGAGCTGAAGTCGTGCTGTGCTGTGTTCCACGCCTGTCCTGCTACACCACGCCTGGAGCCTGCCTGCTGCCTAGTCCAAGCCGAGCCTGTCTTGCTACTGTCTGAGCTACCACAGGTACACCTATATGAACTAAAGACTGTGACCCGTGTCCTGTTGGCCAGCTGCCATACCATGAAGGCAGTACGGTCCAGTGGGTCCACGTACCCAACGTGACAGCCTCATTCAAGGTAATGAGGTGTTCGGATACTGCAGTGTGTGAATATTACCAACGGGGCGAAAAAGAAAAGCCCCTCTGAACACTCTGCTACCGCTAAGAGTGGTTCTTTATCCCCTTCCCTCAAGCAGCAATGATAGATGAAGATCTCTTGACCACCTTGACTAGAATAAGTATGAAGAGGCCAAACCCAAATTAAGTGTTGAATTTGTCCAAATTGCCACCTTCTTCTTGTGTTGGGTTATGTTTAGAGACTTGGATTACTGATGCAGTAAGGGAATGATTTACCCTTTTCACCCATTTATATAATGCTAGAACTGCTAGCCACCACTAGGTTCTGGATTTGAACAAAGTTATCAGTCATGTCTTACAGTATTGCAACAGTAGTGTCAACCGGCCATGCAATTTGGTCTATAACAGTGGAATCTAAGGGCCTTGGGTCATGTAGAAGTAGTACTTATTACATACCCATCCATTATAACCTTCAGGTCTTACTTTAAATTACAATGTAGGAAAAACTCAAGTTGGACCATAGAGGACGTCATTGGTTAGCCTCGAGGTTACCTGTCTATGGATAGGTGGCGTCAGAACATCCAATAAGATTGCCAGTGCACTAGGAAGTAGTATCGACAGAGTCATATTTTAATCTTACTGGACAGGAATGAATTAAAGTATTGGTTAAAGGGGCAATTGCCCCAGGGACGATCGTCCGAGGACCTCTACCAGAATGTCTCAACTAAGTCCCTTGTTGATGGTACTACTGTGGTACTACACTTAGTGCTACTGTTTGTAATCTTTTAATATATCACATCCATACTATAATACTGTGTCTTAGCCCACGTGTCTAGGGCCAGTGATGTCCCTGCTATGGGCTGACCACCTAATGACTGTAGCGCCAATGCAATTGTGTTCATACTGTAGTCAATCCCAGATGCCAACACTGTAACAACATCCATAAAATAAGACAATCAGATTCTGCCAATCACCTAACAGGTACTAGAAATGTCTATATAAATGTACCCTATAGCACTCATAGAGGTGCCAATACATTCAGTGCCAAGACCGTTGTGCCAACAATGCTCATATATACGGTAAGCTAAGCACAGTAATGTATGGATGTAAATGCTGAGCCGGAGATTCGTTCTGCAAAGGAAAGTGAAGAATTATAATCAGTGCAGAAAATCTGCTGGTGAAACATATCTTAATTGGTTCCCTATGTATGTTAACAAGCCTTGCGGCTTCGGAATGACTCGTCTTACTCATGGCCGTGCTCGGTGCCAGATGTGGGTGTCTTGCGTTAAACAAGGAATACCTTTGATGATTGAATACTTTCCCTTCTTCTTAATTGTTTCATGAATCAAATTCTCATAGACCCTTTGACCAAAAGTCTTATTGCTAAACCCAATAGGAAACCGCAAGCTGAAATCCGCCCTGTCTTTTCATAAAACTACCTTCCTAGTTTGCCAAAAAGGAAAAAGGTTTGTTTGACATCTCTACGGATCTCCACAAAGTTTTTGTAGAACTTTTCTGTCAGACGTGGTCAATATACTCTACACTGAATGACCACTTTATCACTATTGGAGCTTCCCTGTATGGAAATGTGAGGAACTTGGAACGAGTCATGGTCATCATGCTAGACTAGCCTGGCCCAGTATTTAAAAAATGGCCAACTTTGATGGATTATCTCATGTAATGGTGTCGAGAGTATTCGGAGAATGGTGTGATGGAGGAAAAACATCCAGAGAAAGGGATCGTGTGGATGTCAACAACTCGTCAACGAAAGGGGTCAGAGGAAGATGTCAAGAATCGTTCTGAGGAACAGGCGTCGCACAGTCAAGCAGATCACAGTCGAATACAACGGTGGCGCTCCCACTAATGTGTCTGAACACGGATGAGGTATAACAACAGATGACCAGTACCAGGGCCGTTGCTGCTTAATGAAAACAGGAAGGCAAGACTCCAGTGGGCAAAAGATCGCACAAATTATATCACTGAGAAATGAAAAAACATTGCCTGGTCAGATGAATCCAGATTTCTGTGGCACCATGCGGATGGGAAGGTCAGAATTTGGTGCAAGCAGCATGAATCAATGAACCCGTCCTATCAGGTGTGAACAGTTCAGGCTGGTGGAGGTGGAGTAATGGTGTGGAGAATGTTTTGGTGGCACACCCTAGTCCCCTCATACCTGTGGATGGACGTTGGAACAGTAGGACTTACCTAAGAATTGTGAACGACCAAGTTCATCCCTTCATGGCAGCTGTTTACCCAATGGCAGATTGACGTTTTACTCTGAGGAGCTCTCCTGTCCGCATTGGCCAAATTTCCTGCAGAACAATTTCAACACCTAGTGGAATCTATGCCAAAATTAATTACTGCAGTTCTGAAGGCCGAGGAGGTCAAACGTTCTACTAGATGGGGGGTCTCTAATAAAGTGGCCACTCAAATTACATAATTTATAGAAAGATAAGAACATCTAAGCAGGTCCAGTAGATCACACAAACATTTCAAAGTATAGGAAAGGACACTCATTGTGGTTGCCAACTTTTTTTTTTCCCCTGGTGACTGTTAGGGATCTGCCAGGTACTACGTCTAGGTATACTCCTGGGATTAATCAATCCACACCTGAGGCCAGACCTGTTCGACTGACACCATCTCCCACCAACCAGGGTGGCAGGCTCAGGAGTGGGAGAGCCTATCGCGGCCTGGTCAGTCGGAGTTAGCTCCGCCCCCTGTCCTTTATTACCTGCAGTGTTCTCTTCCTCAGTGCTTGTAATTCTGGATTCCTGGCCTCACTGCTGCTTGCTCCAGCCTGCTCCTGCCGTGCTTCTGCCTTGCTGCAGTTCCGCTTAACCTGCTTTGCTTTGCCCCTGGCTTGCTTCCTTCTCCGTGCTCACTTTGGTATACTCCACTTCATCCTGGTCCTGACTACTCATTCACCGCTCCGTTTCCTCGCGGCGTTCCGTGGCTACTGCCCCTTCCCTTGCGTGTTCCCTGTTTGTTCTCCCGTGCACTTAGACAGCGTAGGGACCGCCGCCCAGTTGTACCCCGTCGCCTAGGGCGGGTCGTTGCAAGTAGGCAGGGACAGGGCGGTGGGTAGATTAGAGCTCACTTTCCCTTCACCTCCTTCCTGCCATTACAGTGACTATGAAGTTTTCCACTGCTGAAACCCCTGTGGTTATGCTTGCAACCGGGTCTCCATGGTCATACTGACTATGGCCTTAGGCTTGCCTCTGGAACTCACCTTGTCCTGCTCCTTTGGAATTGTCACTTGGCACTTGTTATTTGACCCCCCCCCCCCGGTATAAATACCCGGCCTGTCTCCTGGTGACTTTTCCTCTGGTTTGTCTCACCTTCTGCTCCATTCCTGATTACGCCTCCTCTAATCCCTACATTGCACCTGCCACTAATCGGTGAATACTCTGGGGGTCCTGACCTTAGAATCTGACCAGGAAAGTCCATACAACCTTGCAGGGGTTCTAGTTTAAGGGACAGGAAGATTCCTTAAACTCCAGATCCCAATTTAGCCAGTACCAAACCAATTACAGCACAAGGAACCTCTTCATGGTGAGAATTGTAATAGAAATCTACTCCGGTCAATAGTGGGAGGGGGTACTGATCAGGAATGACAACATTTTTTTTAGCTCCATGTGACATCTAGAAAGTTTTCCAAAGCAAAAACCAGTATAAAATGACACCCTGGCCAAAACTGATGCACTGTGTTATGCCTACTGCAGGGCCTGAGGGGGCGGAGCATGACACAAGGATTCAAAGAACATCAGAGGGAGAATCCTTCTGTCATGCACCGCCCCTCTCAGGCCCTGCATATGGCATAACCTAGTGAATCAGTTTTACCCGGGGTCCAGGTCAATTTTAGGGTGTAGCAAACTGAGCAATTGCCCAGGACCCCCAAAGCTAGCCCCCCCAGGAGCAACCTGAGAGTGTAGAATGTAGAATGGAAATCTTCGCTGCCGTAGACCACCAGAGACCTAATCATTAACCCTTTCATTGCCCTACTGTAGGTCATAAAGCACTATTAACCCCATTAAATTTCAGACATTGTATGGCGGTATAATATGGACACTGACTAGCAGTTTTATTTGGGCATTAGATGGCAGTATCATGAAGAAAATATATGTCAGCGTTATGTGGGCACTATATGGTAGTATTATTTATATTCTCTATGGAGGTATTATTTAAGCACAATATAGCAGTATACGGCAGTATTGTGTGGGAAAGCAATGACAGCGATATGTGGGCACCATATGGTAGCATTATTTGGATGCTCTATGGAGGAATTATTTAGGCACAGTATAGCAATATTGTGTGGGAAATAAATGGTTTTGATATGTGGGCACTATATGGTAGTATTATTTACACACTCTATGGAGGTAGGTTTTTTGGCACATTGTATGGCAGTATCATTTAGACAATGACTAACAGTTTTATTTGGGCATTAAATGGCAGTATCATGAAGAAAATTTATGGCAGCATTAGGTGGGCACTATATGGTACTATTATTTGGATACTCTATGGAGGAATTATTTAGGCACAGTATAGCAGTATATGGCAGTATTGTGTGGGAAATAAATGGGATTGTTGTGTGGGCACTATATGGTAGTATTATTTATATACTCTATAGAGGTATTCTTAGGCACATTGCATTGCGGTATAATTTGGACACTGACTGGCAGTTTTATTTGTCAGTATCATGAAAAAAAATGATGGTAGTATTATGTGGGCACTATATGGCAGTATTATTTAGATACTCTATGGAGGAATTATTTAGGCACAGTAAAGCAGTATATGGCAGTATTGTGTGGGAAATAAATGGTAGTGTTGTGTGGGCACAATATGGTAGTATTATTTATACCCTATATTTAGGTATTATTTAGGCACAGTATAGCGGTATATGGCCGTATTATATGGACATGCTATTATTATTTGTCATTGTACGGCAATATTACAGTATAAAGATTTGAGTAAAAAGTGTATATGTTTCTATGTTTTATATATCTCTACATGCCACTAAAGTGAATCTCCATCTCTGATAAGCATTGACTATGTATTCTTCAAATGTAAAATCCAGCATATTAATGATATATTTTCCATATAGTAACCACGAACAAGCTGCTGTTGATGGATCTAGCTTCTTATTATGTAACATATGACTGCGGGATCAAAGTTCGTTTATAGTCTGTAACCAAGAAAAAAAACCCAGAGGTCTGACTATGAGTTGCATACACAAGACGGTAGGAGATTTTAATGGACTGTTTCGAAAGTTTTTATAGAGACAGCGGAGCCTAATTTTGTTTTGCAAAAGTATACACACCCTTTAACTAGTTCTATTAATTTTTGTAATACACTGTAGGTATGGGGAACACAAATCAGTCACATGTATAATTCAGCCCTAAAGGATATGAAATGAACTAATGTCCTGTTGAATGACGGACAGCAGCTGCCTATAGTGTAATATCAAATACAGATGTAGCAGAGCTGATTTTGGTATTTGATACGCTTCACGATGATATTACAATGTGTTGTATTGATTTTACATAGGACTGCAGATAAACCTACTTATCTTAACTCAGGTGGATATCATGATGCACAAAAAAAAAAACGCAGCCCCGAAGAGTTAAATGACAAACCCAGCTCTACTACATCTGTCATTTTAAAATTAACATTTCTAGAAGCCTCGAGGTTTACCAAACAGAAAATAATTTCCCATTTTCCCTTCCACGGGATTCCCCTTGTATCTACATAGTAACACCTGAGTGAGATCAAGCAGAAACACGGGCCTTCAGGAGGGCGATGCAGATGTGGCCGGCTGTTGATGTAACTGAATCTTTTTGCCCCAGGTTAAAAGTCTTTTGATCATTAAATACTTGTTTGGTCTCTGACAACAAATGATTGGACCCATTGGCGGAGATGAGCGCGTATGATTGTAATCACAGGGGTCTGACTTTTTTATTTAATTTTTTTATATAAATTATTCCGAAAGCGAATGTGGCACTGCCATACATTAGTGTTAGAAGCTGGCAGTGGAGGGCCGCTGCTTATGTAATGCATGCTTACCAACTGTTGAGAAGGGACATCAGGGAGATTTCGAAAAATGGCGCAGAAAGCAACACATTTTTTTACTTTATGCTCCGCCCCTTTATATAGGACACGCCCCCAACCATTTGAATTACAATGTGCATATAATCCCTTTCATCACATCCAAAAAAAATGAATACAAACCCCAGATCAGGCCCCCTAAACCAAAAGAGATTCTAGATGAGACCCCCTAAATAAATACAATTGTAAGAAAATACCCTCTATAGCATGGGTCTCAAGCACGCGGCCCACGGGCCGCGGCCCCTGGGGCTGTCATCAGCGACCCGCGGGACACAGAACTGCTAGTATCAGCTCTGCTACGAGACTCTGGAATTCCCTGACATCGCTGTCCACATATGAACAGCGATGTCTGGGGCTTCCCCAGAGCTGGAGTCCCATGCAGAGCGCTAGTATCGGCTCTGCTCCGGGACTCTGTTGAATTCCCTGACATCGCTGTCCATGTTTGGACACATGATGTCTGGGGCTTCCCCAGAGCCGGAGTCCCCGGCAGAGCGCTAGTATAGGCTCTGCTCTGGGACTCTGGGGAAGCCTCTGACGTCGCTGTCCATACATCGACAATGATGTCAGGGGCTTTCCCAGAGCAGGAGTCCCAGTGATGTCAGGAGCAAAGCTGGAGTCCCAGGAAGAGACTACTAGTGCTCTGCCCAGGACTCCAGCTCTTGGGTTATCCCTGACATCCATGTCCATATATGGACAGTGATGTCAGGAGCAGAGCTGGAATCCCAGGCAGATTGCTTGAAGCAGCTCTGCTCCGGGACTCCAGCTCTGGACAAGCCCCTGACATCACTGTGGCAGCATCTGCGGAGGCACTGTGGCAGCATCTACGAGGGCACTGTGGCAGCATCTATGAGGGCACTGTGGCAGCATCTTCGAGGGCACTATGACAGCATCTACGGAGGGCACTGTGGCAGCATCTACAGAGGGCACTGTGGCAGCTTCTACAGAGGGCACTGTGGCAGCATCTACAGAGGGCACTGTGGCAGCATCTACAGAGGGCACTGTGGCAGCATCTACAGAGGGCACTGTGGCAGCATCTACAGAGGGCACTGTGGCAGCATCTACAGAGGGCACTGTGGCAGTATGTACAGAGGACACTGTGGCATTATCTAGGGGTGTGTTGCATTATCTAGAGAGGGCACTGTGGCAGCATCTATAGAGGACTCTGTGGCAGCATCTACAGAGGACTCGGTGGCAGCATCTACAGAGGACTCGGTGGCAGCATCTACGGAGGGCACTGCGGCAGCGTCCACAGAGGGCACAGCGGCAGCATCCACAGAGGGCACAGCGGCAGCATCCACAGAGGACACTGCGGCAGCATCCACAGAGGGCACTGCGGCAGCATCCACAGAGGGCACTGCGGCAGCATCCACAGAGGGCACTGTGGCACTATCTAAAAAGGGGCTGCCCAATCTTGACATGTGTGTCTGCCAAACGCTGCTAACTGAGCCGCCGGACTGCATTTAGCGACACTTAAACTGGGAAACTGGATTGTTGAAATAAGCATGTGGACAACTATCTCAAATTTTTAAACCTAGTGTTATTATTATAGTAATGTAGTATTATTATTATAGTAATATAATGTTGAAAGTAATGCGGCCCGTCAACTTCCCATTTTTTCTATATGCGGCCCACTTGCCCGGCCGAGTTTGAGACCCCTGGACTAACAGATGGTATCACACATGGACCCTGTATCTAAGCCTGCCACATGTGTTACTAATGTTTTTTTTTTGTGTTTGTGTTTTTTTTACAGGTTCGGTCGTTGGACTACATCGGATTTGAGGACTACCCCGACGACGGCTTTTTTTATTCTTAATAAAATGGTTAATGAGGATTGTGTGTGTGTGTGTGGGGGGGGGGGGGGGGGGTTCTTTCGATAAAATATTTGTTCCATGTCTTTGTATTTTCTTTTAAACTTTATTACTACCGCCTTATTGATAGCTGCTGGCTGATTGACAGCATCCATTACTAAGGCGGGGCTTAGTGTTAGCCGGAGCAGAGGCGAACACTAATCCCCATTATTAACCCAGTACCCACCACCACCAGGGGTGCCAGGAAGAGCCAGGTACGATCCAGCACCCGACCATCTGTAGTGATGGTCGGGTACTGGGGCGGCCGCAGGCTGGTGTTATTAGGCTGGGAAAGGCCAAAAACAGTGGCCTCCCCACCCTGGTAATGCTAGGTTGCTGCTGTGTTGTATCTGGCTGGTTATAAAAATTGGGGGGAAACCTGTCATTTTTTAAAATTTATTTATTTATATTTTAAATAAATAAATAATTGGAAAAAATGCCAGACCAGCCAGATACAACACAACAGCAGCAGCCTGGCATTACCAGGGTGGGAGGCCACTGTTTTTGGCCTTTCCCAGCTTAATAACACCAGCCTGCGGCCGCCCCAGTGCCCGACCAACCCTACAGATGGTCGGGTACTGGATCGTACCCGGCTCTTCCCAGTACCCCTCGTGGCGGTGGGTACCGGGGTAATAATGGGGGTTAGTGTTAGCCTCTAGACCGGCTAACACTAAGCCCCGCCTTAGTAATGGATGCTGTCAATCAGCCAGCAGCTATCAATAAGGCGGTAGTAATAAAGTTTAAAAAAATACAAGGACATAGAAAAAATATTTTATTGAAATAAACCCCCCCCCCCACACAACGCTCATTAACCATTTTATTGGGAATAAAAAAAGCCGTCATCACAGTAGTCCTCGAAACCAACGTAGTCCACCAACTGAACCTGTAAAAAAACACAAACACAAAAATAATTAGTAACATATAAAAAAACAAAACAATTCTTATACATACCTTTCCTGGGTCCAGCGCTGGAGCCGCAATGTCAGCGAGCTGAGACCTATATCTAATCCTATCATGTGTAATACAGTCTGCTGAGCCACTGTATCTAATCCTATCATGTGTGATACTGTCTGCTGAGCCACTGTATCTAATCCTATCATGTGTGATACTGTCTGCTGAGCCACTGTATCTAATCCTATCATGTGTGATACTGTCTTCTGAGCCACTGTATCTAATCTTATCATGTGTCATACTGTCTTCTGAGCCACTGTATCTAATCTTATCATGTGTGATACTGTCTGCTGAGCCACTGTATCTAATCCTATCCATAGCTATAGGGTCAGAGTTCTACAGATATGCTGTCTCATATACACACACACGCACACATATTTTTGGGGGGTGAACATATGTTAGTACAAGGATACTTACTGCTGGGCCGCTGTATCTAAGCCTATCATGTGTGATACTGTCTGCTTGGCCATGTATCTAAGTCTAACATGTGTGATACTGTCAGCTGGGTCATGTATCTAAGCCTATCAGGTATAATACTGTCTCCTTGGCCATGTATCTAAGTCTATCATGTGTGATACTGTCTGCTGAGCCATGTATCTAAGCCTATTATGTATGATACTGTCTGCTTGGCCATGTATCTAAGTCTGTCATATGTAATACTGTCTGTTGGGCCATGGATCTAAGCCTATCATGTGTGATACTCTCTGCTGGGGCCATGTATCTAAGTCTATCATGTGTGATACTGTCTGCTGGGCCCTATATCTAATTCCATCATGTGTGATACTGTCTGCTGAGCCACTGTATCTAATCCTATAATGTGTGATACTATTTGCTGAGCCACTGTATCTAATCCTATCATGTGTGATACTGTCTGCTGAGCCACTGTATCTAATCCTATCATGTGTGATACTGTCTGCTGAGCCACTGTATCTAATCCTATCATGTGTGATACTGTCTTCTGAGCCACTGTATCTAATCTTATCATGTGTCATACTGTCTTCTGAGCCACTGTATCTAATCTTATCATGTGTGATACTGTCTGCTGAGCCACTGTATCTAATCCTATCCATAGCTATAGGGTCAGAGTTCTACAGATATGCTGTCTCATATACACACACACGCACACATATTTTTGGGGGGTGAACATATGTTAGTACAAGGATACTTACTGCTGGGCCGCTGTATCTAAGCCTATCATGTGTGATACTGTCTGCTTGGCCATGTATCTAAGTCTAACATGTGTGATACTGTCAGCTGGGTCATGTATCTAAGCCTATCAGGTATAATACTGTCTCCTTGGCCATGTATCTAAGTCTATCATGTGTGATACTGTCTGCTGAGCCATGTATCTAAGCCTATTATGTATGATACTGTCTGCTTGGCCATGTATCTAAGTCTGTCATATGTAATACTGTCTGTTGGGCCATGGATCTAAGCCTATCATGTGTGATACTCTCTGCTGGGGCCATGTATCTAAGTCTATCATGTGTGATACTGTCTGCTGGGCCCTATATCTAATTCCATCATGTGTGATACTGTCTGCTGAGCCACTGTATCTAATCCTATAATGTGTGATACTATTTGCTGAGCCACTGTATCTAATCCTATCATGTGTGATACTGTCTGCTGAGCCACTGTATCTAATCCTATCATGTGTGATACTGTCTGCTGAGCCACTGTATCTAATCCTATCATGTGTGATACTGTCTTCTGAGCCACTGTATCTAATCTTATCATGTGTCATACTGTCTTCTGAGCCACTGTATCTAATCTTATCATGTGTGATACTGTCTGCTGAGCCACTGTATCTAATCCTATCCATAGCTATAGGGTCAGAGTTCTACAGATATGCTGTCTCATATACACACACACGCACACATATTTTTGGGGGGTGAACATATGTTAGTACAAGGATACTTACTGCTGGGCCGCTGTATCTAAGCCTATCATGTGTGATACTGTCTGCTTGGCCATGTATCTAAGTCTAACATGTGTGATACTGTCAGCTGGGTCATGTATCTAAGCCTATCAGGTATAATACTGTCTCCTTGGCCATGTATCTAAGTCTATCATGTGTGATACTGTCTGCTGAGCCATGTATCTAAGCCTATTATGTATGATACTGTCTGCTTGGCCATGTATCTAAGTCTGTCATATGTAATACTGTCTGTTGGGCCATGGATCTAAGCCTATCATGTGTGATACTCTCTGCTGGGGCCATGTATCTAAGTCTATCATGTGTGATACTGTCTGCTGGGCCCTATATCTAATTCCATCATGTGTGATACTGTCTGCTGAGCCACTGTATCTAATCCTATAATGTGTGATACTATTTGCTGAGCCACTGTATCTAATCCTATCATGTGTGATACTGTCTGCTGAGCCACTGTATCTAATCCTATCATGTGTGATACTGTCTGCTGAGACAATGCATCCACCTCTATCCAGCGGTGTATCTATAGGAGCCTTAGACTTATAAATATGCTATCTCTGCTATATAGGTAGAAAAAAATATATATTTTTCGTGGGGTAGGGTTTGGGTAAATACATGTCTCGGGGCTTATGCCCCTGATCTGTTAAGACCCTAGCAATGCCCCTGAGTATTGCTTAATCATATATCAGATAAGCTATATGTACTGTTAGGCTGTTTTCACACGTGGCGGAATTGCACTTTAATTCCGCTGCGGACACTCCGCAGCGTTAATCCGCAGCGGAGCCGTTTCTCCATTGACTTCCACTTTAATTTAGAAGTGTTCGTTTAGACGTTGAGTAAAATTCCGCTGCGGAGCATAGGCTGCGGAGCGGAATTTTGTGTCCGCAGCATGCTCTGTCTGTTGCGGAGCAGTGGCGGACTGGTTGCGGACTCATGGCGGAATTTCTCCATTGACTTCAATGGAGATTCTAAATTCCGCAATGAAGTCCGCAGCTGTCATGCACATGTTATGTGTGCTGCGGATGCGTCTTGCTTTTTTGACATGACATTTCTTCATTCTGGCTGGACCTATGTATTTCTAGGTCTACAGCCAGACTGAGGAAGTCAATGGGGCTCCCGTAATTATGGGAGCGTTGCTAGGAGACGTCAGTAAATAGTCACTGTCCAGGGTGCTGAAAGAGTTAAGCGATCGGCAGTAACTGTTTCTGCACCCTGGACAGTGACTACCGATCCCAATATACAGCAACCTGTAAAAAAAATAGAAGTTCATACTTACCGGGAACTCCCTGCTTCTGTCTCCAGTCCGGCTTCCCAGGATGACGTTTCAGTCTAAGTGACGGCTGCAGCCAATCACAGGCCAATAACAGGCTGCAGCGGTCACATGGACTGCCGCGTCATCCAGGGAGGTCGGGCTGGATGCCGAAAGAGGGACATGTCACCAAGACAACGGCCGGTAAGTATGAAAGTCGTTTACTTTCACTAGGGAAAGTGCTGTCCCTTCTCTCTATCCTGCACTGATAGGGAGAAGGGAAGCACTTTTCCCGCAGTCCGCAGCAGCTAGTCCGCATCAATTTACTGCACATTTTGGGCAGATCCGCAGCCGTAATCCGCAACCCGGATTAGGTGCGGCATTGATGCGGACAGTTGTGGAGAAAATCCGCCACGTGGGGGCATGCCCTTACAGATGCTGCAGAGTGGGAGAATGTCAGTGGAGCAGAGCAGCACCATTGCCGGCTCCTAAACGTATGCATCCTGCGACACTATTCACAAATCTCTCCCATTGAGATGCTTAGATTGCTAATTCAGCTCTGCTACATGCCTCTATACTGTTCTCACTGCTTCTGTATTCAGTATATGTAATAGAGTGAGTAATGTCACCCTGAGGATCCTGAACCGCTACATACAGAACATATTTCAGGAATTATGTCGATGCATCAAGGGTATTCCAGTCTGATCGTAATGTACTGTACACAATCCAGACAGATGCACATACTGACATTTACTTTATTTTGTTTAATTTTCTTGTTGCTGTCCTGATAAAAACCTGGATTATTTCATCAATATCCTCAAAGCCCTGCCGTGACTACAGAGCAATTCTAGTCAGATATAAAGTGTTCATAGGGGGCAGTATTATAGTAGTTATATTCTTGTATATAGGGGCAGTATTATAGTAGGTATATTCTTGTATATAGGGGCAGTATTATAGTAGTTATATTCTTGTATATAGGGGGCAGTATTATAGTAGTTATATTCTTGTATATAGGGGGCAGTATTATAGTAGTTATATTCTTGTATATAGGGGCAGTATTATAGTAGTTATATTCTTGTATATAGGGGGCAGTATTATAGTAGTTATATTCTTGTATATAGGGGGCAGTATTATAGTAGTTATATTCTTGTATATAGGGGCAGTATTATAGTAGGTATATTCTTGTATATAGGGACAGTATTATAGTACTTATATTCTTGTATATAGGGGGCAGTATTATAGTAGTTATATTCTTGTATATAGGGGCAGTATTATAGTAGTTATATTCTTGTATATAGGAGCAGTATTATAGTAGTTATATTCTTGTATATAGGGGGCAGTATTATAGTAGTTATATTCTTGTATATAGGGGCAGTATTATAGTAGTTATATTCTTGTATATAGGGGCAGTATTATAGTAGTTATATTCTTGTATATAGGGGCAGTATTATAGTAGTTATATTCTTGTATATAGGGAGCAGTATTATAGTAGTTATATTCTTGTATATAGGGGGCAGTATTATAGTAGTTATATTCTTGTATATAGGGGGCAGTATTATAGTAGTTATATTCTTGTATATAGGGGCAGTATTATAGTAGTTATAATCTTGTATATAGGGGGCAGTATTGTAGTAGTTATATTCTTGTATATAGGGGCAGTATTATAGTAGTTATATTCTTGTATATAGGGAGCAGTATTATAGTAACTATATTCTTGTATATAGGGGCAGTATTATAGTAGTTATATTCTTGTATATAGGGGCAGTATTATAGTAGTTATATTCTTGTATATAGGGAGCAGTATTATAGTAACTATATTCTTGTATATAGGGGCAGTATTATAGTAGTTATAATCTTGTATATAGGGGGCAGTATTGTAGTAGTTATATTCTTGTACATAGGGGCAGTATTATAGTAGTTATATTCTTGTATATAGGGGCAGTATTATAGTAGTTATATTCTTGTATATAGGAGCAGTATTATAGTAGTTATATTCTTGTATATAGGAGGCAGTATTATAGTAGTTATATTCTTGTATATAGGGGCAGTATTATAGTAGTTATATTCTTGTATATAGGGGGCAGTATTATAGTAGTTATATTCTTGTATATAGGGGCAGTATTATAGTAGTTATATTCTTGTATATAGGGAGCAGTATTATAGTAGTTATATTCTTGTATATAGGGGGCAGTATTATAGTAGTTATATTCTTGTATATAGGGAGCAGTATTATAGTAGTTATATTCTTGTATATAGGGGGCAGTATTATAGTAGTTATATTGTATATAGGGGCAGTATTATAGTAGTTATATTCTTGTATATAGGGGCAGTATTATAGTAGCTATATTCTTGTATATAGGAGAGGTATTATATTAGTTATATTCTTGTATATAGGGAGCAGTATTATAGTAGTTATATTCTTGTATATAGGAGCAGTATTATAGTAGTTATATTCTTGTATGTAGGGAGCACAGTATTATAGTAGTTATATTCTTGTATATACGGGCAGTATTATAGTAGTTATATTCTTGTATATAGGAGGCAGTATTATAGTAATTATATTCTTGTATATAGGGGCAGTATTATAGTAGTTATATTCTTGTATATAGGGGCAGTATTATAGTAGTTATATTCTTGTATATAGGGGGCAGTATTATAGTAGTTATATTCTTGTATATAGGAGCAGTATTATAGTAGTTATATTCTTGTATATAGGGGGAAGTATTATAGTAGTTATATTCTTGTGTATAGGGGCAGTATTATAGTAGTTATATTCTTGTATATAGGGGCAGTATTATAGTAGTTATATTCTTGTATATAGGAGCAGTATTATAGTAGTTATATTCTTGTATATAGGGGCAGTATTATAGTAGTTATATTCTTGTATATAGGGGCAGTATTATAGTAGTTATATTCTTGTATATAGGGGGCAGTATTATAGAAGTTAAATTCTTGTATATAGGGGTAGTATTATAGTAGTTATATTCTTGTATATAGGGGCAGTATTATAGTAATTATATTCTTGTATATAGGGGCAGTATTATAGTAGTTATATTCTTGTATATAGAAGCAGTATCATAGTAGTTATATTCTTGTATATAAGGGCAGTATTATAGTAATATTCTTGTATATAGGGGCAGTATTATAGGAGTTATATTCTTGTATATAGGGGGCAGCATTATAGTAGTGATATTCTTGTATATAGAAGCAGTATTATAGTAGTTATATTCTTGTATATAGGGGCAGTATTATAGTAATATTCTTGTATATAGGGGCAGTATTATAGGAGTAATATTCTTGTATATAGGGGCAGTATTATAGTAGTTATATTCTTGTATATAGGATGCAGTATTATAGTAGTTATATTCTTGTATATAGGGGCAGTATTATAGTAATATTCTTGTATATAGGGGCAGTATTATAGGAGTAATATTCTTGTATATAGGAGCAGTATTATAGTAGTTATATTCTTGTATATAGGGGGCAGTATTATAGTAGTTATATTCTTGTATATAGGGGGCAGTATTATAGTAGTTATATTCTTGTATATAGGAGCAGTATTATAGTAGTTATATTCTTGTATATAGGGGGCAGTATTATAGGAGTAATATTCTTGTATATAGGGGCAGTATTATAGTAGTTATATTCTTGTATATAGGATGCAGTATTATAGTAGTTATATTATTGTATATAGGAGCAGTATTATAGTGTTATATTATTGTATATAGGGGCAGTAATATAGTAGTTATATTCTTGTATATAGGGGCAGTATTATAGTAGTTATATTCTTGTATATAGGAGCAGTATTATAGTGTTATATTATTGTATATAGGGGGTCAGTATTATAGTAGTTATATTCTTGTATGTAGGAGCAGTATTATAGTAGATATATTCTTGTATATAGGGGGCAGTATTATAGTAGTTATATTCTTGTATGTAGGAGCAGTATTATAGTAGATATATTCTTGTATATAGGGGGCAGTATTATAGTAGTTATATTCTTGTATATAGCGGCAGTATTATAGTAGTTATATTCTTGTATATAGGGGCAGTATTATAGTAGTTATATTCTTGTATATTAGGGCAGTATTATAGTAGCTATATGCTTGTATATAGGGGCAGTATTATAGTAGTTATATTGTTGTATATAGGAGCAGTATTATAGTAGTTATATTCTTGTATATAGAGGCAGTATTATAGTAATTATATTCTTGTATATAGGGGACAGTATTATAGTAGTTATATTCTTGTATATAGGAGCAGTATTATAGTGTTATATTATTGTATATAGGGGGTCAGTATTATAGTAGTTATATGCTTGTACATAGAAGAATATTTTTAGAATCAGGAGCATTCTCCTATATGGACAATTAGTCCTGTGATGCCCATGACCGTCCTTCCATACTGCCTGAATTTAGGGCAGGCTTATCAACATATCAAGAAATCATTAAAGGGGTTATCCCATGAAACCGGTCGAGCGAAGAGGAGAAGTGACGAGATGCACAGATACGTTCCTTCCTTAACTCGGTCGGCCGAAGCTGCTGGGATCGGGACCTGTGACGTGAGTATACTGCAAGGGGGGGGGGGGTCTACATATTTTACTGACAGCAAAGGGCTCTAATGGGGCTGGAATAATCCACCCCATAGAGCCCCCCATCACTATAATGGAAGAATGGGTGGGGTCTGACCGTCTGACTTACTGCAGAGGGCTCTATAGGGGGGATTCTGCCCCCCCTTTAGAGAAGTCAGTCAGATGCTCAGACCCCCCTAACCTTGCAGTATAGTAACTAGTCAGGGCTCTATGGGGGGGGGGGGATAATTCCCCCCTATAGAGCCCTCTGCTGTCATTTTAACGCCCAGACCCCCCCTTGCAGTATACTCCCGGCCCCCTAGCATTGGCCGACCCCTTTTAAATTAGATGGGGCAGGAAGCTGAGCGCATTATAAGGCTGAACCCCCGCAACGGAAAGCCAAACTGAAACCACATCTTCCGTTTCCATCACCATTAGCGCAGTCGACTGCACTATTGATTCCGTTGGAAATGGCGACCGCACACTGCGAACACTAATGTAACCTAAACCGCAGTCTAGGTTACATTAGTGTTCGCAGTGTGCTGTCGCCATTTTTTATGTCTGCTTTATATTTGCAGTCACAGGTGTTCTTGCACCTGCATACACGTTTTGTATTATTTTATTGGAATGTGCTGTTCAAGCTCTTGTTGTGTGTATATATATATATATATATATATATATACACACATTTAAATACGTTTTTAAAGGTGTACATAGCCTTTAAACTGTAACTAAACTTTTATCATGTCGTAGTGACATGTCAGAAGTTTTCATCGGTGGGGGACCGAGCACTGAGACCCCTACGATTGCTAAAACGAAGCAGCAGAAGTGCTCGGGTGAGCGCTGTGCCGCTTAATTTATGATCGACTTTCAGCCGAGTGAGCGGTGTACAGACTCATAGACTTTCTATTGAGCCTGTACACTGCTCTAAGGAAAGCCAAACAGAATTGAAGCGGCACACCGCTCACCTGAGCAGTTCTGATGCTTCGTTTTAGCGACTAGTGGGGGTCTCAGTGTTCGGACTCCACTGATCAAAACTTCTGACGTCAAAAGTTTGTAAAAAAGTTGTTACACTTTAAAGATAACCTTTCTCCTACCCATGTGCATTTGAGTGCAGCGTGTAATGGGGAGGGCTGCACAAACTCTGGGGCAGTTTACACTTTTTTTCCTACCCTATTTCCTTATTTAGATATCGGGGCCATAAATAAATAACCCCATGAACTGTCAATAGGGCGGTAATTGGCAAGGGGGCGTGTAACATCGCTGTGACACTGTCCAATCCTCTACGGACAATGTCAACAGCAAGAGCTGGAGAGAGGAGAGCATGTGCGCGCGCACGCTCTCACTCTACAGCTCTCGGCAGGCAAGTACAAGACTGTGATTTCAGGTGAGAGATCAGTCTTGTCGTCCTTGTCTGCCGAGAGCTATAGAGTGAGAGTGTGCGTGCGTGCACAGCTCCGATGCCATGGAACAGAAGAAGAATTATTCACACTTCTTCTCCTCTTCTGTTCCGTAGTGGTGGCGGAGCTGCGTGCTCGCGCGCACACGCTCTCCTCTCTCCAGCTCTTGCTGTGACGCTGTCCGTAGCTGATTGAACAGTGTCACGGCGATGTTACACGCCCCCTTGACAATTACCGCCCCATTGACAGTTCTTGTTTTTTTTAAAATATCGGGCTCCAAATATTATGGCACCGATATCTAAATAAGGGAAGAGGGTAGGAAAAAATGTAAAGTGCCCCAGAGTTTGTGCAGCCCTCCCCATTACATTCTGCACACGTATGAGCAGGTGAAAGGTTCTCTTTAAGAAAGGTTCTCTTCTGCACTCGACCGTATTTTTTCCCTTTTCCCTCCCGTAAATACTGGCGTAAATACGGGTCCGTTGTAACCCTTATTCCACCCATATTTACAGATCCATTTTCTCTGCTATATTGCACTGCACTAATCGGCGGACCCTTCTCTCTATCCAGGGGCTGTCTCTTCTCTCAATCCAGCACTGATCAGCAGCCTCTTCTCTCTATCAGTGCTGGATAGAGGGAAGGGGCAGCCCTTTTGGGCAGAGTTTCCACAGCGGAACGCAGCGATAGAAAGAAAAAGAAGTTCATACGTACCCCGGTCGTTGTCTTGGTGACGCGTCCTCTTTTGACATCCAGTCCGACCTCCCTGGATGACACGGCGGTCCATGTGACCGCTGCAGCCTGTGATTTGCTGCGGCGGTCACATAGGATGAAACGTTATCCCAAGAGGCCGGCCTGGAGGAAGAAGCAGGGAGTTCTGGGTAAGTATGAACTTTATTTTGTTGCAGGTCTTTACTCACTGTCCAGCGGTAGTCACTGTCCAGGCTGCTGAAAGAGTTACTGCCGATCAGGGCAGCCCCTTCTCTCAATCCTGCACTTATTGTTTAACTGTTTCAGCACCCTGGACAGTGACTATCTCCTGACATCGCCTAGCAACGCTCCCATAATTATGGGTACACAAACGTAGTCACCCGTAATTACGGGAGACCCATAGATTTCTATGGGCCTGCCCGTGCCGTAATTACGGTCTGAAATGATCTATATTTTTCAACGGCCCGGGCACTTTCCTGTAAACAAACATGAAGGTACCTGTGGCCATTAGAAGTCTATGGGCCCATATTTACGGCCCGTAATTACGGGCGTTTTTACTGTCGTGTGCATGGGGCCTAAAGGAAAGGTGTTATAATTTTTTTATTTTTTTTATTTGATATGTTTTACTTTATGGCCCTATTTTTTCTAATTATTTTAATACGTTCCCTAAAGTAACTATTTATTCATATGTTTGTACGTCTGCGGGGGCAGCCATCTTCATCTTTATTTTTCATACTGCTAATTTTTGTTTTGCAGGTTCCGCTGGACCATTTGGACTACGTCGTAGATTCGTTGGACTACTTCGCTGATTTAAGTTTTCATTCCTTTTTTTTAAATAAAATGGTTAAAGTGGATTGTGTGGAAGAGTTGTCATTTCAATAAAATACATTTTTTATGTCTCTGTTTTCTAATACTTCATTACCGCCTTAGTAATGGCAGCTGTCTGATCGAGAGCGTCCATTACTAAGAAGGGGCTTAGTGTTAGCCAGTAATAAGGCCGTCACTAACCCCCTATTATTACCCCTGTACCCACCGCCACCAGGAGTACCGGGAAGAGCTGGGTACGATCCAGTACCCGACCATCTGAAGTGAAGGGTACTGGGGTGGCCGCAGGCTGGTATTATCAGGCAAGGAAGGGCCAAAAACCATGGCCATTCCCACCCTGGTAATGCTAGGCTGCTGCTGCTGCTTTATTGTATCTGGCTGGTTATGAAAAATGGAGGGGATCTCACATAATTTTTTTCAATTTTTAAATTGTGACGTGGGGTTCCCCCTATTTTTCATAACTAGCCAGATACAATAAAGCAGTAGCAGCCTATGTAGCGTTCTGCTGTGTCCCGTAGGGTGCGCACGCACGTTCGTGCACGGCCTTAAAGGGCCAGCGCGCGCACAAAGGAAATCGTCATCATCATCAACTGCCATGATTTCCTAGTCTATAAGAAGCCCCCAGCCCTCCTGATCCTTGCCTGAGCATTGTTAGTTTATCCCAGTCTGTCTTGCAAAAGGTCCCTTAGTGTTTTATCGTTCCAGTTGTTACCCGTGCCCTGTTACCTGTTCCTGTATCCTGTTCTGTTCTTGTTCCTACCAGTGTTGGAGTCGTGTCTACTGCACCTGCTGTCGTTTGCCATGTGAAGTGGCGTTTGCCACGTCCAGTGTCTTCTGCCACGTCCAGTGTCTTCTGCCACTACCAGTGTCTCCTGCCTCGTCCAGTGTCTTCTGCCATGTCCAGTGTCTTCTGCCACATCGGATACTGCCCGCCACGTCTGGCGCTACTTGCTGCACCGGCCTCCATCCGTGCTACGGCGGAGCGGTCTAGTGGGTCCACATACTATGTGACCGTGACAGTATGCTCAGGCCATGGAACCCGCTGGCCAGCCCAAGACCGCAGTCCAGAAGATACAGACGGAGATGCATGACCTACGCACACGTCAGGATCAACTCCTTGAGGCGGTGAATTCTATCCTGGTCCGTCTGGATCTACTCACTGTTCCACCCCCGGTTCTTCTTCCTGAGGCTGTTGCTGTGCCACTGCCCGTTGCGCCTCCTGTTTGTTCCAGATCCACAGTTCCCCTGCCTCTTCCTCCTCACTACGACGGTGATCCCAGAGCATGTAGAAGATTTATCAACCAATGCACGGTTCATTTTAGGCTACAGGCTCATCTCTTCCCCTCCAAGGAGGCCAAAGTGGCGTTTATTATCTCCCTCCTCGCTGGCAAGGCCCTCGCATGGGCGAACCCAATCTTGGAGCAACAAGGACCTTTATCCTCGGACCTTCCTGCAGTGCTTTAGTGCCGTATTCGAGGAGCCGGGTTGAACATCCTCTGCCGCAGCCACTCTATTGACTCTCAAGCAAGAGGGCACCACAGATGGGGAGTATGCCATCTCCTTCCGCACTCTGGCAGCCGAGCTGGCATGGAACAATGAGGCACTGGTGGCGACCTTCTGGCAGGGTCTGTCCTCTCACATCAAGGACGAACTGGCAGCCCGCGACCTTCCTTCTACCTTGGAGGCCCTCATCCTGTTGGCCGTTGGGTTTACTCACCTCCCGACGGCCGCAGCCGTGGATCCATGAGCGCTGGTCCCCATCTCCTTCCTAGGAGACGCCAGCACTCACTTCCGCTCCGTTCTGCTCTTGTCCCGTAGGGTGCGCGCACATGCTCGTGCCCGGCCTTAAAGGGCCAGCGCGCGCACAAAGGAAATCATCATCAACTGCCATGATTTCCTGATCTGTAAGAAGGCCCCAGCCCTCCTGATCCTTGCCTGAGCGTTGTTAGTGTATACCATGTCAGTCTTGCAAATGGTCCCTTAGTGTTTCCCGTTCCAGTTGTTACCTGTTCCTGTATCCCGTTCTGTTCTTGTTTCTGTGCCTACCAGTGTTGGAGTCGTGTCTACTGCACCTGCTGTTGTTTGCCACGTCGTGTCTTCTGCCACGTCCAGTGTCTTCTGCCACATCGGATACTGCCCGCCACGTCTGGCGCTACCTGCTGCACCGGCCTCCATCCATGCTGAAGCCACAGCCACCGTCTGGACTAGTTCAGGTACCCAAGCGTTACTATTGATTTTCATATAGACTGTGACCTGGTCAGCTGCCTCTTCGCTACGGCGGAGCGTCCTAGTGGGTCCACATACCCTGTGATCGTGACAGCCTAGCATTTCGAGGGTGGGAAGGGCCACGGTTTTTGGCCCTTCCCTGCCTGATAATACCAGCCTGCGGCCTAACCGTCATTTCAGATGGTCGGGTACTGGATCATACTCGACTCTTCCCGGTATCCCTGGCGGCAGTGGGAACCGGGGTAATAATAGGGGTTAGTGATAGCCTTGTTACTGGCTAATGCTAAGCTCCAGCCTTAGTAATTAAACGCTGTCAATCAGAAAGCTGCCATTACTAAGGCCATAATAAAGTATTAAAAAAAACAGACATAAGAAACGAAAAAATTATTGAGGTCAAAACTCCCCCATGCAACCCTCTTTCACCATTTTTATTTTTTTTTTTCAAAAGTAGATCATCGCAATAGTCCAATGAATCTACGACGTAGTCCAAACGGTCCAGCAGAACCTATCAAAAAAAAGTTAGCAGTATAAAAATTTAAAAAAATTACATTTGCCACAATAGAAACTAGAGGTCAAGGAAAAATAATTCCCCTTCATGTAACTCTGCTACCTATCAACTGAAAAGTAATTCGCCAGAGGGAAAAATGTTTCCCCATGGCGGAGTGCAAGAAAGTCTAATTCCAAGGTGAGGCATCAAAAGTCGTTTTTTCTCCTGGCGGATGATTTTTCCGTTGACAGGTAGCAGAGTTCTTCCGTAGCGGTGTTAGGGGGGCAAACTCGCCAATTGCCCAGTGCCCCCAGAATGGGCCGCTACACTTGGACCAGGGCTGTGTGCTTGCCCCCCCCAGACTCAAATTTGCCAGCCAACCCCTGGCCATTGGCTCCCTGCTCCGCCGTTTGCTCTTGTAGGCCCCAGTCTGGCTTAGACCTGAGGCCTACAAGAGATCGGGAACACGCTGATGACGTCAACTGCCTGGCACGATGACATCACTGCATCATGCCGTCCACCCCGGGCCACTGAACTCGGTTAAAAATCAGAAGACAATTAGGTAATAAAACGGGGGCATAGAAGATGTGTTAAACCGTTGCTGATCTATGATACTAAAGTAATACAGTAAGTAGAATTCTTTAAATCTTCTCTATACATTAAACAGCACTTTACAAATAAACAACAAATGTTTTCCTATTTAATTTTTTTTATATATTGCGTGTTTGTTGTGTAAAGCTCGTAATGACAAAAACTTGGATAGATTTGGGGGGGGGGGGGCGTCTTTTTATAGTTCGCGTCAGGCAGCAGAGGGGCTAGGTTCACCCCTGCATGAAAACCATTAAAAAATAATTGGACGCATCTACTATCTAGCAATACGAGAATTTTGCCCCAGAAAACCCTTGTTTAGCAATGTATTTCTCCCATTTTACCCCTCCTCTCCACTGTGGATCCCAGTAACTGAGGGCAAGCAGTAGCGCTTTATACGTGACTCCTCTGCCTGCTGCACACCTGAACAGGACATTGAGCATGCGCCCGATTCTGCCGGACTCCTTACCCGGACTAATTTCGGTAAATTCTAACTTACTTTACTCATCATTCCCTAAATTTCCATTTTGGAGGTGGGCAGGTTTGGAACACTGAAATCTAGTCGCATATCGGCACTCTGGTGGTTTAGCGGCTCCAAACATACTGACAGGTTCCCTTTGGCGCAGCGATTGGCTACCAGAAACGACCTTTTCTGTTTCTCCCTGCTGGATATTTTCTTTTTTTGTTAAAGATTTACAAAACCGTCTAAAGAGTGGAAATCCCTTGAAATCTGTATTTGGGAATTTGGGAATGACCGATGAAAAAAAAGAATCACAATCACATTTTGTAACAAAACGAATTATAAAAAATTCCGTAAAATTAAATAAATAAATAAATATATATCATCTGCTCGGAGAGCGCAGCACATACCTGTCCGGTAAATGATCCGAGTTCTTTTTAGTTCTCTGGATGAAAAGTTTCCGGCGGGAAATAACAGAGTTTAGCTGAGTAACAGAGACAACAAGTGGACTCATACTGGACCCCCCATGTGTGAATGAGTGGACTTCCCAAATCAGTAATATTTGCCGGCAGCCATCATCCCTGCAAACAGATTCTCCCCCCAGGTTATCTCATCATTACGTATCTGAGGTTTATACAATGAACTGGGAATTTCTGCTTCTTCCATTATGAAACTATTTATATCACTGATAAAAGACTGAATGTCTGGAACAGATACATTGTGCAGCCTGTGGAGCTTTCACTTTTTCGTATTATGTACACAGCCTGCCTGTCATATGACTCTATTGTTGCAATAAATAAAAGATTTAAGCCATAATAATAGGTTATACAATGTCACCTCCCCAAGATCCCAATGCAGAAAGAGTTTTTGTTTTTTTTACTTGTCGGGAAATTCAGCTCTCATGAGTTAGATCATTGAAGGTTGGGTTTACAGAAAATGTTGCCGATGGTTGTGTTAAACAATTGGGTATTTGTGTAGCTTTACAAAGACTCTGCAGCAAATGTATACACAACATATTCTGTTTTCACATTGCGGATGATCACTTGTGGAATTGAGGCGATTCTCTCACGCAAACACATAAATAAACAAACTCAAACTGGATCACTTATTGAACCCCATTTTAAAGTTTATATATAAAATAAATCTACATAAAAAGTGGAGTCCTGTACTGATCCTGAGTTACATCCTGTATCTCTTTATTTTATATAAATTTACAAAACATAAACTGAAAAACAAATACATAACTAATTCCATATAACCAAAAAGTCACAACCCAATTCTTATAAACAAATTTTCTTATATACATCTCTGTATATGAGAAGAGAAAACCATACCAGACCCGGCCACATACACCCCACTCTTATATACTTACATCTACACTTCATCCGAAACGAAACAATAACTAGAATATATACAAACATCATATAAACGTAATCCAAAGTACTAACAGAAAATCCCCCGACCCGCGTCAACCAAGGGCCTAAAGAAACAACATAATAATGATGATAATAATCAAACAACATAATAACAAATAAAATAATAATAATAACAAAAACAATCCAAAATATAATAATACTAATCCCAATTTTTTTTTTTTTTTTTTTTTATTTTGTATTTTTTTTTATCCTTTTTTTTTTTTTTTATATATATATATTTTTTAATCACACTATACACATCCTGACTTTCCCTAACCTTACCCTTCTTACCTAAACTCCACCACCCCAGCCAGCATCTCGCCTCATGTCCTCTCACGTCCGCATAGTCCAGATGCTGGCCCCCACCACCACACCCAACACCCCAGCCCAGCCCCCCGCCCCATGTCCTCCCATGTCCGCATAGTCCGGGGCTGGGTCAGGCAAACCCCCCCCCCCCGACCCCCTCCCAACCTATCTACAATACACGTCACCAACCTGTCCAAATACCAAACCATATACAAAATACACCGTACCCGAAAGCACCAAGTTCGGTCGCTTGTAAACCTTTTTCCTGCCATTTCAATCCTAAACAAAACAAAAATCTTCCAGTGCTTACCTAGCCCATCACCAGATAGAGAGAAGGGAAAGCCCCCCCCAGCTCCCCCCCAGAGGCCAAGGTACCACGTCCACCGCTGCACCCTCCCTATCGCTTGCCCTATCTCCTTACCCTATTACTAACCCTTTCTTGACCCTATTGAAAGCTGACCCTATGCTGACCCTCACCTTTCCCTTATTCCGAGTCCTATCGCTATATTTTTTATTGGTGCCTCAGCGGAACGCAGACCCCCACCTCCAGTTGAGCACCGGTGACGACTCCCCCTCCCTCATGAAGGCAGACACATTAAGGCACCCAAAAGGAAAAGCCCCTCCAAAGACGAGAGGCTTTGGATGCTCCCAATCTGCCAACCTCCAAAGAATGCACCTTCACCAGGTCACCCATGATATTGCTAACAACCTCATCCACTAGGAGGATTTTCTTCTGGGTAGAAACTAGACATCGTGCATTCCACATAAAGTGCCTGACCACTATACTGACTAGAAACAAGGTGCAATGGTCCCTACCACCGAGGTCTCCGAACACTCCATAGGCCCACCCAGCATAGGAGAGGCTGGTTAGGCCTGGCCAACCAATGGAGGCTCCCACCCTTTTGTATACCTCTGTATTGAAAGGGCAATGAAGCAGGAAATGCTCCATGCTTTCCAGCACTCCGCCACACTCCTCCCGGGGGCAATCCCGATCATCAGAGCTTCTGCACTTTAGATTGTCCCTCACATACAGTCTCCCATGGAAGCAACGCCAAGCCAGATCCCAAAACTTCTGGGGAATCCTCGCTGAATTTAAAAGTTTTAATCCCACCCCGAGGTCACTACTTGGGCAGTCTTTGAGCGCCAGGGGCTTCTGGAAGTGGGTCATCAGGACCCTCCTGTCAAGAAATTTTCTCGACATGGTCCTGATCTCCCACACCTCCAGACCCCACCGGCGAACAATCTTCAGCGCCAGGGTGGCATAAGCCGGGAGATGTCCGTGAGGTGTACGCAGGTCTTTCACTTGCCCTCCTCTCTCCCATTCCTGGAAGAAAGGCCGAAACCACCCCCTGCAGGAGGATATCCACCAAGGAGCCCTCTCTTGCCAGAGGTTTGCCAGGTTGATCTTAACAAAGGTGTTCACTAGGAACACCACCGGGTTAACCATACCTAACCCGCCTAGTGTCCTTGGTAGGTAAGTAACCTCCCTCTTGATTAGGTTGAGCCTGTTCCCCCATAACAGCTGGAAGAACAGGCTATAGACCCGAGTCCAGAGAGGTTCTGGCAAGATGCACACACTGCCCAGGTAAAGCAACATGGGCACCAGGTAGGCCTTGGCCAAGTGAACCCTTTCCCTCAGGGTTAAGGACCAACCCTTCCATTGGTCGACCTTCTGGGCAACTAGATTCAGCCTATCCTCCCAGTTCTTCTTGGGGTAATCACCCGGGCCAAATTCGACTCCTAAGATCTTAGCAGACCCCTGAGGCTCTGGAAGGGTGTCCGGGAGATCAAAACCAGGATCTCCTCCTCCCAGCCAGAGACTTTTGCACTTATCCCGGTTGATCTTGGACCCAGATGCCAATGAGTAACGCTCCACTTCCGACATCACCCACTCTGCCTCCCCTCTCGAGGAGACAAAAATGGAGACGTCGTCTGCGTACGCAACCACCCTCTGAGTGGCCTCCGGCCCCTCCAGGCCGGCCCCGACTCCCGCCAATGGCCCACGATCGATCCTTTTAAGAAAAGGATCAATTGCGAACGCATATAGCAAAGGGCTCAAGGGACAACCCTGGCGGACACCAGACCCAACCTCAAAGGGGGTTCCAACCCAACCGTTCACCAGCGCAAAAGTCTCAGCCCCAGTGTATAAGGTCTGTAGCCAATTGACAAACCCCCCCGGTAGGCCGTACCTCAGAAGGACCGACCAGAGGTACTCGTGGTCCACCCGGTCAAAAGCCTTGGCCTGGTCCAAGGACAGGATGTACCCCTCCCACCGACCAGAATTTCCCTGCTCCACTGCCTCTCTGACACTGAGGACAGCACTAAATGTGCTGCGGCCTGGAACAGAGCAATGCTGGACCGGCGAAAGGAGCCGGGATGCAAACTTCACCAGCCGATTAAACAGCACCTTTGCGAGAACCTTTCTGTCCGTATTGAGCAGCGCTATGGGACGCCAATTCTCAATACGGGTCGAGTCTTTACCCTTCGATAAAACGATCAAGGCCGACCTCCTCATTGACATTGGCAAAGTACCCGAGGAAAGGCACTCATTAAACACCTCAGTCAAGAGGGGAACTAGGGTTCCTTTAAAAGTCTTATAAAACTCGGATGTTAAGCCATCCGGCCCTGGCGATTTTTTGAGGGCAAGCCCATCAATCGCCAATCCCACTTCCTCTTCCTTGATCGAATCTATCAAAACACCGAGAGAGGGGTCTACCCCTGGCTCAGGGATGGTTTCAGCCAGGAAAGCCGACATCTCGTCTCGGTTTGGATCTTGCTTCCCCAAGAGGTGCGAGTAGAAGGATCTGACGACCTCCAAGATCCCTGATTTGGATCTCTTCAGAGATCCTGTACTATCAATCAGTCCTGTCACAACCTTACGACTCACTGACATCTTACAGTTCCTGTAGGGGTCGGGCGAGCGGTACCTCCCGAAATCCCTCTCAAGAACTAAAGATGTGTGCCTATCATACTGACACCTCCTGAGCAAAGCTTTCACCACGGAGATCTCCTCCCCACTACCCCCAGTTGAGACCAGATGTTCGAGTTTCCTCCTCAGTTCCTGATATAGGCGGTACCTACTCATGGACCTGAGGCTCGAGAGCCTGCGGAAAAATCCTGCCACCCGGACTTTAAACAACTCCCACCACTCAGACTTAGTACCACTGAGATCCAACAAAGGTACCTGGCTCTGAAGAAAATCCTCAAAGGCCTGTCTTATCTCCGCTTCTTCCAAGAGAGTAGAATTCAGCCTCCATATACCTCTTCCCATCTGGAGGGACTCTGCAATGTTCAAAGAGAAAATAATCATACAGTGATCGGAGAACTCCACCTCAACAACGGACACTGGTGAAGAGATGGCTTCCTCCTTCAAAAAAAAACCTGTCTATCCTAGACCTACAACTACCTCTACGATAGGTGAAACCCGAGTGGCCTGGGGTATGCCTGATGTGGATATCCACCAGGCGAGCATCGCTAACTATATTTTTTAATGCTACACTATCGTAGGTCAATTTTTTATCTCCGGAACCTCCTCTATCTCGGGGTCTCATGACAGTATTGAAGTCCCCTCCAAAGATAACTTGTCGACCTGAAAAAAGGAAAGGCTTAATCCTCATGAAGAGACTTTTACGGTCCCATTTGCTCTGGGGTCCGTATATATTGATTAGTCTTAATTCCTGTCCCCTCATGAGGACATCTAAGATCAAGCACCTCCCCATTTCTAACTCAATCATCCGTCGGCATGTTACCGGTGCGGTGAAAAGGACCGCCACTCCGCTATAGGGCTCAGCCGCAAGAGACCAGTAGGAGGGCCCGCGTCGCCACTCCCTCCTAGATTTAACGACGTCTGCCAAAAGTGACAGCCTGGTCTCCTGCAAAAACAAAATGTCGGCTTCAACTCGGCCAAGAAAATCAAAGGCTGCAAATCTCGCCCTATCTGACTTAATGCTGGCAACGTTAATTGATGCCAGCGTCAACGGAGTGGGTGCCGCCATCATGGATGTTTGAGTTAGACGGCTTTCTTCTTCCCACCCCCCCCCTCTATCTGATGAGGACCCCCCTTCTTTGCCTCGCTTCTTGCAAACTGAGGAGTCCATATTCACCACCCTATTCCCATCTTCATCCCCAAGTACCGGGTCAACCTCCCCCTCTGGGGGCAACGGCCCCTGCAGCAGGGGAGGCTCAACGACTCTAGGGTGCCCTACCATGCCCTCCCTCTTAGTATGAGAGGCTGGAATGTCCACGAGAGCATGGTATCGATCAGTAGAGCGCACCAGGGGGGTACAGGATTTACCTTCCTGGGCCAGGGCGGGGCCAGATGTATTTGGCCCTTGGGTTTTGCCCGGTGTCCCTTTTGCTGTAGGCTGAGTCCTCTCTTCCTCTCCCACACTTTCATAGTGGGAGGACTGAGAGTCCTCAGCCCTCTGCTCCCTTTGGATCCTCCTCATCTCCCCATTCAATTCGGCCTCGCCAGGGGCATCAGATTCAGGGGGGGCATCCAGATCCGAATCAGAGGTTGTCCCAGTTTCCTGGAGCGCCCTCCAAATCCTCTCCTTCCTTCGCTTCTCCGCCCTTCTCTGGCGAGAAGGGGGACCCTTCTTTGCATTCTTCCCTTGCCCCTGTGCCCCATCGTCCCTGCCCGCACCCTCACCCACGGAGGCCTCCCTCCTTTCATCCTCCGCAGGTTTGGAACAAGCATTGACAACAGAGCGAGGACACCGACTGAACGGGTGACCTAAGTCACCACACAGGTTGCACCGAATACGGTCACACGATGCGGCTAGATGACCAATCCCCCCACAATGAGCACACTTCTGCACCTTGCAGCCTGCACTCAAATGTGAGGGGTCGCCACACCGGTGACACAACTTCGGCTGCCCCTGGTAGAAGACAAGGATCCGATCTCTTCCCAGGAAAGCAGACGATGGTATGTGGGACACCGTCTGTCCCAGACGCTTTAATTTAACCATGAACGTCCAGGCCCCTGACCAGATGCCAAACTCATCCATGTTCTTCCGTGGCATCTCTACTACCTCTCCGTACCTTCCCAACCAGGTCATGATATCAATACAAGAGAGTGACTCATTACGGGTAAGAACGGTCACTCTCTTGGGACCACTTTGGCGAGAAATTGCTTGTGCAGCAAAGTCTCGCCAGCCAGGCTCGTCCTTCATCAGCTCGTAGTTCCCCCAGAAGACCTCAAGGCCCCCTAGGTGAACAAAGCTGATGTCAAACTCGACCGAGCCATGAGGATGTATCAAGGCAAAGATGTCACTCGCCTTGAAGCCCATCCCCAGCAGCAGCTCCACCACCCTCTTTCTGGGAGGGCACGCATCATTGCCACGCCACCGGAGACGGACCACATTCCTCCTGGCTACAGCCTGCCCGGCTGTTGGGAGCGACCACTGATCTCCTCGTTGCTCTCGGAAGGCATTTAGACCATATCTGTCTATCCAGAAAGACAGGTCCTTCTGCACTCCCCCTATGGTTAGGGTTTGCTTTCCCTCTCTTAAAGCGTCCAAGAGACGTTGTTGCAAGTTACCGTCCCCGGACCTTGAGGATGAAGATGGGTGGGCCCGCTGTCCCCCCGCTGCCACACCAGCATAAGACCTGCCGGATGTCACAGCAAGAGGAGCGCCAGGCCCATTGCCCCTGGTTGATACCCCATCCCCACCACCCACAGACACAGCACTCAACACCCCATTACCAGCAGACACTCCAGCAACTTTATTTACAGACACCTGCATACCCCCAGCAGTTTCCACATCCACAGCCGCGACTTTTTCATTTAACCCACCAGGTCCCCCTGCAGTCATCCTTCTGGCCAGGCCTGGTTCTATGTTATGTATTTTTTCTGTACTTTTTGTGTGGGTAGACACTGCTTCAGTCTCCGCATCATCAGGCACCTTTGCAGGGACGCCACCAGATGTTATAAGCGATGTCCCCACTGTGCCCTCCGCCTCATTAACCTCCATCTGTTCTATGTGCTGAACATTTTTGGGAAAGGGGCCACCGTCGCCCCCGACGCCAGCAGCCCCCTTCTCGCCTACACCACTTTTCAGCGATGCGGACGAAGGAGCCACTGACGTCACTGGAGCCGCCTCCGGCACCGGACCACTCCCCCCTCCCACAGAGGAGTGGCCAACAGAGCCGGAGCCCCCTCTGTGACCGCCCTTGTCCGGAACGTCTGACGGCTTTACTGCGACACCGACAGACTTCCGGCTTTCAGACACCACATCCGGTTTCTGGTTTACCCGTTCTCCCGACCCCTGACTCGCATCAAAGACCAGTTTCCCGGGCTCGCCATTCACCGGACACGGGGACACACCCCCTGGCGTCACCAGGCCACCAGTACCGCCCCCTTTGCAGGGGTTGGCGTCCGGCGCCATTTTGACCACCACGTGCTCTAATGCCGGACCCGTAACACTCTCCCCGCATTCCCGCTCCAGCCCCACTGCAGAGGCTTGAGCTGGGGGTCTTGCGGGACCTGCGCTCTGATCCTGACTTTCATCAGGCTCAGAGCACAGGAAGGATCTTGCTGTATACACCATTTTAAATGAACCTTTAGCAGATTTTTTTTCCTTTTCCTTTTTTTTCTTCTTAAATTTTTTTTTCTTTTGCTTTTCCTCCTCTGCGGGTAACTCCGCACCGAAACAAAATCCCTGGAAGGATACCGGCGACTCCACGTTACGGATCTGAGTGAGTAATCCTGGAGGCCGCTCACTGTCAGTTTCAAAACACTCTTGATTTCTCCCAGCTGTGAGTCCACCCTCCTCCTCCTCACTGCTCCTGGGTGCCTCAGAATCTGAGCCTTCTCTGGACTTTACATTCTCATGCTCCATTTTCTCCCCCACATTTTCCTTTGCTGTATCTTCCTCCATACTTTCTATTTTTATAGGTGCTGCCATCTCGGCAAACCTCTCTTCGTTTTTTAACTTTTCTCCAAACACCCCTCCGCCTGCCAAAATCTCCTCACGTCTCTCTTCCACTTCTTTTATTTCCTCCAACAAGGATTTCACATTTAAACGGTATCGGGACCTCTTACCTCCTGTGCATTTTGCAGCCCTTCCTCTGGCGACCGCCAAGTCCGCACGGAGCCGTTGCAGCGACTTCCTGAGGTCCCGATACTCCTCCAACCGCATAGCCAGACGGGAGCTGAAGTTCTCCACCGTCTCTCCGGTCCTCAGCTGTCCCCATTCCTCCACACGACCGTCATCCAAATGTCCGGACGGTGCTGGTCCTTCTCCAGACGACAACACCTCGATCACCATGCCGGACCGCGTCTCCATACCCTTATCCAGGGTTCCAGCCTCAGGGGGAGCCAGGACAGCCTTGCCCCGAGATGATCTCCTCACCCCCGCGACTGTTTTCATATTCCCAGCCAGCTGGGATGACCCTCTACCCCCCGCTGGCATGCTCCGGGAGGTAGAGGTCTGAGGCTCCATCCTAGGATGGAACCCCCCTCAGGGTACTTTCCAAGCCCAGGCAGATGGTATGAGGCCTGGGCAGATAGGATAAGGAAAGTCCCTGGATCCAAGGCCTGCACGGTAGTCTCAGCAGCTCTCTCCACACGTCCTACTCCACCCACTCCAGAGCTGCACTGACTATTCTGCTGGTGGAGTCACTGTGTACATATATTACATTACTTATCCTGTACTGATCAGAAGATACATCCTGTATTATACTCCAGAGCTGCACTCACTATTCTGCTGGTAGAGTCACTGTGTACTTACATTACATTACTTATCCTGTACTGATCCTGAGTTACATCCTGTATTATACTCCAGAGCTACACTCACTATTCTGCTGGTAGAGTCACTGTGTACATATATTACATTACTTATCCTGTACTGATCAGAAGATACATCCTGTATTATACTCCAGAGCTGCACTCACTATTCTGCTGGTGGAGTCACTGTGTACATACATTACATTACTTATCCTGTACTGATCCTGAGTTACATCCTGTATTATACTCCAGAGCTACACTCACTATTCTGCTGGTAGAGTCACTGTGTACTTACATTACATTACTTATCCTGTACTGATCAGAAGATACATCCTGTATTATACTCCAGAGCTACACTCACTATTCTGCTGGTAGAGTCACTGTGTACTTACATTACATTACTTATCCTGTACTGATCCTGAGTTACATCCTGTATTATAATCCAGAGCTGCACTCACTATTCTACTGGTTATTATAGGAAACTTTCAGAAAGCTTATCCCTGGAACACCCATGAGCTTCTAAAATGTAGGATGAAGAGCTCACTTACACTTGTAAGTCCTAAGAACTGCCCCCAAAATGAAGTCCTTACAAAATTTACAGCAACAATGCCCCTTTATTGGCACCAAACTCATTACTGTTTATGCTCAAATTGGACACACCTTCCATGTAAATGCCATGTAGTCCCCGAATAAATATTGAAAACTTGCTAAGAGATAGTCATTAGGTGCACAGACAGGACCATACTGCATTTACTGACATGGTACACATAGTGTGTTCTTTATTGGGTGCCATGCCCAACTAGTATCATATAGTGCTTACATGAAGCCAAAAAGTACCCTTTTAGTGCCATACTTTGCCCACAAACCACATAATTGGGAACTGTAATGGTGGCTTTATATATTGTCCACCAGCTTTCCCAGAAACAGATATAACTTAAAAAGTAGATGAGTGAAGGTTTTTTTTATAGGGTGGAGGGGGGGGGGGGGGGTTACATATTAACTATAATTTCAGACTTTTTTCGTTCTATGTAATATTTGCTCTCCCTGCAGTGGTTTCCTCCGGTCCTGCACTTGCACTTTTGTTACCATAGGATATATTTTATTACATGTGTTTTCCTGGGGAAGTCATGGACAGTGCAGCACAAGGGAGGAAGTGTATCTGCTTCCCGCTACTTCCACTAGGTGGTCACAGATCCTCTAATTAACCTGTCAATCATTCAGCGGCACAGGTCAAGACCTCCGACACCTCAGCCTCCTCCTACAAAGTCATCAACATTTCAACATTTTGCACTCAATTCATCCCCTTGTTGCAGGTCCATTGTCTTCTTCCAGCCATTTGCTGACGCGTTGTCTATGTCCAGTGTTTATCTGCCGTTACTATATTATTTACATACTGATTAACCCCTTAACGGGGTAGTACAGTATTCGCAAAACATGACTGCTTTCTTCCAGAAACAGCGCCACACCTGTCCATGGGTGGAGTCCGGTATTGCAGGTCTGCTACATTGAAGTGAATGTAGCTAAGCTGCAATAACACACACAACCTGTGGACAGGTGTGGCGCTGTTTTTGGAAGAAAGCAGTCATGTTTTTTTAACCTGGACAACCACTTTAATGACTCAAGTCCTTAAAGGAGTATTCTCATCACAGACATTTATTGCAGATTATGCCATGAATGTCTGATAGATGCGGGTCCCACCTCGGGTTAGGGTAGGCTAAAAAAATAAGTCAGAGCAGCGGCAAAAAAACAAACCCATCGTCATACAAACTTACACTCCGGGCTCTTGCTCAGCTCTGTGGTCCGCTCCACTTAGCCCTGTCGCCATTCAGGAGCGAGAAAGAAAGATATATAGTCTGGTCTGGTCTGGTGTCTGAATATTTTTTTTTGTTGAATTTGGTGTCTGAATTAAGGAAGGGTTCTGGTCCGGAGTCTGAATATATTATAGGTGGTCTGGTCTAGTGTCCAAATATATTTAGGGTGTCTGATCTGGGGTCAAATATTAATATAGGAGTCTGGGGTTTAATATTAATATAGGGGGTCTGGTCTGGGGTCTGATATTTATATAGGGGTCCGAATATATTAAGAGGGTCTGAAGTGGAGTCTGAAATGAATTTATTGGTCTGGTCTGGGGTCTGATATCAATATGGGGTTCAGTTCTGAGGTCTAATATTAATATAGAGAGTCTAAATATAATTAGCCATGCTCTCTTATATGAGCAAAATGTTCTCTCCCATTTTTTACGCGACCCGAAGCTCGACTATCACCCTTCGAGGGGTTCTTTCAGATTGACATTTCTGAATATGCCATTAATGTAAGTGACGTGACTTCTTTAACTAGTTGCCGATGCAGGACAAGAGTGCTCGTCCTGAGCGGCGGGAACTTCGCGCATTAGGACGAGCATTCTTGTCCTGCGTGACAGCCGTGTCCGCGCGCGATCGGGAGCGGTGCAACAGCTGTAGTACACAGCAGCAGCCCCGTTCTAACGGCGGAGAGAAACCTCTTCGTTAACCCCTTGAATGCCGCGATCAAAGCTGATTGCGGCGTTCAAAGTAAATAAGAGGAGGGGGGGGGACTGCCCTTTGATCGCGTCACAGGAAATCCCTGTGATGCGATCAAAGCCCATAACTTGTATGGCCAGACAGACCAGGGTCCATTGAAGGACCCCAGGGCTGTCTGAACATATTTCCTGTTGTTAGGGCATACTGAGGTACGTTCTAACAACTGCCTGTGTACAATCAGTATATAGATATATGCCAGTACATTACTATCAGTATATAGATATACGCCAGTACGTTACAGTTAAAAAATCAAAATCAAAATGAAAAATCCATTTATGGGATAAAAAAAAAAAAGTTACATTAATGTAAAAAAAATTAATGTTAAATAAATAAACTTTTTAAAATATAAGTCCCAAAATATGAAATAATATACGCATATTTGGTATCGCCACGACCGTAACAACCTGAACAACAAATGTATAATGTTATTTATGAGGATCGGTGTATGGTGTAAAAAACAAAACTATTAAAACTGCAGTGGAACTGCTTTTTTTTGGCATTTTCGGCAAAATAAAAATGTATATAAATTAAACGATTTGTACCAAAAATGGTATCTACATAAAGTACAACTCGTCCAACAACAAAAAAAAGTCTCATACAGCTACGTCGTACAAAAAATAAAAAAGTTATGAGCGTCGGGATGCAAAGAGTCTCAAATGATCTCTTGGCGGCTAAATCGGAGGGTAAATCCTCTCTCCTGATTCTTTTGGATCTCTCTGCAGCCTTTGACACTGTAGACCACAAACTCCTACTTAACATGCTCCACTCTATTGGCCTCCAGGACGCGGCTCTCTCTTGGTTTTCCTCCTATCTCTCTGACCGCTCATTCAGTGTGTCATTTGCTGGTTCCACTTCTTCTCCTCTTCCCCTTGATATCGGGGTTCCTCAGGGATCAGTCCTAGGTCCGCTCCTCTTTTCTCTCTACACAGCTCCTATTGGACAAACCATCAGCAGATTTGGCTTCCAGTACCATCTCTACGCTGATGACACCCAATTATATACCTCTTCCCGTGACGTCACCCCTGCTCTAATACAGAACACCAGTGATTGTCTGTCCGCTGTCTCTACCATCATGTCCTCTCTCTATCTGAAACTGAATCTTTCTAAAACTGAGCACCTCGTGTTCCCACCATCTACTAACCTACCTAAACCTGATGTCTCCATCTCTGTGTGTGGCACTACCATCACTCCTAAGCAGCACGCCCGCTGTCTCTGCCATCACTCCTAAGCAGCACACTCGCTGTCTCTATCATAACTCCTAAGCAGCACGCCCGCTGTCTCTACCATCACTCCTAAGCAGCACGCCCGTAACTCCTAAGCAGTGCGCCCGCTGTCTCTATCATAACTCCTAAGCAGTGCGCCCGCTGTCTCTATCATAACTCCTAAGCAGTGCGCCCGCTGTCTCTACCATAACTCCTAAGCAGCACGCCCGCTGTCTCTGCCATCACTCCTAAGCAGCACGCCCGCTGTCTCGGGGTTATTTTTGACTCAGATCTTTCCTTTACTCCTCACATACAATCACTTTCACGCTCCTGTCATTTTCACCTCAAAAACATCTCCAGAATCCGCTCTTTTCTTACGGAGGAAACTGCCAAAACTCTCATTGTTGCTCTGATTCACTCTCGTCTTGACTACTGTAACTCATTACTAGTCGGTCTTCCCCTCACTAAACTCTCCCCTCTCCAATCTATCCTCAATGCAGCAGCCAGGCTCATCTTTATGACCAACCGCTACACCAACGCCTCTAATCTGTGCCAGTCACTGCACTGGGCCGCTACACCAACGCCTCTACCCTGTGCCAGTCACTGCACTGGTTGCCCATCCCCTTCCGAATAAAATTCAAACTTCTTACTCTCACCCACAAAGCTCTCCACAGTGCTGCACCTCCTTACATCTCCTCCCTCATCTCTGTCTACCACCCTACTCGGGCTCTACGTTCTGCCAACGACCTTAGATTAAAATCCTCCATAATCCGAACCTCCCACTCCCGTCTCCAGGATTTCTCTCGTGCTGCTCCGTCCTCTGGAATGCGCTACCCCAGACAATCAGATTAATTCCCAATATCCACAGTTTTAAACGTGCCCTGAAAACACATCTATTTAGACCGGCCTATAACATTCCCTAATCTGACTCCTTTCCATGGCCCTCCTTTTACATTAGTCATCAGAATAAGATTCCCTCACACTCCTTCTCTTCATGTCCGTCATACACGGATACTGGCTGGTGACCGGCTCATGCAGCTTTATGTTACCACCGCATGTGCATAAAAATGGCCGGACCATTGTACAGAACAAACACTGTTACACTTTGTGTCTCCATTATTTCCTCATAGATTGTAAGCTCTTGCGAGCAGGGTCCTCACTCCTCATAGATTGTAAGCTCTTGCGAGCAGGGTCCTCACTCCCCAGGTTTGAATTGTAAATGAACTTTGTCACTATGTAATGTCTGATATTGTTTGTTTCATGTTCCCTCTAAATTGTAAATTGCTGCGTAATATGTTGGCGCTATATAAATAAAGATTATTATTATTATTATTATTATTAAAGAGGGAAATATAAGAAAAATTGTTCTGTCCTCAAGGCCAAAATTGGCTGTGTCCTTAAGGGGTTAAAAGAGTTTTCCCACCCTAGACATTTATGGCACATCCACATCTTTCATGAAAACGGGAGTCCTCATCTGTTCCTCCTGGTGAGTCGGCCGTAGCGTCCAAACTGAGGATGAGTGGTGAGATGGTGGCACGTGTGCGTGGCTCTCTCTGTTCAAGTCAATGGCAGTTCCCCCGGGTTTATTAGGGGTAAATTATGAATAAACTACCAAATAAATGACATTTTACTCATTTCTATTTTTTTTATTCTTAATTCTGCATGATATATCCTCCAACACTTTATAAAAGACCTGTGGGCACATTCACATTTTTATATCTATTTTATCCATTTATCCATACTAACCCCAGTTCAAGGGAAGAACAACCCTCTATAAAGATATTAAGTGGAAGAAAGGCAAAATAAGTGGATTGTTTATTGCCGTTGGTTCTGAAGATAGATGAAAATGTATGTCCTGACTCCATTAATGATGATCACGTAGCCTTGTCTCTCCACAGATATAACTAACGTGGTCCCAGATAATAATTTAAATAGGGGCTAGGGAGAGAAAAGCACAGGGGAACTATAACCATGAATGCTACAGGGTACAGAGGCTCCACCCATGAACATAACTGGCTTACTGAGGCCCCACCCATGAACAATGCAAGGTACTGAGGCTCCACCCATGAAAACTCCAGGGTAGGGAGGCTCAACCCTTGAAGAGTACATAGTAGGGAAGCTCCACCATTGAAACCAGAAGAAGTTATGGAAGATAGCTACCAGTCCTGGGCTCAGATGGGAAGACGATGTACATAAAGCTGATGGATATGCTAACTGGTACAAGTATCATCCCAAGAATTTTCAGATGGACTCTCTTCATACCCTCTCATAATTCTCTATCCTATTGTTGCATCCGGCTGACAAATCACCACTGTGTGTTGCCACCAAGCCTGATGCCACATACCTTAATAATAATTTTTATCTCTCCTTTCTTCTCCACATTGGACACTTGTCTTTCCAGCTTCTATAATGGCCAGGCACCAGTTAGCTACTTCCTGTTTGTATCATGTGAGGCTCTTTTGTGATAGACAGGATTACTACCGGTGACCACAGCTACTGCGTCTACTACATGTATAGATAGTGTGGACACCAATACAGGACGTCATTGACATCTGAGGAGAAGAAGCCATTCGAACATGTAGAATGCAGGATTGGAGTGAAAATGGGAACGGGCAGCACAGCATTTTAGGGTATTTTACTGTTATTAGATTTCAGAAAGGTATTTTTGAAAGTGAAATTAGTCCTTAAATCCTTGGTCCAGTCACCTCTGTTTGTGAAATTTGCTGTAAGAAAGGCATTCAAAAAATGTGGATATGAAGTTTAGGAATTGACCACCACCACTTCCTTTGGCAAGGAGTTCCAAATGTGTTGTATTTCAACAGAATCAGCCAGAGGTGAAGTCGTAGTTGGGAATTCATATATTATTGAAATGTCCTGATTTATGTCATGTGGTCGGAGATTCTGGAAGAAAATCAAGAAAAAAATTCTTAACAAAAATAAAAGTCATCCCTCTGACTATGAAGAGAATTACCAAAGGGTTTCGGGTCTTTTTGAAGTCTGTGGAATTCTTAGATTATACATTTGTCATTCATCTGTGTGTCCAATATTTTGTCTCAGACAGGAAATGAGCTGGTTTTCCGGTCAATGTATCTCGGGTGCGTCCTCAGGGATAGGAAGAGCCTTGGACAATGTTGACAGATTTACACTCAGCTCATCAAAAATGTATATCTGATTTAGAGATGTATTTGCTTTTATGAGCTACGAAATCACGGTTGTGTTCACCTACGCGGGGCCCAGGCCTAGATCAGATAACTTGGAGAGTAATCTTATTAAGACGAGCGTTGTTAGGGTATGTTCACACTAGGGCGTCCGTAACGGCTGAAATTACGGGGATGTTTCAGCCTGAAAACATCCCCGTAATTTCAGCCGTAACGGCATGTGCAGGCGCTGCTATTCATTGGAGTCAATGAATAACGGCTCCAATTACGGCCAAAGAAGTGACAGGTCACTTCTTTGACGCGGGCGTCTATTTACGCGCCGTCATTTGACAGCGGCGCGTAAATATACGCCTCGTGTGAACAGACAAACGTCTGCCCATTGCTTTCAATGGGCAGATGTTTGTCAGCGCTATTGAGGCGCTATTTTCGGACGTAATTCGGGGCAAAAACGCCCGAATTACGTCCGTAAATAGGCCGTGTGAACATACCCTTAAAACTCAGGAGAAGATGGGTGCGAGGTAAAAATATATATGATACCAAATTGGCGCTGCTAGACAATAAGTAACCTAATAATAACTGTACTGTAACCATATGGCCTGATGAAGACGCATGTCCTTTGTCGAAACGCGTAGCCTTGTCATATTAAGTTCTAGTTATTATTACATCAGACTACTTATTGTCTAGCAGCGCCAATTTGGTGTCATATATATAATTTTACTTCGCACCCATATTCTCCTGTATCCCGTGGCAACAATTGTTCTACCAGTTTTTTGGACCCTGGCTGCAGCTTCACACGTGGATAACCAGCGTTGTGCCTGTGTCTGCACAACTCTCCTATTTCAGCATATTTGCTGTTCTCATCTTTTCCATTATTCCTGCTTGGGTAATCTGCACCATGTGGCACCGTGCTTTGTCTTTTTTTCTCTTTTAGTTGTTAAAACTCGTCCGAGTGCAGTTTGTGAAAAAATGACCATTTTGCATCAGTTTTTCCTTTGATTGCCTTCAGTTTCTCCGTTTTTTCCATCTAGATGGCATCAGTGTGCCATCTGTTTTTCACATCCGTGAAAAAACTGAAGATTGTCCTCAATTATCTCAACTCACATGACCACAGAAACACTATTTTCTATTACTTATGGCACATTGTGAGATTTTTCTCGTGCTTATTTTTGGCTTCTGACCATGTTTTTATTGAGGACCACACTGCTCTGGCTCTTCTTCCTGGTTCCACTTCTCAGATGTCTCCAGCCAACCATCCTTGAAAAACAGAACGAAACCGATGGCATCCGTGTGACGAACATTCTTTATGCAGACCCATCCATTAACTTCTATGAATCATTCATGCGGGAAAAACTGTGATTTTTTTTCTTTACGGACGCATGGTCTGTGAAAAAAAGCTGACGGTCTGTGAAAAAAAGCTGACGGTCTGTGAAAAAAAGCTGACGCCTGAATTGGCCTATTAACTATAATGGGTTAATGTTTAGTCCGGGTGCTATCCGTTCTACTTAAAGAAAGTACCCAGTGAAAATCATCTCTATAAATGAGCTCTAAAGCTTTTACTAAATCCCAATGGTGAACACCAATTGTTACCTAAATAAGAATAAATTTGCCGAAAATTGCAAGTGCCCCGATTGCCCTGTCTGATTCTCTGATATCTTCTAGGACTGTATCCAAGTTGGATAGAGTCTTAGAAGACATCAGAGAGTCAAAAAGGGCAATCGGGGCACTTGCAATTTCACCCCTAAAAGAAAAAAAATACCATACTCCCCTCCCCGTATCAACGCTTTCCTGCCGGCCTCCTGAGATAATGTTGGTGTGTCCCATGTGACTACTGCTGTTACGCGTTCCTGACGGCCTTCTAAGATAACGTAGTTTTGTCCAATGTGAACGCCGCAGCCTGTGATTGGTAGCAAGGGTCACATGGGACAAAACAACGTCATCTCAAGAGGCGGGTAGGGACGTTTCACTACAGGAGGTCAGGTGATTATGGTATTTTTTAATCTCCTCTACTCCCCTTTTCCTTTTTCTAATCTGTAATACGGCCATTTTGCCGATTTGTTTCGCCAAATCTGAAACTTTTGGGAAATTCTGACCCAATTTGATTAGTTTAGAATCGATTCGCTGTGAAAAAGCGACACCATCCAAGCGCAATACTTCTGTCAGTCAAGTAATTTTTTAGAATAAATTTTTTGAATAAATTAATTTATTGTATAAAAGAATAGATCATAATAAAATGCACATAAAAAGAGAGGGTTTCTTGAGATACAACGCGTTTTGGGGAAAGAGAACCCCTTTACCAAGTAAGCATGAGACAATATAGTGTATGGTGTAACTGACCTGTGTGTTAAATAAGTACTTGAAATTGGCGCCAGGGCCTCCCTGGGGGCATGGTTAAATTGTGCAACTTGATAATTTATGCAAGAAATTGGGAGAGATAAGGGGGTGGGGGGATATAATGGGCGCTATCGCGGCTCTTATGTGTGAGTGCTCAGCCGCTTTGTTTCTGTTCGTCTTTTTCTGGAAAGCCGATGTATCGGAGTACAGGCTCATAGACTTCCCATTGAGTCCGTACTCCGATACATTGATTTCCAGAAAAGGCCGAACCGAAACTAATTTGCTGAGCACTCACACGAGCACTTCAGCTGCTTCATTTTAGCGATTGGTGGGGTCTCAGTACTCGGACCCCCACCCATCAAAATTTCTGACATGTCACTATGACAAGTCAAAAGTTTGTCGAACGTTTAGTTACACTTTAATCCGGCTAAAATGGCGAGAAGAAGAGAAGTTGCGGGGAAGTGGACCGTCCGAGTGGCACTTGCAGAGTCATTTGCATAGGGCAATAAAGTTGTTTATCTGGACAAACAAGGTTTATAAAAGCAATTAAAATGTATGTGAGCACAAAGATTTACAAGAACTGCCAAGTGCTGGGACCAGCTTGGAAGGCAAATAGGACATGACCGATTCCCTTTAAGATAGAATATTGTGATATTATATCAGCACTGTGACTGGCACTCTTATATCAGCACTGCGACTGGCACTCATATCAGCACTGCGACTGGCACTCATATCAGCACTGCGGCTGGCACTCTTATATCAGCACTGTGGCTGGCACTCTTATATCAGCACTGCGACTGGCACTCATATCAGCACTGCGGCTGGCACTCTTATATCAGCACTGTGGCTGGCACTCTTATATCAGCACTGTGACTGGCACTCATATCAGCACTGCAGCTGGCACTCTTATATCAGCACTGTGACTGGCACTCTTATATTAGCACTGTGACTGGCACTCTTATATCAGCACTGTGGCTGGTACTCTTATCTCAGCACTGTGACTGGCACTCATATATCAGCACTGTGGCTGGCACTCTTATATCAGCACTGTGGCTGGCACTCTTATATCAGCACTGCGACTGGCACTCTTATGTTAGCACTGTGGCTGGCACTCTTATCTCAGCACTGTGGCTGGCACTCTTATATTAGCACTGTGACTGGCACTCTTATATTAGCACTGTGGCTGGCACTCTTATCTCAGCACTGTGACCGGCACCCATATATCAGCACTGCGGCTGGCACTCTTATATCAGCACTGCGACTGGCACTCATATCAGCACTGCGGCTGGCACTCTTATATCATGTAATGACCGGGGGGTAGGGAAACGGACAAGTGAGCCCTAATCTACCCGCCACTCTGTCCCTGCCTACTTGCAACGACCCGCCCTAGGCGACGGGGTACAACTGGGCGGCGGTCCCTGCACTCAGTAAGTGCACGACAAACACGACAAACATACAAGGGAATACAAGCAAGGGAAAGGGGCAGTTGCCCACGGCAACACCGTGAGCAACCAGAGTGGTGAACGAGCCGAGTCAAGCCAGGAGTGTGCGAGGTACCAAACGAAGAGCAGAAGAGTAGTCAGTAAGCCAGGGTCTGTATGGAGCAGGAACAAAATAGAAGGAGCTGTAGCTGGGCCAGGAACACACACGAAAAAGAATAACAAGCAAGGAGGAACAGGAAATGCAGGTATAAATAGACAGAGGGCGGGAGCTAGCTGAGTCTGGCCAGGCTGCGATAGGCTCTCCCACTCCTAAGCCTGCCAGCCTGAGTGGTGGAAGCTGGAGTCAGTCTCAGGGATGTAGATTCAGGTGCTGACTGATTAATTAAGGGAGTTAACCCCGAAGCTGTGCCTGGCAGATCCTTTACATATCAGCACTGCGACTGGCACTCTTATATCAGCACTGTGACTGACACTCTTATATTAGCACTGTGACTGGCACTCTTATATTAGCACTGTGGCTGGCACTCTTATCTCAGCACTGTGACCGGCACCCATATATCAGCACTGCGGCTGGCACTCTTATATCAGCACTGCGACTGGCACTCATATCAGCACTGCGGCTGGCACTCTTATATCAGCACTGCGACTGGCACTCTTATATTAGAACTGTGGCTGGCACTCTTATCTCAGCACTGTGACCGGCACTCTTATATCAGCACTGTGACCGGCACTCTTATATTAGAACTGTGGCTGGTACTCTTATCTCAGCACTGTGACTGGCACTCATATATCAGCACTGTGGCTGGCACTCTTATATCAGCACTGTGACTGGCACTCTTATCTCAGCACTGTGGCTGGCACTCTTATATCAGCACTGTGACTGGCACTCTTATCTCAGCACTGTGACTGACACTCTTATATCAGCACTGTCACTGGCACTCTTATATCAGCACTGTGACTGGCACTCTTATGTTAGCACTGTGGCTGGCACTCTTATCTCAGCACTGTGACTGGCACTCTTATATCAGCACTGTGACTGGCACTCTTATATCAGCACTGTGACTGCCACTCTTATATCAGCACTGCGACTGGCACTCTTATATCAGCACTGTGATAGATAAAGATATCTATCTATCTATCTATCTATCTATCTATCTATCTATCTATCTATCTATCTATCTATCTATCTATCTATCTATCTATAATCTATCTATCTATCTGTCTGTCTGTCTGTCTGTCTGTGTCTATCTATCTATCTATCTATCTATCTATCTATCTATCTATCTATCTATCTATCTATCTATCTATCTATCTATCTATCTATCTATCTATCTATCTATCTCATAAAAACAGGGGCCAGATGAAGAGGACACTTTCATGTTGCAAATAAATTATCGCTTTCATTTTAGGAACCCCTGTGATCATCTTGCCCAGAACAAATATTTTAGGAATAATATTTAAAATTTTGTTGAACAGACTGTAATGAAAATGTAATGGAACAACTCTGCCCACTGGTGGTGAATAGGTGAATAAGTTATTACAAGTTCAGACCTCAATGGAAGTCTCTGAATTTTCAGGCTCTTGAGCTTCCACGATGTCAAGTCATTAGAATTTCTATATTCAGCATTCTTAGATGTTTTCTGGTACTGGCCACCATGTTTCAGCTCCCCCTTATAGGGTTTGAGATGGACCTTCAGGGGACCTTTTTTCCAAGGTGTTTTAATTAGTCTCCTGCGACCAGTCTTTTTCTACAGATAACTTTTCTCTAGGACTACCAGTATAGTCTGTTCCATTTCTATTCTTTTGCATTTCCTTTCCCTGCATGATTTGCTTTACAATCTTGGACATAACAAACCTCAGTAAGAAAACAAACTATTGGTGGAGTGTAGTGGGCATGCTCTTTGACATGTGCAGAGGTCACTGTGCCAGGAGGGGGAGGAGGGAGAAGGAGCTGAAATGTCCCCATCACCTATTGTCAATGGTGAGATTCTGCATCATCTTCCTTCAACTTTATAATAGAGGTGTTACCTTCCATTGTAATCCCGCTCACTGACGATAATGAGATCATTGCTGCCCCTGCCCCTAATGTTAACAGCACAAGATGAAAAATGACAGTGTCAGCCTATTGTGAGGTCTCAGTGGCCATTGTGAATATTCTTCTTTTTTTTTTTTTTGATAGATAAAACAAAAACAACAGAATTTTTTATTTTTTATTTTTTTTTTTTAGGAAAAATTCCCTTTTAAAAATGTTGATAAAGCTTCATTTAATATGATTAAAAAGGAAAAATAATAGTTTGTTTATTTGTGGTCTAGGGGTCATTTTTCTTAAAATATTTTTATAAAAATATTAGTTTTTTTTTAACATTGGTCAAACAAAACATTTTACCAAACAATATTTATTTACAGAAATATATTTTACAAATCTAAAAATATTGCACTTATAAAAATGTATAGCATTATCTACAATCGATCTACATAACATTCAAATATACATTGTCTAATACTATATACCCCTTTATAACACGTGATAAAAACCCAGTGAGTCAGCAGATGGAGCCAGCTCTTACCCAATCAAATCATTTACACACAATTGTTGTTTTTAGCAAATTTTGGGAATTTCAGCAAAATACTTAGTAGCAAATTTAGTCAAAAACGAAATGACTGATTATTAACTTCCAATATATTTTCTTTACAAAGGCTAAAGATGGTCATAGGGGTAAAAATTTGAAAAGATAAATTATAATTTGGTTCATTTCATTTAAAGGGATTGTCCAGATTAGAAAACCCATTGTCATATACCCTATTAGGGAATTCTGAGTTAATAGAGGGGGGTCCCCTGTTCAGGATCCCCATCCCTTGACCAGAATGGAGAGCGGTTATAAAGAGCGTCTCTCTCTCTCTCTCTCTCTAGAGGACCTGTCCTGTATTACACACGCAACACATTGATATGAATGGACACTGTGTAATACTTCATTTCCCCTGTGGTGGCGCTGCAGAGAAATGAAATACGGTGATTTTTCCACCCAGATTACAGGTGATCACTAGGGGTTTCAGCAGGGAGACACTTTGTGGTCAGATTATAGTCAAGGGTCCGTTCTAACAATTACAGATTATCGAAAGTAGAGAACCCCTTTAACAATAACCAATCATTCCAACTATCAACCAACATGATTTTTAATAACAGAACATACTAAATAATAAATAATTGACTTAGAATCAACAACCAGAAGGGCTAATTTGCCTTAGAATGAAATATCATTAATTCCGGCCAAGACATTTATGAAAATGACTCAAAAAGGTTAAAAATCACCCAAAAATTTGTGCTTCAAAAAACGTTGCTACTAATCACTTCAGATTTTGGTAAATTTTGGTAAAGCCCTTTACTATGCCGTGTGTAGGGGGAAAAAAAACACGGCACGCCATGACCCGCTACGTCTCCCACTGTTGTGCTCTGTTTAGAACGGCAGGTAGTGATGTCATGTCATGACATGCCGGCGGCAAATCAAGGCGTATCCCTGAGCACGCAATCGGTTGCCATGTTCATGTGACGTTACCATGAGCATCACTACATGAAGCAGCAGGATGTGGCAGTGGCAGTGGTCTTTTTCAAGTCTGTAAGTATGTTTCAAAAATTTTATCTTTTTCTACACAGGGTCCAGTAAAGGGGTTTTCTGAAATTTACCCGAATCTCAGAAAAGCTCTTTAAATCTACAAAATTCTACAAACACATCTATTTTTGCATAGTATTAATAATATTTCAAAACATAAATTATTAAAGAGGATTTCTGCCCACAATCTAAAATTGGTAGTATCTTAGTAAATCAGAGGTCGCCAAAGATTGTCAAAAATGGTCACCACATCAAGACAAAACAATGGCAATATAGTAAAGTCACATAATAACCAAACGGCTCCATACAAGTTGTATGGAGCTAATAGACGGTTTCCATGGAAGTTTTTGGGCCCATACTGGACCTCCAGATACTTCCGACTCTATATGGAGCAAAAAAAAAAAATTTTTCTCAGATCCATAGGAGTCCCAGGGAAAAAAATCAAGTAATGTTCCATAGGATGCTGTATTACAGAGATATTCTCCCCTATAGGGGCACCACTGGGTGACAGATGGAGCGCTTACGGCTCCATAGTCCACATGTGCCGCCGTAAAGGCTCCATGTACCTGGTAAGAAAACCTCCAATTTACTAATATATGGGCAATTTTTGGGTGGACATCCTTTGTTTGTTATATCTTTGGCCCTGTTTTTTTTGTTTTTTTTTATTACAACTGAGGTAGCCATCCCATTATGCCCAAGTCCATGACTATCAAAGATTTTTCTGTAAAATTTAAAAAAAAGCTTCAATATATTGTATTTTATTTTCTAGAATTTCGAAACACATGGATATGCAGAAAAATTCGGTATATGGGGCTCCTTTATTTCTCAATGAATGAACTTATGTCCTTGTATACACCAATGAAGATATTAATAAGGCACAACAAGGAATATTAGAGATTTTAATATTGACTACTTCTGAAGTAAATCTCCTTCGATACCCTATTGTAGTACATTTTATTTGCTGATGGTACTTTTATTCATTTATTATAAATTTTTTCCTATATCTCCAATATACTATAGCGGAGCTGCCTATTGTAAAAGGACCCTTCTATCAAGAATCGGAGAAACCCTTTAACAAAACATAAAAACATCATATAACTGGATATATACAGACACTAATTCATTTTGATATGTGATAAAAAAAAAATCCACACAAATTATTCTTAAAGAGATATTTTCATATATAGTTCTAATAATTTAATTAATGTGACACTTTGAGTTCTGGTCCAAATTGGATATTTATGACTCGGATGCATTTTTGTAATATTAGTTTTCTATCTTTTTTTTATTTTTTTTTAAATAAAATGACACAATAGAGATATATATAACATTTACGTTATCCCTATCATCAAATAAACAACAGAACAGATCAATTAACCCATTAACAAACTCATTCATTCATTCATTCATTTATAGATAATAACTATTTGATCCTTTTTTAAATGTTACTATGCTGTTTGTTTTTATTTTTATTCATTTTTGTATTTTAGTTTATCAACTCCTTTAATAAAATAATTCTTTTTTTACCATAGATAAAATATATTTATTATTTTTAAAAAATGTCCAGCTATTTTGTTTTATAGTTATAAGGAATTTGCATATCCAACACAGAACAGATATAAGAATAGGTCATCAATATAAGTCCTGGAAAACCACTTTAAGAAAGTCATTTAAATGTAACATTTTAAATTAGAAAATTTGAAATAATATTTTTTTGAAATCAATTAATATAATAATTTAAAGATGCTTAATATTGATTTACTTTATCATAAGCAGCAGTGTATTTCTTATTCTTCATTTCTTCTTCATTATTCTCCTGTTGTCCGGCTCTCATACAAGTGCCATCATTAACTGAGCAATAAATAGTCAATTAATTCTCATTTTACTTCTCTACATTTTTAGATTATTATTATTTTTTAAACCATTCTTTCATTTCTATATAATATATTTATTATATATTATAATATACATGTTTTTTATTATTATTATTATTATTATTATTATGTTTTTGTATTGCATTTTTGTCTTATGTTGGAGTGTTAATGTTTTTTTTTTGTTAGAGTAAGAATTTTTCAGCCATATTGTCTGCAGTGGAATATGACTAGCCGAAAATTTTGCCGTAGACACATAATACTTACCTTAATTTTGCTGTAGCTAAGAAATTTCTACTCCAAAATGTCCTCCAAAAATATTATCACCTATCTTTTAACAAGACTTTTTTTAAGAGTCCACATTGCCTCCTTTACTGCTTTGAGCTTCGAATATAAATTGCAGCTTCAATATATGTTACTCCAGTCTATCATTATAATAGAACTCTCTACCTTACAACTACATCATCTGCCATGCTACCAAAAACATTCATTGCCCATTATGATCTCCTTCACCTCGGTCGATCACATTATGAAGATCTTCCAGTCTTTCTCTCTTGGGCTGAGAGTGCAATCAGAATAACCATGGAGCAGTGAAGTCCTCCAGACAATTCTAGGACAATCTGCCAAATTCCAGATGGAGGAATGTCGCCAAGTTCCAGTTATTCATCTGTATTCACACCGCCACGCTCCTCCTTTTTTGCCAAAATATTGTTTTAATTTCCTTGTTAATTATCTCCTGCCAGTCTTCCCTGTCAAAAAATTTAAAAAAATTATTTCAATGTCCTACTTGTATTTACCAGAGATGCATATGAACATTGGATAGTATAGAATGGTACAGTATATGATAGTATAGTATATTATTGTATAGCATAGATATGGATAGTATAATATAACTAGTATGGGATGGGGTATAAAAGAAATTCCCAACCGGGGTTTCGTGGATCCTTGGGCTTCTGTGAATACTCGACAGGAGGTCTGCAAGCTATATATTAAAATAGTGAGACACTTTTTTTCCATTTTAAAGAAAAATGCCAGTGCTAAAAGCTAACAGTGATTTATAGGTATTATTACTTGTTTTGAATTTTTTTTGTGTTTTGTAAAAACATATTTGTTAGGGGTTTCCCAGGGCTGGAAAGGTTGAGAAACACTGTGGTATAGTATGGGATAGTATTGTACAGGGTAGGTCTTGTAGTACTGTATAGCATATTATAACATTGTATAGTATAGTTACCTATAGGTGGCACTAGAGGGACAGTTTTCTTCCTTCTGCAGGGGAGCTATTTTTTATAGTATAATATAACATTGTACAATATAGGGTAGTATAGTATTTTATAACATAGCACAATATTGTATAGTATACTATAATCTATATTTTAGGATGGTATAGAATAGTGTAGTATAATATTGTCTAGTGTATTATAGTATAGTATAACATTGTATAGTATAGGATGATATAGGATAAAATACTGTAGTATAGAATAATTTAGTCCAGCATTGGATAGTATAGTAGGGGATAGTATAACATTGTATTTTCAAACATTATATAGGACAGCATAGTATATCATTGTATAGTATAGATTAACATATTATCACATGTATTGCATAATATAGCATAGCATGATAGCATGGTAAGGCACAGTATACTATAGTAAGGGATAGTATAGCAAAGGTTTGTATAATAGAGTATAGAGTACAAATAGTATAGTAAGGGATAGTATAGTACTGTATAGCATAGTAAGGAATAGTATAGTACTGTATAGCATAGTAAGGAATAGTATAGTACTGTATAGAATAGTAAGGAATAGTAGAGTACTGTATAGCATAGTAAGGAATAGTATAGTACTGTATAGAATAGTAAGGAATAGTATAGTACTGTATAGAATAGTAAGGAATAGTATAGTACTGTATAGAATAGTAAGGAATAGTATAGTACTGTATAGCATAGTAAGGAATAGTATAGTACTGTATAGCATAGTAAGGAATAGTATAGTACTGTATAGCATAGTAAGGAATAGTATAGTACTGTATAGAATAGTAGGGAATAGTATAGAACTGTGTAGAATAGTAAGGAATAGTATAGTACTGTAAAGAATAGTAAGGAATAGTATAGTACTGTAAGGAATAGTAAGGAATAGTATAGTACTGTAAGGAATAGTAAGGAATAGTATAGTACTGTATAGAATGGTAAGGAATAGTATAGTACTGTATAGAATGGTAAGGAATAGTATAGTACTGTATAGAATGGTAAGGAATAGTATAGCACTGTATAGAAAAGTAAGGAAAACTATAGTATGGTATAGAATAGTAAGGTAAAGTATAGTTAAGTAAGGAATAGTATAGTACTATATAGTATTGTACAGTATAAAATAGTAAACGGTAGTATAGTCGAGTAAGGGATAGTATTGTAATGTATAGCATAGTAAGGAATTATATAGAATAGTAAGGAATAGCATAGTATAGTACAGAAAAGTAAGGGATAGTATAGTAAAGAATAGTTAAGGATAGTATAGATTAGTAAGGAATAGTATAATATAGAATGATAAGGGATAGTATAGAATAGTAAGGGATTGTATAGTAAAGAATATTAAGGAATAGTATGAAATACAATAGTAAGGGATAGTATAGTATAGAATAGTAAGGGATTTTTATAGTATAGAATATTAAGGGATAGTATAGTATAGAATAGTAAGAAATAGTGCATTATAGAATAGTAAGGGATAGTATAGAATATTAAGGGGTAGTAAGGGATAGTATAGAAAAGGTTTGTATAGTAAAGTATAGAGTACAAATAGTATAGTAAGGGATAGTATAGCACTGCATAGAATAGTAAGGAATAGTATAGTACTGTATAGAATAGTAGGGAATAGTATAGTACTGTATAGCATAGTAAGGAATAGTATAGTACTGTATAGAATTGTAAGGAATAGTATAGTACTGTATAGAATCGTAAGGAATAGTATAGTACTGTATAGAATCGTAAGGAATAGTATAGAATATTAAGGGGATAGTAAGGGATAGTATAGAATATTAAGGGATAGTAAGGGATAGTATAGAATATTAAGGGATAGTTCAGTAAAGAATAGTAAGGGATAATATAGTATAGTAAAAAAAAGTAAGGGATAGTATAGAATTTTAAGGGATAGAATAGAATAGTAAGGGATAGTATAGTATAGTACAAAATAGTATAGTATAGAAAATTAAAGTATAGTATCGAATAGTAATGGATAATATAGTATAGAATAGTAATGGATAATATAGTATAGTATAGAATAGTAATGGATAATATAGTATAGTATAGTATAGTATAGTATAGTATAGAATAGTAATGGATAATATAGTATAGTATAGTAATGGATAATATAGTATAGTATAGAATAGTAATGGATAATATAGTATAGTATAGTATAGTATAGTATAGTATAGTATAGTATAGTATAGTATAGTATAGAATAGTAATGGATAATATAGTATAGTATAGTATAGAATAGTAATGGATAATATAGTATAGTATAGTATAGTATAGTATAGTATAGAATAGTAATGGATAATATAGTATAGTATAGAATAGTAATGGATAATATAGTATAGTATAGTATAGAATAGTAATGGATAATATAGTATAGTATAGTAATGGATAATATAGTATAGTATAGTATAGTATAGAATAGTAATGGATAATATAGTATAGTATAGAATAGTAATGGATAATATAGTATAGTATAGTATAGTATAGTATAGTATAGTATAGTATAGTATAGTATAGAATAGTAATGGATAATATAGTATAGTATAGTATAGAATAGTAATGGATAATATAGTATAGTATAGAATAGTAATGGATAATATAGTATAGTATAGAATAGTAATGGATAATATAGTATAGTATAGTATAGTATAGTATAGTATAGTATAGTATAGTATAGTAATGGATAATATAGTATAGTATAGTATAGTATAGTATAGTATAGTATAGTATAGTATAGAATAGTAATGGATAATATAGTATAGTATAGAATAGTAATGGATAATATAGTATAGTATAGAATAGAACAGAACAATACAGCATAGAATAGAATAGTAAGAGATAGTTCAGTATAGAATAGTAAGGGACAGTATAGTATGGTATAGTAACGGATAGTATTGCATCGTTTTCTGAGTACCTTAAAGCCTGAGACCTGTGACCACAGATAGTGGGATATACTTAGGACAGGTCATCAATGTGTGATTGTTGGGGGTCCCACCAGTGGAACCCCACAAGTGAGAAGTAAGAGGGGGTCCTTTTCATTTGTATCTGTGCACAGCAATTTGCCTATAACGTACATGCAGTGAATGGGGCTGAGCTGCAGTATCGGGCACTACTCATGTACGGACAAGCCACTGTGCATGGGTAATTTATTTTCCATATCCTATGGATAGGCCATCCATGTACTATACTATACAATATACATTGTTTACAGTAGTCCACACTTCCTACGTCCCAGATGCCAGGGGTCACAACCCAAGAAACTGAGTGCCATGACCATGCCTCCTGCAGCTCTACTATATGCAGAACCAAAAATTCCCTCGGAATTTAGTGAATACTTATAGTTATTGTTACTCATATGTCCATATTCAGCACAGTCAAAACGGGGGATTTAAAGGGCCAGTTCACCATTCTACCTTGCACCATTCACCATTCTGCCATTTTTGTATAGCAGCATGGGTGCCTGTTACACTGTCCTATGTTCTTGTTGATAGGGTTTGACTTGTTTAGACCTGGTCTTCGATAGGATTGTCTCGAAATTTAGGGCCCATTACTGTATAAGAGCCTTGACTTCACCAGAGGATCCATTGGTACTCTAGTGGGCCATTTGAATCCTGGTGCGTACTCAAAGGATGGTGACCAAGGGATTCAACTGGGAAAGGCCATACCCCTAAGATCGGTTTATGGTAGAAGAATGGGAGAATTTTTTTAGCTTCCATTCCTAAAAAATCCAGCACTAAATCAATTGGGGTCAAGAGGTCCCATATCATCTGAGTGTATAACAGTTATGCATGGTCCAAGCTGCAGGAGGCATGGTTATGGCACACAACTTGCTACCACAGTTGGAAAATTTGCAAATAGATTACAGAGTTTAACAACCAATCAGATTCTAGCTTGATAGTATTTTTAGGAAAAGGAATTTAAAGGGCCAGTTCACCATTCTGCCTAGTATCTTTTTGTATAGAACTCTATCTGCCTTTTTTTTATGTAGCATTCTGTCTTTGGTGATGAGGTTTGGCCTGTTTTGACCACATCTGTGACAGTGCTGTCTTTGGAGGACATTTGGGGCCTGATACTGTATTAGAACTTGGGCCCACCGAAGGATCCATTGGTACTCTGGTTGGCCATTTGATTACTGGAGGTTACCTTAAGGGTCACCAACTAGGGATTCAAATGGAAAAAGTCATACCTCTGGGATAAGGTTAGGAGGCGTGGTTATGGCACACAGGTGGAAACTATGCAAATATATTGCGGCTTATAAGAACCAATCAAATTCTAGCTGCCGTTTTATTAAGTCCAAAAGCCCCTTACCTCCCAAAAAAATGATAAAAATCTTGGAAATGACAATTTTTTTTCTACTGGTTCCTGTCTGAGATACATAAAAATGATATATATCATGCACACAGAACAACCAGACAACATGAGAGTTTTGCCTCTACCTCATCTCTACTTCTGTTTAGAAAGCAGCTTTTCCGCTTTTCTCCTTTTGAACTCTGCAATTTCATCCGCTGTTAAACCGTGGGCATTACACCTGCAGTAGATATATATATATATATATATATGCCATTAGTTATAGGTATGAAACAATGGTAACTCAAGGGTTAAACGTTTAACTAGAAACTTTATTATCACTTTACAAATCAATATCTGCAAAACTCGTTATTTGGTCGTAGAGAAAATTTGAAGCTCCTGGGCCCCAATGCAAAATCTGTAACGGGGGCCCCCTACCTACTACGTGTCATTAATAATACTGGTGTCTTATGTGTCCGACAGGCCATTGGACCCCCCATGCACCAGGGCCTGGGTGTTGCTGCTACGTTTGCGCCCACTATGATGGCAATGATTCAGGGCCGCTACCTTGAACTACAGGTATAGAAAACATATCCCTCCTCCAAAAAGACCATTTATGTAAGTTGGACTATTCCACTTGTAAGGGCATCATTAATTAAAATACTACTTTAGGGATCATTTCCACAAATGGGGCGTCAACACATCTCATACCCTGGGCACACAGAGATCCCAACTCCCTAGAACTATTGTTTTTCATTGCTTTTGTATTGCAGACCATTGCGGTCATATGTCAAGTGGTAGTGTCAAAAATGGTCTTAAGGGGTTGTCCATATTGAGTCCTCTGTCTATGCGGGTCAAACATCTTATTTTTTTTCTCACTGGTGGTTTAGTTGCTTGCTATCCAGTCTCTAGGGGCATATGATGGGTGCAACCGCTCTTTAACTGGCTATGGTGGCACAAAGACCCTAAGCTTCCCTTAGTGATTGGGCAGAACCCTCATGAAAGAGGGCACTGTGTGACAGCAGTGGAGCTCAGGATACAAGCCATGTCTCTAAGGAGTACCCACATGGTGCTCATATTTAGATAGCATACTGTATGATCACGGCTTTGATTCACCTCGCCCAATTCCAGCGTTGGGTGCTACCGGGCAGGCTCCGCATTCAGCCAACGGCTGCGCCTGGTGGATAGGCAACTGGGTGCTTCTTCGTCTTCTGCCGCAGCCCTGCTGGATCAGGCGCACGGCTCTCCTACTGTGGCTGTACGGCAGCGTCTAGTTGCTAAGTCAACCGGCACTCAAATTTGATATCAGGCCTGGCGGCCTATTAGGGGAATCGTCCTGCCATGCCTTGCCTGCTGATTGAGGTTCATACCCTGACCTGGCTTTGGTTGATTGTGCTACTGCACCTGGTCCTGACTCCTGATTGACCCTGATCCTGATCTCAGCCTTATTCCTGGGTATCACCTCTGCCTCACCCTTGGGATTGTTTGTCTGGTACCTGTTGGTCTACTCCTGGCTCTGACTATTAGTTCTATTTCTGACTACGCTTCCATCTCATCCATTGGCTTGTTGTATTCCTGACTGCTCTCCTGTTGATGACTTTTGGCTTGGTTCCTCTCTACGCAACTACTGCATCAGCGCTACTGCCGCCAATTCATGAAAATTCTGGGGACTGTGACTTGGGGATCCTCCTGCAGCAAAGTCCATATCTCCTTGAGGGGGTAAGTGGAGAAGACCAGGGGTTCCCTTAGACTTTGCACCCCAGTCGAGCTATTGGATTACAGCTCGGAGTATACACATCTCCAGTATGTGACCATAACAACAACAGTGGGTTTACTTTGATGTAACTTGTTTGAGTAGGGGATACGTGGTTTATGAACACTGCTATAGAATACTAGCGGTGCTGGTATTAACCCCTTCACTGCACAGTATGGTGGTAGTATTCAGTCATATGTCAGATTTATTCAGGTACTGTATGGAGGTTTTATTCAGGGACTGTATGGAGGTATTATTCAGTCATTGTATTGTGATATTATTATTATTTAGTGTATGGATGTATTAGTCACTATATGGTGGTATTATTTCATCATTGCCTTGTGGTATTATTTAGCCACTGTATGGCGGTATTATTCATCACTGTATGGTGGTATTATTTATCACTGTATGGTGGTATTATTCAGTCACAGTATGGTGGTATTATTCATCATTGATGGTGGTATTATTCAGTCACAGTATGGTGGTATTATTCCGTCACAGTATGGAGGTATTATTCAGTCACCGTATGGAGGTATTATTCAATCACGGTATGGTGGTGTTATCTAGTCATTGTATGGTGGTATTATTCAGTCACTGTATGGAGGTATTATTTAGTCCCTGTATGGAGGTATTATTCAGTCACAGTATGGTGGTAATATTCAGTCACTGTATGGTGGTATTATTCATCACTGTATGGTGGTATTATTCAGTCACAGTATGGTGGTATTATTCATCATTGATGGTGGTATTATTCAGTCACAGTATGGTGGTATTATTCCGTCACAGTATGGAGGTATTATTCAGTCACCGTATGGAGGTATTATTCAATCACGGTATGGTGGTGTTATCTAGTCATTGTATGGTGGTATTATTCAGTCACTGTATGGAGGTATTATTTAGTCCCTGTATGGAGGTATTATTCAGTCACTGTATGGTGGTATTATTCATCACTGTATGGCGGTATTATTCAGTCACAGTATGATGGTATTATTCATCATGTATGGTGGTATTATTCAGTCACAGTATGGTGGTATTATTTAGTCACCGTATGGAGGTATTATTCAGTCACTGTATGGTGGTGTTATCTAGTCACTGTATAGTGGTATTATTCAGTCACTGTATGGTGGTATTATTCATCACTGTATGGTGGTATTATTCAGTCACTGTATGGAGGTATTATTTAGTCCCTGTATGGAGGTATTATTCAGTCACAGTATGGTGGTATTATTCAGTCACTGTATGGTGGTATTATTCAGTCACTGTATGGCGGTATTGTTCATCACAGTATGGTGATATTATTCAGACACTGTATGGAGGTATTATTCAGTCACTGTATGGTGTCATTATTCAGTCACTGTATGGTGGTATTATTCAGTCACACTATGGTGATATTATTCAGTCACTGTATGGAGGTATTATTCAGTCAGTGTATGGTGGTATTATTCAGTCACTGTATGGAGGTATTATTTAGTCACTGTATGGAGGTATTATTCAGTCACTATATGGAGGTATTATTTAGTCACAGTATGGTGGTATTATTTAGTCACTGTATGGCTAGTATTATTCAGTCACTGTATGGGGTATTAGTTAGTCACTGTATGGTGGTATTATTTAGTCACAGTATGGTGGTATTATTAAGTCACTATGTGGTGGTATTATTCAGTCACAGTATGGTGGTATTATTTAGTCACTGTATGGAGGTATTATTCTGTCACAGTATGGTGGTATTATTCAGTCACTGTATGGTGGTATTATTCAGTCTCAGTATGGTGGTATTATTCAGTCACTGTACGGTGGTATTATTCAGTCTTAGTATGGTGATATTATTCAGTCACTGTATTGTGGTATTATTCAGTCACTGTATGGTGGTATTATTTATCACAGTATGGTGGCATTATTCATCACTGTATGGTGGCATTATTCAGTCACTGTATGGTGGTATTATTCAGTTACTGTATGGCGGTATTATTCATCACTGTATGGTGGTATTATTCAGTCACTGTATGGTGGTATAATTCATCACTGTATGGTGGTATTATTCAGTCACTGTATGGTGGCATTATTCATTACTGTGTGGTGGTATTATTCATCACTGTACGATGGTATTATTCATCACTGTATGGCGGTATTATTCAGTCACTGTATGGTGGTATTATTCAGTCACTGTATGGTGGTATTATTCAGTCACTGTATGGTGGTATTATTTATCACAGTATGGTGGCATTATTCATCACTGTATGGTGGTATTATTCAGTCACTGTACGGTGGTATTATTCAGTCACTGTACGGCGGTATTATTCAGTCACTGTATGGAGGTATTATTCATTACTGTATGGTGGCATTATTCATTACTGTATGGTGGTATTATTCAGTCACTGTATGGTGGTATTATTCAGTCACTGTACGGTGGTATTATTCAGTCACTGTATGGTGCTATTATTCAGTCACTGTATGGAGGTATTATTCAGTCACTATATGGTGGTATTATCAGTCACTGTATGGTGGTATTATTCAGTCACTGTATGGAGGTATTATTCAGTCACTGTATGGTGGTATTATTCAGTCACTGTATGGTGGTATTATTCATCATGTATGGTGGTATTATTTATTACTGTATGGTGGTATTATTTAGTCACTGTATGGTGGTATTATTCATTACTGTATGGTGGTATTATTCAGTCACTGTATTGAGGTATTATTCAGTCACTGTATGGTGGTATTATTCATTACTGTATGGTGGTATTATTCAGTCACTGTATGGTGGTATTATTCAATCACTGTATGGAGGTATTATTTAGTCCCTGTATGGAGGTATTATTCAGTCACAGTATGGTGGTATTATTCAGTCACTGTATGGTGGTATTATTCAGTCACTGTATGGTGGTATTATTCATCACTGTATGGCGGTATTATTCAGTCACAGTATGATGGTATTATTCATCATGTATGGTGGTATTATTCAGTCACAGTATGGTGGTATTATTTAGTCACCGTATGGAGGTATTATTCAATCACGGTATGGTGGTGTTATCTAGTCACTGTATAGTGGTATTATTCAGTCACTGTATGGTGGTATTATTCATCACTGTATGGTGGTATTATTCAGTCACTGTATGGAGGTATTATTTAGTCCCTGTATGGAGGTATTATTCAGTCACAGTATGGTGGTATTATTCAGTCACTGTATGGTGGTATTATTCAGTCACTGTATGGTGGTATTATTCAGTCACTGTATGGCGGTATTGTTCATCACAGTATGGTGATATTATTCAGACACTGTATGGAGGTATTATTCAGTCACTGTATGGTGTCATTATTCAGTCACTGTATGGTGGTATTATTCAGTCACACTATGGTGATATTATTCAGTCACTGAATGGAGGTGTTATTCAGTCACTGTATGGTGGTATTATTCAGTCACGGTATGGTGGTATTATTCAGTCATTGTATGGTGGTATTATTCAGTCACTGTATGGAGGTATTATTTAGTCACTGTATGGAGGTATTATTCAGTCACTATATGGAGGTATTATTTAGTCACAGTATGGTGGTATTATTTAGTCACTGTATGGCTAGTATTATTCAGTCACTGTATGGGGTATTAGTCACTGTATGGTGGTATTATTTAGTCACAGTATGGTGGTATTATTAAGTCACTATGTGGTGGTATTATTCAGTCACAGTATGGTGGTATTATTTAGTCACTGTATGGAGGTATTATTCTGTCACAGTATGGTGGTATTATTCAGTCACTGTATGGTGGTATTATTCAGTCTCAGTATGGTGGTATTATTCAGTCACTGTACGGTGGTATTATTCAGTCTTAGTATGGTGATATTATTCAGTCACTGTATTGTGGTATTATTCAGTCACTGTATGGTGGTATTATTTATCACAGTATGGTGGCATTATTCATCACTGTATGGTGGCATTATTCAGTCACTGTATGGTGGTATTATTCAGTTACGGTATGGCGGTATTATTCATCACTGTATGGTGGTATTATTCAGTCACTGTATGGTGGTATAATTCATCACTGTATGGTGGTATTATTCATCACTGTGTGGTGGTATTATTCAGTCACTGTATGGTGGCATTATTCATTACTGTGTGGTGGTATTATTCATCACTGTACGATGGTATTATTCATCACTGTATGGCGGTATTATTCAGTCACTGTACGGTGGTATTATTCAGTCACTGTATGGTGGTATTATTCAGTCACTGTATGGTGGTATTATTTATCACAGTATGGTGGCATTATTCATCACTGTATGGCGGTATTATTCAGTCACTGTACGGTGGTATTATTCAGTCACTGTACGGTGGTATTATTCAGTCACTGTACGGTGCTATTATTCAGTCACTGTATGGAGGTATTATTCAGTCACTATATGGTGGTATTATCAGTCACTGTATGGTGGTATTATTCAGTCACTGTATGGAGGTATTATTCAGTCACTGTATGGTGGTATTATTCAGTCACTGTATGGTGGTATTATTCATCATGTATGGTGGTATTATTCATTACTGTATGGTGGTATTATTTAGTCACTGTATGGTGGTATTATTCATTACTGTATGGTGGTATTATTCAGTCACTGTATGGAGGTATTATTCAGTCACTGTATGGTGGTATTATTCATTACTGTATGGTGGTATTATTCAGTCACTGTATGGTGGTATTATTCATTACTGTATGGTGGTATTATTCAGTCACTGTATGGAGGTATTATTCAGTCACTGTATGGAGGTATTATTCAGTCACTGTATGGTGGTATTATTCAGTCACTGTATAGTGGCATTATTCATTACTGTATGGTGGCATTATTCATTACTGTACGGTGGTATTATTCAGTCACTGTATGGTGGTATTATTCAGTCACTGTATGGTGGTATTATTCAGTCACAGTATGGTGGTATTATTCAGTCACTGTATGGTGGTATTATTCAGTCACTGTATGGAGGTATTATTGAGTCACTGTATGGGGGTATTATCAGTCACTGTATGGTGGTATTATTCAGTCACTGTATGGTGGTATTATTCAGTCACTGTATGGTGGTATTATTCATCATGTATGGTGGTATTATTCATTACTGTATGTTGGTATTATTCAGTCACTGTATGGTGGTATTATTCATCATGTATGGTGGTATTATTCATTACTGTATGTTGGTATTATTCAGTCACTGTATGGGGGTATTATCAGTCACTGTATGGTGGTATTATCAGTCAGTGTATGGTGGTATTATTCAGTCACTGTATGGTGGTATTATTCCTCATGTATGGTGGTATTATTCAGTCACTGTATGGTGGTATTATTCATCATGTATGGTGGTATTATTCAGTCACAGTATGGTGGTATTATTCAGTCACTGTATGGTGATATTATTCAGTCACTGTATGGTGGTATTATTCAGTCACTGTATGATGGTGTTATTCAGTCTCAGTATGGTGATATTATTCAGTCACTGTATGGTGGTATTATTCAGTCACTGTATGGTGGTATTATTCATCATGTATGGTGGTATTATTCATTACTGTATGTTGGTATTATTCAGTCACTGTATGGTGGTATTATTCATCATGTATGGTGGTATTATTCATTACTGTATGTTGGTATTATTCAGTCACTGTATGGGGGTATTATCAGTCACTGTATGGTGGTATTATCAGTCAGTGTATGGTGGTATTATTCAGTCACTGTATGGTGGTATTATTCCTCATGTATGGTGGTATTATTCAGTCACTGTATGGTGGTATTATTCATCATGTATGGTGGTATTATTCAGTCACTGTATGGTGATATTATTCAGTCACTGTATGGTGGTATTATTCAGTCACTGTATGATGGTGTTATTCAGTCTCAGTATGGTGATATTATTCAGTCACTGTATGGAGGTATTATTCAGTCACTGTATGGCAGTATTATTCAGTTACTGTATGGTGGTATTATTCAGTCACTTTATGGTGGTGTTATCCAGTCACTGTATGGTGGTATTATTCAGTCACTGTATGGAGGTATTATTCAGTCACTGTACGGTGGTATTATTCAGTCACTGTCTGGTGGCATTATTCCGTCACTGTATGGTGGTATTATCAATCACTGTATGGTGGTATTATTCAGTCACTGTATGGAGGTGTTATTCAGTCACTGTATGGAGGTATTATTCAGTCACTGTATGGTGGTATTATTCAGTCACTGTATGGAGGTATTATTCAGTCACTGTATGCTGGTATTATTCAGTCACTGTACGGTGGTATTATACAGTCTCTGTATGGTGGTATTATTCAGTCACTGTATGGTGGTATTATCAGTCACTGTATGGTGGTATTATTCAGTCACGGTATGGTGGTATTATTCAGTCACTGTATGGTGGTATTATTCAGTCACTGTATGGAGGTATTATTCAGTCTCTGTATGGAGGTATTATTCAGTCACTGTATGGTGGTATTATTCATCATGTATGGTGGTATTATTCATTACTGTATGTTGGTATTATTCAGTCACTGTATGGTGGTATTATTCATCATGTATGGTGGTATTATTCATTACTGTATGTTGGTATTATTCAGTCACTGTATGGGGGTATTATCAGTCACTGTATGGTGGTATTATCAGTCAGTGTATGGTGGTATTATTCAGTCACTGTATGGTGGTATTATTCCTCATGTATGGTGGTATTATTCAGTCACTGTATGGTGGTATTATTCATCATGTATGGTGGTATTATTCAGTCACAGTATGGTGGTATTATTCAGTCACTGTATGGTGATATTATTCAGTCACTGTATGGTGGTATTATTCAGTCACTGTATGATGGTATTATTCAGTCTCAGTATGGTGGTATTATTCAGTCACTGTATGGTGGTGTTATTCAGTCTCAGTATGGTGATATTATTCAGTCACTGTATGGAGGTATTATTCAGTCACTGTATGGCAGTATTATTCAGTTACTGTATGGTGGTATTATTCAGTCACTTTATGGTGGTGTTATCCAGTCACTGTATGGTGGTATTATTCAGTCACTGTATGGAGGTATTATTCAGTCACTGTATGGTGGTATTATTCAGTCACTGTCTGGTGGCATTATTCAGTCACTGTATGGTGGTATTATCAATCACTGTATGGTGGTATTATTCAGTCACTGTATGGAGGTGTTATTCAGTCACTGTATGGAGGTATTATTCAGTCACTGTATGGTGGTATTATTCAGTCACTGTATGGAGGTATTATTCAGTCACTGTATGCTGGTATTATTCAGTCACTGTACGGTGGTATTATACAGTCTCTGTATGGTGGTATTATTCAGTCACTGTATGGTGGTATTATCAGTCACTGTATGGTGGTATTATTCAGTCACGGTATGGTGGTATTATTCAGTCACTGTATGGTGGTATTATTCAGTCACTGTATGGAGGTATTATTCAGTCTCTGTATGGAGGTATTATACAGTCTCTGTATGGTGGTATTATTCAGTCACTGTATGGTGGTATTATTAAGTCACTGTATGGTGGTATTATTCAGTCTCTGTATGGTGGTATTATTCAGTCACTGTATGGTGGTATTATTCAGTCACGGTATAGTGGTGTTATTCAGTCACTGTATGGAGTTATTATTCAGTCTCTGTATGGTGGTATTACTCAGTCACTGTATGGTGGTATTATCCAGTCACTGTATGAAGGTATTATTCAGTCACTGTATGGTTGTTTTATTCAGTCTCTGTATGGAGGTATTATTCAGTCACAGTATGGTGGTATTATTCAGTCACTGTATGGCGGTATTATTCAGTCACTGTATGGTGGTATTATTCATCACTGTATGGAGGTATTATTCAGTCACTGTATGGTGGTATTATTCATCACTGTATGGTGGTATTATTAAGTCACTGTATGGTGGTATTATTCATCACTGTATGGTGGTATTATTCAGTCACTGTATGGAGTTATTATTCAGTCTCTGTATGGTGGTATTACTCAGTCACTGTATGGTGGTATTATCCAGTCACTGTATGAAGGTATTATTCAGTCACTGTATGGTTGTTTTATTCAGTCTCTGTATGGTGGTATTATTCAGTCACAGTATGGTGGTATTATTCAGTCACTGTATGGCGGTATTATTCAGTCACTGTATGGTGGTATTATTCATCACTGTATGGAGGTATTATTCAGTCACTGTATGGTGGTATTATTCATCACTGTATGGTGGTATTATTAAGTCACTGTATGGTGGTATTATTCATCACTGTATGGTGGTATTATTCAGTCACTGTATGGCGGTATTATTCATCACTGTATGGGGGTATTATTCAGTCACTGTATGGTGGTATTATTGATCACTGTATGGAGGTATTATTCATCACTGTATGGAGGTATTATTCAGTCACAGTATGGTGGTATTATTCAGTCACTGTATGGAGGTATTATTCATCACTGTATGGAGGTATTATTCAGTCACAGTATGGTGGTATTATTCAGTCACTGTATGGTGGTATTATTCATCACTGTATGGTGGTATTATTCATCACTGTATGGTGGTATTATTCAGTCACTGTATGGTGGTATTATTCATCACTGTATGGAGGTATTATTCAGTCACTGTATGGTGGTATTATTGATCACTGTATGGTTGTATTATTCAGTCACTGTATGGTGGTATTATTCAGTCACTGTATGGAGGTATTATTCAGTCACTGTATGAAGGTATTATCAATCACTGTATGGTGGTATTATTCAGTCACTGTATGGTGGTATTATTCATCACTGTATGGAGGTATTATTCAGTCACTGTATGGTGGTATTATTGATCACTGTATGGTTGTATTATTCAGTCACTGTATGATGATATTGTGTCCTTTATTAGCTAAACACTCTAGAATGTGCTTTATCGTGAAAAGTTAAAAAACAGCCAACACTGCAGAAAATAAACAGCAGGTTAATATTACCCAGGGGATCATTTTAGAAGACCACAGCTACACTGCTCCATTAAGCAACTCACGTTTTCCAAAACAGACTTGCAAAAAGTTTTACCTCAACTTTATCATTAATATTCAGCAGTTGCTCAGCCAGCAGCCCGTATATTATTATGATTCCACATTAACAATGAAATATTTGTCAGTTTATTTACATATCCGGCAGCTCCTTACAATTCCAGCTTTACTGAGCCATTTATTTTATTATGCTGATCGTTGTATTTATTTGCCCCGTAGTTCGTTGTTTTCTTTTTTTTTACATCTTTTCACTTGCAATTATCTGGTTAGAGCGAGGCAAGCAGTTTCCTTTGCTCGGAGATATTACGCTATTAAAGAGAATTTATTGTGTTCCATAAAAGCGATACCTCTGAGAAGCAGCCATGAATCAGAATACACGACATGTTTTTTTTATGACAGCCCGTAAGTGGTTCAGACATTTGCCTAAGAAGGTGTTTGAGATGCAAAACAAACTGCTGAATTCCCGCTTTCTAGAATATTGTAATTATTAACGTGGAAACAGGAATCACAATGGCGCAAATAAATAGGCAGGACAATTATTATTTTTTTTAAATAGTGGAATTTACTGAAATTGGTAGAATTTATTTTTTTAAAGGAGCCATGAAGCGGTTTTTGGTCAATAGATGAACGTAGTTGAAGGTGTCTATTGGGCTAGGGCTACACGGCGACCTTAGAGCACCTGTGAGCTGTAGTAAAATTGTGGCATTACCACGACACATCCTCAATGTTACCCCTATGGGAAACAAGGTCGCGGACAACCATTACTAAAAGTCCAACCAGGTCAGATTTTCTGTGATGCTCAGAAGGTCTAACGTAAGGAAACATTGAGGTTGTGTCGCAGTGATGCCACAATTTTACTGGGACTCGTGGGTAACCAAATTTTGTCATTTTTAGGAAAGAGTGGTTGGATCCAGCGCTGGCAGAGGTAAAAGGAATCTTTTTCCAAGTTTTATTCGTTCTTGATTAAAAGAGGGTATTCAATGGCGTATATAGTATATCTTGCAATGAAAAAAATGTGAAGGTAGGTAGCCTACGCGTTTCGGATGGTGTCTCCGTCCTTATTCATGGCTTAGAATGAATAAGGACTCATTCTCATTCTCATTCTCATTCTAAGCCATGAATAAGGACGGAGACACCATCCGAAACGCGTAGGCTACCTACCTTCACATTTTTTTCATTGCAAGATATACTATATACGCCATTGAATACCCTCTTTTAATCAAGAACGAATAAAACTTGGAAAAAGATTCCTTTTACCTCTGCCAGCGCTGGATCCAACCACTCTTTCCTAAAAATAGCAAGTTTTCCGTGTGCCACCACGAGGATCCGAGCGCCAGGATTACCAATTACAAAACACGCAAATTTCACAAGGTGAGCTGGATAAATACTCCCTATTTTTACAAATTTTGTCATGTAGCCCTAAATACAGAAGTGGCCTTAGGGTTGTGCTACTTCTGCAGTTTGTATTGGTGGTATTAACTCTGGCATTTCTACCTAAAGGGTTTATGGCATCAATATAAATGTCAATATATATTATAGAAAAATGGTAATTATCTGCTTGTAATAGCACCCCCTGGTGTTCAAATGTATGGGACTCTGCACGTCATTCTAGGGAATGTCAGAATGTCAGCTGTGCATGCACAATACAATACAGTTAAAGGAACAAGCACATTATTAAAGGTAATGTCTCGCTACTATTTTTTTTTTAAGGATTGATGTTAATGTAATTATTTCCAAATTGTTTAAAAAGTATTTTTTTACACATGTCAGAAAATATTATAAATTATATTATAATTATAATATTTCCATGTGCTGGCCACTAGAGGGAGAAGTTCCCACAATTGCAACAAGGTCACTCAGGCAAAGCAACCTCATTGACATCTGCTGCAAATTTGTGATGGACACACTCTTCTCCAGTGTCCTCACAAAACCCCCTCCCTTCTTCTGACTAGTGCCGGGCGGGGGAGGGGTTTGAATGTCTTCAAACCACCTACACTGTGCAGCGCTATTTTCTGAGCGACTGCAAAGTGATAGGGGTTTCTGCTCACAGCGGCCAGTGGCTACAGGGACACGGCGAAGAGAGAAGAAAAGCTCTGTATTGTATTGCCGGAAGCCACGGCCGGAAGTCGTCATCTTACTGTCCGGCAGCGGCTTCTGTTCCTCAGGAAAATGGTGCCGGCTTTCCCTTTAGTAACGAGCTTCTATGTTTTAGCAGTGTGAACTGCGCATGACACAGAGCATGCGCAGTTCACATTTAGACGGCACAAGCTTAGGAGATTGGAACGGCTCCCATTTGTATCTCCTTTTGTCTTGTATATGCCGTATAGCATCTGTGGATGTGTCGTGAATGGAATAAAAAATGGCAGCCCCCTAAGAAAAGAAAAAGTATTAATCAAAAATGTTTTGTTAGGGGAAAAAATAAATAAACTTGTTATTATATTTAAATATATAAGAACCAATAAAATAATAAAAAATAAATAAATCAGGACACCTTTCCTTTAAGGCTAGACATATGTCTTACTTCTACATCTCAGAGTACACAGACTTCAAGCAGTAAGGGTTAAAGCCATTAGATAACCTCCTCACCAGTCCGTGCTGCACTCCTCCTTATCAGGGACAGAGATAAGGACTATGGTTCAGCACAAGCAGTAAGCCATTAGATAACCTCCTCACCAGTCCGTGCTGCTCTCCTCCTTATCAGGGACAGAGATAAGGACTATGGTTCAGCACAGGCAGTAAGCCATTAGATTACCTCCTCACCAGTCCGTGCTGCTCTCCTCCTTATCAGGGACAGAGATAAGGACTATGGTTCAGCACAGACAGTAAGCTATTAGATAACCTCCTCACCAGTCCGTGCTGCTCTCCTCCTTATCAGGGACAGAGATAAGGACTATGGTTCAGCACAAGCAGTAAAGTGCTGATCTAATGGCTATTTTCCTCACTGCTTGCAGTCTGTATACCTCTTACTGCCCATGCTGGACTTTTTTTTCTCCCTGTTTCACTGATAAGAGCAGAAGCTGCACGTCTAACAGAGCTTTACGAGAATGACGTGCAGAGACCTATACAGTTGAACACTAGGGGGCGCTATTACAAGCAGATAATTACCATATTTTTGCGAGGAAACATTTATTTATTTTTAATAAAAATACTTTACAAAGTTACTCTAAAATGTGTATTGAGTTTATATACTGTATTGCCATTTCTATTGATGCCACAACCCCTTTAAACCCTTCAGAACAGAACCTATTTTGGGCTTTAGGACCATAGGAATGTTTCGCGTTTCTTCGTTGCTGCATTCAAAGAGCCATAACTTTTTCGTTTTCCGTCGACGTAGCTGTCTGAGTTTTTGTTTTTTGTGGAATACTGTAAATTATATTTTTTCAGTGGCAGCATTTTGGGATTCATACAACTTTTTGATTAACTTTTATTAACTCTTTCTTGCTAAATGGAAAAATACAGCAATTCTGCCATTGTTTGTTTTTTGCATAATAAATTTGGCGACATTGATAAATAACATGTTACTTTTATTCTATGAGTCGGTACAATTCCGGAGATACCAAATATGTATCTTTTTTTTATGTTTCACTACTTTTGCATAATAATAGCATATTTCATGATAAAAATGTTATTTATGTCGCCGCATTTTAATTTTTCCGTCAATGTACCCCTATGAGGGCTGTTTTTTTTTGCAGTCATATTTTGTAATAGAACCATTTTGATACATATAAAGTATTCATTAGCTTTTATTATTATACTTTTGGGCTAAGAAATACAAAAAAAAACAATATCCAGGTTGTTTTTTGTGTTGTTTTTTTTTATGCTGTTCCCAGTGCGGTTAAAATTATGTGATAAATTTATTGCATTTCCGATTGTGTATTTTTTCTTTTTGATTTACTATTATTTTTATTTTTTTAATGTGAAGACATTTTTTACTCCCACTAGGGGACATCACAATGGGATTCTTTGATCACTGATATAATACTTTGGTATACTCCGTAACAAACTGAGAGGCAATCTATTAGGCATCCAGCTATGTCAGGCCTGGGGGGCTTTTGCTAGGCTCCCGGGTGCCATAACAACCCATCGGCGCCCCGGGATCATATCAGCCCCCTTCCTCTGTCTAAACACCTAGATGCCACGGTCGCTATTGAGGCAGCATCTAAGAGGTTAAATGGATGGGATCGGAGGTAACTCTGATCTCGGTTGTTCCAGCAGAATCTCGGCTCAATATTACAGCCGCCACCCATTGCGGATGACGCAGACACAGCTCTTATATCTGCACCATCCAATGGATGTAACTGCCCATTTGTGGGAAGGCACCGCTAAAAAGACGTACAGTTACGTCCAAATGTGGGAAAGAGTTATGCATGGTGGTACAGTATATATTTTTGCAGTGTATGGTGGTGGCGGTGGCACTGTATAGTATTGTTATGTAGGCAACTGTATAGAACTGCTGTTTGGCCAACCTATGGCACTTGTATTTTGGCACTTTACTGTATGGCACTTATAATTAGGCACTTTATGGTTGTTGGCACACTATATGACAGGCACCAAATGAAAGGGGCACCACAAAAGGTACCACACAGGACACGGTCTAATGCAAGGTCGGCTCCGTCTGAATAACAGTTGTAGACTGAGCCCCTATAGTCTGACTGACACAAGCAAGATGCATGGGCATTTCTGGATTCCTACATTCTGATTGGCTGAGCATTTTATAGTGACTGGGGCTATCCCTTCCTCTTCCTCTTGGTCCGTGGCCCCGCTCTCTATGTTCCTGCCTTGCAAGCTACAGTCAATAACAACTTTAGTGTCTTCTCTTATATTGTTTGACAATTTTGGGTCATGGCCTCATTAGTGAATAGGGTCACTCATTTCTACGAGTCATATGGGAAGCTACAAGTATCAGATGCTGAAACCCCAGACCCAGAATAATATACGTACCCTGGCTTTACATCTGGTGGTTTTGGTAAAGGTTTGGTGAAACCATCTCTTCCTACTAACCAGTAAGTTTCTTCTATACCTTTTCCCTAAAGAAAAAAAATGGGTAGGAACACAAATATACATTTTATCTCCTTTACTATTATTCAGGTCAATTACTACAGATATAGTTGGTGCCAGCTGCACATTAAATACTTGTTTTGTGTCATCTAGTGGGCACCACTAGATGGCGTCATTATGTTGGTATGCTGCCATCTGTTGGTCACAATTGTGTAAAGTGCATGATGTATTTCAATAAATGGCTTTCATTTGCCTTTTTTAGAGGCATCACCTTAAAGCTCCTGGGCCCCAACACAAAATATGTATCAGTGCCCCTCACCTACCATGTGTCATGTATAATACTATTGTGTTCTGATGTGGTAAAGGTTCTCTTAAGCTCCTTCAGGCATCGGGTCCCAGGTGCGACTACTACATATGCACCGCCTATAGTTATGGCTCAGGTAGAAATGATGTATAGGACAGTAGTCACCGACAGTATAGAATATATATCTATTATAACAAATATATAGTTGAGTTTCCTGTCCAATATAATTGACACATTAAAAAGGCGAACAAAAATATTCTATACATCATCGGGGGAGGAGTACTGTAGAGATTGTACATGGCGCCAATCTGCCAATCCATATAATTTAATAAACATATTGCAAGCACATTTAATACATGTGCCTGATGAATCTTTATAGCAAGTGGATCTCAACTCTAGTCACGGGTCAACGAAACTCAAAGTGGGCGGAGTTTCGCTCACCTCGATTCGTAAATTAGCAGCGCAGATGATTAACCGGTACGGTATACATTGGGTACACAGCCAGCTCTCAATCTTACCTTTAATTCTGTTTTTCCTCTAACTTCTATTTTATAGTTCTCTTTTAGGGTACGCAGAGTGGCCACCGTGCTTTGGTTGACATGGATTCTGTAAGCTGTAAGGGCGAATGGTCATATATACAGATATTACCTGGTAAAAAATGGTTGCTCATGTTTTCAGGTCTGTTTAAAATAATATTTGAAAGTGTCTCCTAATGGTTGGTTCACCGGTGCAACACGGGCAAACCTAAGAAGAATAAACCACTAAACCACCCTAGTCCTTTAGGGATATTAGATATTAACCGCTCAGCCACTGTAGACCCCCGAAGATATTTCAGGAATACTATCACTAACCTCAAACCTCCCTATGTCAAAACGTGTAATGTATTGTCTGTAGAAAGTAGACAAAGTCAGTGTAATGGAGGGCGGAAGGGGAAAAAAGGGAATTTTCCTATCTCCGTAATTTGGGCACCAACACAATGGGAAACCCTTTTTTGAAAAATTTGCCCCGTAGCAGGACCGAGAGGTTACATTACATTAAGGGGATTTAAAAAAAATATTCTCACACAATATTGCTTGAAATTGTGAAGATTATAACATGTTTTTTTTATTAATTATGCCATGTGAGTTTTTCACGTTTTTTCAATTTCAACTTCAATAGGGCCAACTGTGTTTTTTCAACATGATATCATGAAAACTTCTATGTTAGTTCCTAGAGTTGAACCAGTCCAAGTTTTAATCCTTCCACCCGCCACATTTATCCCATTTGAGAGTTTTTGTGACTTACGCAGTCCTGTGGATTCCATACGTGAAGCTGTGTTCACCGTGTCTCCGAATAGACAGTAACGTGGCATAGTGAGGCCAACGACTCCGGCTACACACGGCCCTGGGTGAGAGGACAAAGACATTATACAATAATATGGAATGAAAAAGTTGTCTATTCATTTCCTTATTCTCTCCTGGATCGGTCCTTCACGCTTGTGATGTCAAACATTCGAGAATTCTATACCTGAGTGCAAACCTATCCTGATCCTGACTGGTACGTCCGGCATGTGTCTCATCTGGAAGGTGCCTACAGAGCAGAGGATGTCCAAAGACATGTTGGCAATTTCAGCTGCGTGCTTGTTCCCGTTCCTCTTGGGAAGTCCTGAGGCCACCATGTAGGCATCACCAATGGTCTCCACCTGCAAAGAGACAATGCATGTCGTCTTAATACTGTCCTCTTATTCTTGTGATACATGGAATCCTACAACAATGGAACAAATTGTATAAACCGCGAGGAGCGCATTTCACCAGACCATGTCATTGTATGTCCTTTCTTGGAGCACTTTTGGTAGGTACCAACCGCTACATACAAGGAACACCTTAAGAACCGACTGTTTTTGAAATGCTCTGACCCAGTCATCTAGACATCACAATTTTGCCCTTTTAACCCCTTCACGCAATATCACTACGTGATAAGGGTTAAGGGGAAGTATGGAGCGAGCACACAGGCGATCACTGGGGATTTCATGGTGATCAACTGAATGCCAGCAAATACTCCAATTAATTAATTAGTTTGTTTATTAAATATTTTACTTAGGGTAGGGACACATGTAGCGACCGCTGGGTTTTACCGTCTACGTGTGTCCCTACCCACGACATTTCAATTCCATCATTCTTTAATCTTTCTACAAGTCCATGCACAAGATCACATTCTTTCCTGTCTAGGAGAAACCTGTAGCACTGTTCATCCTGACCTTCCTTGTTCATGAATAAAATACTAGAACCTCATAACTACCAAATCTCCTGTGACATACCGGAAGCGCACTAGAAGAAAGCGGGAAAATGTAAGTCTGCAGGTTTATATTTCATTCAGGGTCTGTCGACAGCCGGGTATAGTAATGGCTGCCATTAGTGGTTGTTATCCTTCGCTTACCTTATATACGTCGTGATTTCCCAGAACGGCATCAAATAAAGTATAAAGGTCATTCAGAAGGTCGACCACCTCAATGGGTTCACTTAGCGCTGATATGGTGGTGAATCCAACAATATCACTGAAGTAGATCGTCACCTGGTCAAAATATTCGGGCTCAACTGTGGCTCCGGTTTTAAGAGCTTCAGCAACAGATCTGAAAGAAACCAACCGAAGGGTTAACCAAAAATACCAAGTGTGTATATATGTATATATAGGGGGCTCTTAAAGAGAAACTTTCCCCTTTTTTTTAATAAGATACCAGAAAAAGTACCCGGCGCTGCCCGGGTATAACGTGTCGGTCTGTCTGTTTGTGTGTTCATTGGATTTGTTCCAAGGGTGACCAGGAGACCAATCCATGCCCTCGTATTTTCTTGGTTTACGGGGAAATCGCTAGTAGCCCTATATACCCCGGCAGTTGCACACTGTTTATTTCAATTTTAACTTCCTAAATACCAAACAGCTAAACTGGTAGGAAATAAGTCATAAGATTGTGACAAAGCCTGTTGATTAACAACATTGGCAGTTTTATTACCAGTTGGCCATAGACCATGGTTGGATCATAATTGATAACAGCATCATTGCATGAAAGCCCACTCATTAGCACGCTAAACATCATGATGTGCTCATCAGCTTGCTGACTGGCCTGGGTTCGGTCAGGAGTCTCTGCGCTTCTGAGAGCCACCTGTCTGATGAGTTGCTGAGAAAGCCCGAATTTGCTGAGGAGTTTCAGCAGCTCGAGCAGCAGTATGACGCATTTGATCAGCTTGCAGTTGGGCAAGATGATTCTCTGCAGCTAGTAATGCAGCTTTCCTCTCGGCCATCAGTAATCTGATTTGTTGCTATGTGTAACCTCTCCCCTGTACCTTCCCATCTAGGGTTTTCTTGTCAAGTGCACTACCTTCTACTGCCAGATAAAAACATATTTACTATAAAAGTGAATGTCTGTATTCGCTTTTATAGTATTGGATCGTGATCATGTGATAATGGCTGTTAACAGAAACCCCATAGAGTTTTAATTCCTAGCCAAGCCTCTGAAATCTAGATTGATACATTTTACCTTCACTGATACATTGTAACAAACCATCTAGATCATCTTAAACACATTGCCACCCATCTCTCTCCTGACTTATATTCAAGGCTGAGAACTTTTATCTCCTCTGATACATTGTAACAAATCCTCAGCTGTGTGTGCAGTACATCTGGCCATGCAACTTAGGCTTCGTTCACATCTGCGCTAGGGTCCCGTTCCGACGTTCTGTTGGAGTTTTCCATCGGAACGGGACCTTGACTGACACAAACGGAAACCAAAGGCTTCCGTTTCCATCACCATTGATTTCAATTTGACGGAAAGCTCAGACGGGACCCTGGCGCAAATGTGAACGAAGCCTAAGGGTATGTAGACTTGTGGCTTTTACATAAAATATTTTCCTGTCATTTTAAGCAAAAAAAGCTGAAAAAATGCATCAAGAATCAGCATACTCTAAATTGCATAACCTACTAGTCCTGCTTACCCAGCTGAAGGTTTGTTACAATGTTTTAGTGTGGATAAGAGCTTTCAACTTGCAGTCCAAAACAGAGAGAGAGATTTGTGCTACTGATATGTTTAGCTTACAATGGATTCTCTACACTTGATATGAATGTAACGAAACCTCAGCTGTGAGAAGTATCAAGCGTGTGCAGGTATTCAACCTCTAGAGGTAAACAAGAATGTTCCAGTCACTGACAGCAAGCAGAGCTCTTGAAAATGGAGCGTAGCTGGAACATAAAGTATATTCGAACTTGATTAAGCTTTATAAAACCAGGAACACCTTTACTTATTGTCATTGTCACTTTAAAGTTGCTCGGCTTTTCTGGCAGAGCAGAGATTATTTCTTTATACTGAGTTTCCACTGCCGGAAGAAGCTGGAAATATGGATCTTATGGGTGCGTCTGATTGGCCAAGAAAATGGAGGATCAGGCGGCATACAGATGATTCATGAGCTTTTTCTATAGATGCCTTAAAGGGCATTTCCACCTAAAGAGGTCCTGCACTATATTGAAATGATGCCCCAATAGCTGGAATTGGGATGGGGTGCAACATTTTACAATACCCCTCAACCTACTTCTGTCTAGTGCAGTGGTGTACACAGAACATAAGGGGCCCCCCATAGCAAAAATTAAACTGGCCCCCCATTTATTGGCTGTTTTGCCACTGGGCCTTGTGGTTGTTACACCCTCCATGCTCTTTCCATGACTCTTGGGCCAATTTCCCAGACCCTTGTTTAATAACAATGCAGTTCCTCTGGAGAGGAGTGTCCTGCACTGGTACTTGCCCCCAATAGAAAAGAGAATTGGACCAACCAGAGCAGTGCCCCCTCTCACCAAGGGCCCCATAGCAGCTGACTCTGCGGCTCGTACACCCTTGGTCCAGTGGGACTTGGTAGGGATTGACTCGTCTACTGGAGACTTTTTGGACAAAATGTCCAGGACGTTTTCTTACCCAACCCCCTGCTTCCCCCCACAAGTTATTAGATCAGTGCACAAAGGCAGGAATATTAGATAGCCACACAGTGTCCCAATTCTACCCTCTGGGCTCCTCTCCATCATAGTGTAGGATCCCTTTAAAGGGGTCCTTCAACTTCTTTCGAAATGTCCTCTTAGGCATATAGTAGTAGCAGAATGGTGTCTCCAACTGACTGACCTGGGCAATGGGACCCTCAAGATCAGTTCATCATTGGGGGACACGGCTGCTGGACAAAGGTTGATCATAGTGGACAAACCCTTTAATGTGAGTCATCTGAGGTCTAATGGTAGGACCTTTCATGGCCACAACGGAGCGGTGTCTACTCACGGGGGTAGCATTTGGGAGAGAAGTTTTTCTGTTTTCTGTTTTTCAATCTCCAGCTCCTCAGTTCTCTCTCGGATCAAATCTTCTAAATTACTGGAGTATTGTTCCAGCATCCTCAGCATGGAGTCTATGATGTTGGTTTTCTTTCCTTTGTTGATAGTCTTAAACTAAAATTAAAAAAATAAAACAATTATTTACAGATCTTCATTACCAAGTAAGAACTATCTCGGCCAAGAAGAAGAAATGAACCACAAATCCCTTTAACACAGGAGTCATTGTACATTATACTGACACATTGGAGGAGATTTAACGCAGTGATTCAGAGGCAAAAACTTTTTGCATTTCATAATAAAATAAACCAGAAAGGTGATGATTAGCAAAGAGAGATGGGGCAAAGTCTTGCTTGGTCTCCATTGCAGAGAAGTGAAGGGGGATGATTTCTGCTGCAGCAAACGGCCTCCCAGCCAGAAACAAAGTATTTTTTTATTTGCTTGTTTTTGTTACTTTTTGTTATTTAGTGTCATGTTACATGTTAATGTTTATTACCTAAGGTCAATGATGATAAAAGGTGGGTAAATGACTTAAAGAGGCTCTGTCACCAGATTCTCAAATCCCTATCTCCTATTGCATGTGATCGGCGCTGCAATGTAGAGAACAGTAAAGTTTTTGTCTTTTTTTAAAACGTTCATTTTTGGCCAAGTTATGAGCTATTTTATATATATGCAAATGAGCTTTGAAATGGACAACTGGGCGTGTTTTTTTTTCGTATGTCCAACTGGGCGTGTATTGTGTTTTTAACTGGGCGTGTTTACTTGTTTTACTAACTGGGCATTGTGAATAGAAGTGTATGATGCTGACCAATCAGTGACCAATCAGCATCAAGCATCCTCTCCATTCATTTACACAGCAGAATCACGTTCTTATTAGAATGAGGTGCAGCCACATACACAGACATTAACGTTAATCAAGTGTCCTGATAATGAATACACATGACCTCCAGCCTGGACATCATGTGTATTCAGAATCCTGACACTTCTGAATCTTTTCTGTGAGATTCCAGCAAGCCACGCGTAATCTCGCGAGATTACGAGGTAAACAAGATTTTGTTTCCCTTGCTGGAATCTCACAGAAAAGATTGAGAAGTGTCAGGATTCTGAATACACATGACGTCCAGGCTGGAGGTCATGTGTATTCATTATCAGGACACTTGTGTATGTGGCTGCACATCGTTCTAGTAAGAACGTGATGCTGCTGTGTAAATGAATGGAGAGGAGTGCATGATGCTGACTGGTCACTGATTGGTCAGCATCATACACTTCTATTCACACGCCCAGTTGGACATACGAAAAAAAAACACGCCCAGTTGTCCATTTCAAAGCTCATTTGCATATATATAAAATAGCTCATAACTTGGCCAAAAATGAACGTTTTAAAAAAAACAAAAAACGTTACTGTTATCTACATTGCAGCGCCGATCACATGCTATAGGAGATAGGGATTTGAGAATCTGGTGACAGAGCCTCTTTAAAGTGAAAGGTCTATCCCATCACAGATCCCAAGAAACGTGGTGTATCCAAGTGTATCCAAACTTACAATTGAACTTGGGGACTATATTCCCACCTGAATAAGGACTGATCGTAATTTCTCCTGCTATAAAAGCAATTTGCTTACATAAATTATTGTTTCTCCCCTTTGGACAGTCCCTACTTGTTAGAAGGATCCCTTGACAAAAAGCTGATCACAAAGTGTCCCCCTTCTGGGACCCCCAGCAATCAGCTGTGATCTGTGGGGAAACCTGGCCATAGGTGTTCCGTTTCTCTGCAGCACCACCACAGGAGAAATGAAGTATTACACAATATCCATTCATATCATTGTGTTGTGTGTGTAATACAGGACAGGACAGGTCCTCCAGAGAGAGACGACCTATGTAACCGCTCTCCATTCTGGACAAGACATGATGATCCTGAACAGAGGACCCCCCTCTATTATCTCAGAATTCCCTAATAGGATGTATGACAATGGGTTTTCTAACATGGACAATCCCTTTAAATTGTATTAGGTTGCAGTACCACCTAAATGCCTGCAGATGGTGATATAAACCTATTTTATTGCTGTCTTGACACCTCCCAGCCTCTTGAATTCCAGAAATGATTAAAAAAAAATTTTTTCAATTCGCCTTGTGATTCGCTGACAAATCTTTTATTATAGAACTATATTCTGCCTTTACAAAATACCCCAAAATACAGATATGTGATACAACCCCATTGTCTTATCGGCAATAAAACCATAAAGAGATCCGAAATAAATAGGATTTTTTTTTTCAACTGAAAAAGATGCTGGATTTATATTTGGCAATGGCTGATTATAGAGCCAATGTGAATAAAAAAACAAATTAGGTTCTATACTGGTTAGAATGAATGATTTAAGTGACTATCCAGATACATTTTTTTTCTTTTTAAATATTGCAGTTTCACGCTTGCTGCTTTCTGTAGCTCACTTGTCAGCTTGACTTTGTAGACTGGGACACATTGAGCAGAGTCATCATATTATCATTAGTGGTCGGGGGATTTAATAACAGCTCTGTTGTACTGCTTGAAGCCTAGATAAGGCAGTTAAGTAACACTATGCACACACACACACACACACACACACACACACACACACACACACCTACACACACACACCTACACACACACACACACACACACACACACACACATACACATACACACACACACACACACACACACACATACACACACACATACACATAAGACTGTATGCAGCTCCCGTCTCACTTGGTTTCTGGGGGATGAAGCTGCCATAAAGCGCACACACCCCATACACATAATAAGTGTATAAGGAAGGGAAGTTTTTTTTAAATAAAAAAATATTAGTTACATTAACAAAAAAGAAAAAAACTCATTATTTCTCTTCTACAGACTGAAATCTAATTCATGAAATGAAAATTATAGACATGAGACATTTCCTTGAAGTATTTAGGCCCATCCTCCTCAGGAAACCACAAGAACACCTCCTCCTAAACACCATGAAAATCTTTGCCAGTGGATACCATGGCAATCAGTCAGTTGTTAGCGGGCACTTAGAGTTAGATCAAAGACTGGATTAATATGTTAGAGAAAAAGCTAAATGTAGAAAATACATAAAAACAATTTAAAAAATCCCAGTAATTTTTCCCATAATATCCTCTTTTCATCTCATATGGCATTCAAAACAGTGAGAAACTATTCGCCATTTTCCCTTTTTCTTTTAACACACCTTAGATAAGACCTGTCTCCAGCTGTAAGGCATCTGGTTGCTGCAGGAGATCTCCCCCGCTGCTCTGACTGCAATAGGAAACCAAGAACACTAAGCCCCACCCACTTTGTCAATCCCCCTCATCTGTCAGCCTTAATCTCTGCAGGATTTCTACAAGACGGTTCTATTTTTGCCGGACTAAAATTTCTTCTATCACCAACCTGATCAAAGATTTCATCAAACGTTGGTCTCCTTTCTGCTAATTCACTCCAACATTGTTTCATAAGCTGAATGCACTCAAGAGGGGCCTGGTCGGGGGCCACAGTTGGCCGACATAACGGAGGCGGCTTTTTCACCTTTCGGATGATTTCTAAAATATGTAAATAGTGAGTGTTACTAAATAATATAACATTTTTCTTTTCTCCATATTGTTTTCTTGACCCCTCCCCCCTCAATTAAATTAATGGACTAACGGCACAGTCCTTGTTAATTATGATAGAGCAGATATACCTGCATCGGAGGTGAACAAGCTAGTTAGTGTGTCGGCAGAAGCCTAACTTGAAGCTCCTGGCCCCCAATGCGAAATCTATAACAGGGCCCCCACCTACCATGTATAATTTATTTTACTGGGCTTTTGGGCCCCCTCAGGCTCCTGTGACTGCTACCTCTGCACCCTTTATAGCTACGAGCCTGTGTGCCGGTAGTGTGCCGGTAGTTGCCGGTAGTGTGCAGTAATATTGTTTTGCTGTAAAATGGTGGCTCGGCTTTTCTTTGCCCAGAACAAATTTCAGTTTGCTGCCCTAGCCATGTTTTTAAATACCCTGGCCAGAGTGACCTGTTGGAGCCCCCTTTGGCACCCAGCAACCAAAGCACATGCCCTGCCAGCCCACCATCACCTATCAATGCCCATGCATAAACACTGGTAACAATCCAACCTCTTAAATCCTTTTCTCGATTTTAGCAATGTGTGTAGAAATCTATGGCTGTAACTACAAGTGCTCCAATAGTGGTCACCTTCACAGGACATCATATGGTTGCTAGGTAACCTAAACATACACACCTTGTAAAATATAGGAGGAACTACAAAAAGAGATATAATAGATACTGCACCAGTACGTAATGTTGTATTGTATCAGAGCTTTACCCTGTGCTGAGAGTCCTGACATGCAGTATGGTGGACCCCGCACAACCACTTCTTGCAGTATGATAGCAAAGCTGAATACATCCCCCTTGAAGGTTCCTCTCCTGGCCAGGTTTTGATCTCGTAGCAGTTCTGGAGCCGTCCAAAATAATTCTGCATAAGAGAATCACATCACTCGTATTAGCAAACAATATAACCATCTCCTCATGGGAGGAGACATTTGCCAATTAGCTCCTCCCATGCAGAGCTAATAATTTCTGGTGTGTGGCTGTTAGAATGAACTACTCATAAGGAGGGATGAGCATGATTTAGTGATGACACTTGAGTCTAGTGCAGATGACATAATGGCGTCCTGGTGTCATCAGGGGATGCATACAGGTGGAAACCCCATAGCCAAAATCAGAATGGGGACTCTTTCTTTAACTGTGACATACCCCTATACACCAGCATACCTCGTAAAGAGTCCAGCACCTGTTCATGTACCCTTCCTTTTCCCTGTTGTAGAGAAGGATGCCATGAGCCTCAGGCTAGTTTCAGTTTCTTTAATTTAGCATTTATGGAAAAAGAGCACCCATAGGGTAGGGTTACGGGGAAATTATGAGCTTCTCATTCCATCCATGGTCCTATAGGAGATACATGGGCCGCCACTATGGTATTTGCATCCCTTGTCTTGTGCGATGAACTAACTATCGGGTCCCTAAATGTGAGATGAGCATAGGGTGCCCAGTGTTAATGGAGCCTTGTTACCAGGACAGGCCTCTTTAAATGAATGCTTCCTACTAATGCCTTAAATAAATATGTCACGCACCTCCTAAGGACCACTTGTCGTTCCCAAAAATAGTAATAGTTGGAGTATGGAAACTTTAAATTCCATAATTGCAATTTTAAAAAAATTAAGAAATTAAAAAAATTCTGGACCATCAGGTAACAGATCAAGGGAATATTGGGGTAAATGTAATAAACTGTATAATATTTAGACAACATAAATGTAGACCAATCATCTGTCTAGACATGTTTGACACTTTTCTCTTCCTTATACCAGCTCTTTGTTGACTTTGTCTTCGTTTGACACATATTGGCCCATTTTGTCACATTTTAAGCCCTGTCCCCCTTCCCGGCAGGCTGTGCCCCTTTCTAGACACATTTTAAAAGTGTCTAGTGAGGTGCAAACATTTGTTCATAAATTAGTTTAAAATGAAATGCGCCAAAATTCACAAAACGTTTGTCAAATTTTTCGTCACATGGCAAGCACAGACACGTAGTAAATCTGCCCCATTGTGTTATCCTATTCATCACTGATCTTACCGCCCGGTGGATGAGAGCAACGTGGAGCTTTCTGATTTTCCACAATTTCATTAAAACCATAATCGGTGATCTTCAGGACAAATCTACCATCGACCACGCAATTTCGTGACTTTAGACGTCCATGCTGAAAGTCTCTGTGGTGTAAATATCTCATTCCCTATAATAAAAGTTAAAAATAAAAAATTTGCAAAGGAAAAAAAAACCATGAAAAACAAAACTACCAAAGCCTTCCACCAGGGGGCTCCACTCAATAGCTAATATAGCAATGCAAATATTTGTCACAAAAGGCATATCATCGATATTGCTCAGACATTATAATGGGGACGTAGGTTGGGGGAAACCATTTGGAGTGGCAATATTCCTTAATTTAGTTAATGTTTTTGGAATATGACTTCAGCGGGACTAAATATTGAGAATAAAATACTTTATATCAGGACTTTCAAATATTCACCCCACATTTCTACTTATTAGCATATGTATGCTATATGGGATTCCTGACTAGTAGAATGCACAAACTACATAATACTAAAGTTTACAGTGGAAATGGGAGATCTCTATATTGCCACCTGGTGGACGTGGCTGGTATTGCACTTTCTCTTTTTTGCATTTGCAATTTTTTAACAACTCTTTAATCATTTTCTCACCGCATCTGCATCATATATACCTTAATTAAATCTAATAGTAATGAAGATTTGAACATCCAGTCCAATTTGACGTCTTCATTTCTCAGCAGATCCTCCAGACTTCCTCTAGAACAATGTTCAGTCACAATGGCAAAAATGCCACAGTCGGAAAAAAAGCCCAGGAACGGATTGACATTTTCATGCCTCAAATCCTTCATCTGCAAACAGAAAAGGGACCAGTCGATTATAAACAGGGCTGGCTTTACATTAGAGGATGCAATCTGTAGTGCTCCTAAGCCCCTCATATAGTGTTTAGTTATACAGTGTATAAATAACCATACCATACAGTACATAATTATAAGAACCATACGGTACGGTGCCCAAATAATAGTGCCATACATTAGTCAAACAGTTGCCTAAAAAATATTGCCATACAGTGCCGCCGCCACCGCTGTACGCTGCAAAGTCATATACCATACAGTACCTAAATAGTAGCGCCACACAGTGCAACAGTACATACCACCACACACTGCAAAAGTAATATACTATACAGTACCTAAATAGCAGCGCCACACAGTGCAACAGTAAATACCACCATACACTGCATCGTCATATACCATACAGTACCTAAATAGCAGTGCCGCACAGTGCCCCAGTAAATACCACCATACACTGCAAAAGTAATATTCTATACAGTACCTAAATAACAGCGCCACACAATGTCACAGTAAATACCTCCATACACTGCAAAGTCACATACTATACAGTACCTAAATAACAGCGCCACACAATGTCACAGTAAATAATACCATCAGGGTATGTTCACACGACGAGAGGCATTTACGTGTGAAAAGACAGACTGTTAACAGCTGCCTCGTTTCACACGTAAATGCTCCTCCTCGTAATTTACGAGGCGTCTGAGACGCTCGTAAATCTTGAGCTGTGCTTCATTGAGTTCAATGAAGAACAGCTCAAATTACGTGGCAAAGAAGTGCCCTGCATATAATGTATATAAGTGTCCTGCACTTCTTTGCCGAGGCAGTCCATTTACGCGTCGTCGTTTGACAGCTGTCAAACGACGACGCGTAAATTACAGGTCGTCTGCACAGTACGTCGGCAAACCCATTCAAATGAATGGGCAGATGTTTGCCGACGTATTGGAGCCCTATTTTCAGACATAAAACGAGGCATAATACGCCTCGTTTACGTCTGAAAATAGGTCGTGTGAACCCAGCCTTATACACTGCAAAAGTAAAATACTATACAATACCTATATAACAGCGCCACACAATGTCACAGTAAGTACCACCATACACTGCAGTCATATACCATGCAGTACCCTAATAACTGCGGCACAAAATGCAACATTAAATACCACCATACGCTGCAAAAGTAATATAATATACAGTACCTATATAACAGCGCCATACAGTGCCACAGTAAATAATACCACCATTCACTGCAAAAGTCATATAATATACAATACCTAAATAGCAGCGCCACACAATGTCACAGTAAATACGGCTATACACTGCAGTCATATACCATACAGTACCTAAATAGCAGCGCCGCACAGTGCCCCAGTAAATTCTAATATACACTGCAAAAGTAATATACTATACAGTACCTAAATAGCAGCGCCACACAGTGCAACAGTAAATACCACCATACACTGCAAAGTCATATACCATACAGTACCTATATAACAGCGCTACACAATGTCAAAGTAAATAATACCACCATACACTGCGAAAGTAATATACTATACAATACCTAAATAGCAGCGCCGCACAGTGCCCCAGTAAATACCACCATACACTGCAAAAGTCATATACCATACAGTACCTCTATAACAACGCCATACAGTGCCACAGTACATACCACCATACACTGCAGAAGTCATATACCATACAGTACCTATATAACAGCGCCATACAGTGCCCCAGTAAATACCACCATAAACTGCAGAAGTCATATACCATACAGTACCTATATAACAGCACCATACAGTGCCACAGTACATACCATCATACACTGCAAAGTCATATACCATACAGTACCTATATAACAGCGCCATACAGTGCCCCAGTAAATACCACCATAAACTGCAGAAGTCATATACCATACAGTACCTATATAACAGCACCATACAGTGCCACAGTACATACCACCATACACTGCAAACGTCAAATACCATACAGTACCTATATAACAGCGCCATACAGTGCCACAGTAAATACCATGATACAGTAACCAAATAACAAAGTCATCTAACAACAGTGCTGTACAGTGTCTACATAATTCTGCTATACAATTAATATCAAGATTTCTGGTGATCGTAAGATTTAGGTGCTAGACCTCTGGGGTGACACCTACAGTACCGGCCGCACACCCCTAAGGACGCACCTAACATGGATTTTGAATCCACAGCACTGAAATGATGGCCATATATTGCCCTCACCTTGCGCAGCGTGCTGGTCGTGCTCTGCCGCAGTTCGTGGTAGACGCCCGGCTCAAACTTCTTTAGCCAAACCCAGTCTCCCTGCAAAATAATATCACAGTCACTACAAATCAGATATTTATTAGAGGGAACTTCTCACCAGTAGTGACTCAGTGGTGGATTATAATATGGGGGGTTCTGGTGGCCGTCCTGGGCACGTGGCTACCTAAGTGTCCATGGCCACCCAACCCACCCATCATGTAATCTGCCACAATGGCGCCATTTTTAAAAAAAAATTATCCATTACCTATTGGGTTAATCCGACGATAATTCTTACCCTTAGTTTTGACGACACATTAACATTGTATTAATGTCTATAAAGCCTATAAATAATCATGGGTTGTCCAGGATTAGAAAAACATGACTGCTTTCTTCAAGAAATAGCGCCACACCTGTCCATGGGTTGCATCTGGTATTGCAGCTCATCCCCATTGAACTGAATGAGACTGAACTGCAATACCACACATAACCTGTTGACAGGTGAGGCGCTGTTTTTGGAAAAAAGTCATGTTTTTCTTTGTTGGGACAACCCCTTTAAGATCCCAAACATTGTAAGATAGTGAAATCTTCTTGTCCTGATTCAGTTCTGTTGTTTCTATAAAGCCACCGAATCCTGAGAACATAATAAATAATTGCGGCTAATTGGACGTATTTGACGGAGAATCCCCGCTGCTTCCTGAATGGCCCAGTGATATCAGTAAACGCTTCTTACAAACGTCTCCCGTCCTAGTCTTGTGGGGTTGGACCTCCCGCTGTTCTACGCGCTGCAGAGAACTCCACTCCTTTCTTTGTAGATGTGTCGGTATTATCAAGGTTTTCTATCGGGAGGAAACTTGCTTCTTTATATGAGGGACTTATTGGAGAAATACTAAGCATATCAAATTCTGAGAAAGTTCTGTCATTTATAATACGGTAAAGTTCCAATGGTCTGGAATTCCTGATAATCTGGCATCGGGCAATAATAGACCCCATGCCCCATCTTGGTACAGAGATTGGTGGGAGGTCTGGTCAGCCGCCATCTTTCCTGCACAATTCAATCTGAAGACCGAAGCAAAATTCGGGTAATAGGGAGGGCAAAAGGGGCAACTGCCTATGGGCCCCTACCACCTAGGGCCTGAGATGCCACATTTTCTTGCACTGCTAATTGGAAGAAATCCAGTGGCCAAATGTTCATGTTTATTGCCTAAGGGATAGGTGGCTGTTAGACACTACTGGCTCTGCTTATCTCTGGAAGAACAAAGGTCATGCTAAAATACAACTTTTTCTTCCCAGTGCAGACACTGAGGCTGCCCTCCGTACACAGATTGTGGGCGGATCGTGTCTACATAATTTGAATATGTATGGCCTGCTAGGGAGCAGGGTCCCCACATTTTTTTGGTCACTACCAACCTTCATCCAGCTGCGAGTATTAGGCAGTAGGAACCTGAAACGTTCCTCCATCCATACAGAACCTGTGCACGTCCCCTTTTAGTCACATCATAATCTTTGTAGCTATTAGGGTATGTTCACACGAGGTCATTACGTCCGTAATTGACGGACGTATTTCGGCCGCAAGTACCGGACCGAACACAGTGCAGGGAGCCGGGCTCCTAGCATCATAGTTATGTACGACGCTAGGAGTCCCTGCCTCTCCGTGGAACTACTGTCCCGTACTGAAAACATGATTACAGTACGGGACTGTTGTCCGGCAGCGAGGCAGGGACTCCTAGCATCGTACATAACTATGATGCTAGGAGCCCGGCTCCCTGCACTGTGTCGGTCCGGGACTTGCGGCCAAAATACGTCCGTCAATTACGGACGTAATGACCTCGTGTGAACATACCCTTATTGTACACACAGGACAGGTCATTAATAAGATCTAATCGGTTATATGTGATCATCCCATAAGAAATAGACTCTAGTGGCCAGTGATTGGCTCCAAAGCCACCTCCAAATTAGGATGTCTTCTGCTGAACCTTTGGGACCCAATATTGTGGGCTCACCGGAGGATGCTCTTCTACTTTGTGGACCAATACAAACCTAGTCCCAGTCATGCTGGAGTATCGGACTGTAACCTTAATACTTTCTAAAAAAAAAAAAACAATTCCTTTGAAGATTTTAATTCTGCCTCAGCCCGTTCACTTTAGGTCATTATTGCTGAAGGCCTTGTTGGCTGGTCACCCGGCACCCGATGATCTGGCGACAATGATGAGATTTCCTTATCCATGCTACTTGTTGTTGGATATTGTACTTGAAGGGGTTGTCCTTGTTGAATGGACCCTTTTTAGGTGTCCACTTCCCCAGATAATAAGCTAATAGGGAGGAAGGATCCTGCTGCTGGTACTCCGAACTGAAACCTATAGCGCCTTCTAATCAATGGGTGGTCCTTCTAATGTAGGTCCTAAGAATGGACGGGAAGAAAATATAATCTCACTGCCTGCCAAAGAGCTAAGACGGCTGTCATAAGACGGTGCTGCAGATAGCCCCAAGACTTGTCTTCAAATCCCACTGAGATGTTCTAATAGGGTTACGTCCTGATGTGCCTATTGAATTATAGATCGAGCGACTTGGAGCTCACACTCAGCAGTTAGGAGCACAGAGAAGTTTTACGTCATGACTTGTAGACTTGTCTAAAACCCTTATGATGTCTTCAGTGTAAAGAAACCTCAACAGGAATTCCTACGACCTCCATTTTGGCGCATTTTAAGCCACACCCCTTCCCAACTAAGCCACGCCCCTTCTCTAGACATTTTTGCAATGTGCAAAACATCTGTAGTTAAATTTATCTAAACGGAAATGCGCCAAATTTTGGTACATTTTTCAACAATTTTTAGAGGTTAACACAGTAGTAAATTTGCCCCTCTATGCACTTTGTGCATATGGGGCAGGACACGTGACTGCTATGGGGCCCATCATGGGAGGGGGCCCAGCGCTGAACTGCTGCCCCTGCTTGCTATGACACTATCATAGTGGCTAGCTGCACCAACCACTAGAGGGAGCTCGTTGCCGACAAATTTATACAGCTCCTATTTCACGAGCTCCCCCTAGTGGTGGCTTTAGGCAGCCAGAATTATATAATTTATCAAGTCAGAAAAGCAGAGCTCCTATATACTGATATGAGTAACATTAACTTTAATTAAAGCAGAGTGTTTTTGGCGGAGGTCTCTGTGGGGGTGGGGTCCATTATAAATATTTCTATGGGGTCAAATGATTTCTGTATATGCCTCTGATATCAGGCGCTCTTGATTTCATCCCTGGGGTCCAATACCTGCCTACATATTATGTATGGGACAGGGGCATGAAAATGCATTCTATTTTCTCGCCCGCTTACCTCGTACACAGCCACGCTGGAGTTCTCATGGTTGATGGTACTTTTCGTGGACAGTGAACGAGTCATGGATTTCATACTTTTGCAGTCGGAAACACTTTTGGTGTCACTTATATTGTCAATATTCAGCTTCTACAAATAAAAATAAAGTGAAATATTCAAGTCATTCTTTTTCATTTTCTGTATGTCCAATTTGCACTATAGGATATGCTGATGACGACTCAGTGGTTGTAAAGCAGCGTGGGGGGTCCTGAGTTCAAATCCAACCAAGGACAACATCTACATGAAGTTTTTCATTAATTTCTTATAATGTTTGAAATGAAGTCATAATTGGCTGTAATCCGCCAGTAGGAGTTGCGGACAGCCACACATTTCCCCTGCTGGTGAAATATAGTATTACATGGCAGCTATTCAAATGACGCCTGTACAACCTAATAGAACGGAAAGGAGGTTGTCTCACTACATTTAAATGGTTTGTACAGGGTTAGAAAAACATGGCTGCTTTTTCACAAAAATAGCGCCCCACCTATCCATGGGTTGTGTCTGGTATTGCAGCTCTTTGAACTGAAGAGATTAGGGCTGAGTTACAATACCACACATAACCTATGGACAGGTGGTCTACGATTTTGGGATGAAAGTAAAGATGACCCTTTGTTATGATTATAAAACAATTTATTATTATATAATTCTGCATTAGGATCCATTAGGACTGAATCCATTTCTCAGGGGTTCATACATCTCTACTTATGATACAAATACAGACATAATTCCCATCTAATGCGGGAGAACATCTGACAGTTTCATAATCTGCCTTCAATCTCTTTATGTAAATATCCGACAACCACACATGAAATGCTCTGCAGATGATTTTATTTGATGTTTGTATATTTTATCTTATACTTTATAATAACTTATAGTTTATCTTCTATAATGTTACTGTATGTCAGAATTGTCACTTTATTATAATACATAGAAGTTTGTAACACTATATATTTAAAAGAAAATGTAATAGGAGAAAGGGAGGAGAAAACGAAGACAAAGAATAAGAAGAAGAAGAAAGGAGAAGAAGATAAAGATGGTAGAGGACAAAGAGAGAAAAAATGGAAGAAAAAGATAAAGAAGGAGGGTGGAAAAAAACAATGAAAGAAGGAAAATGAAGAAGGCGAAAAAGAAGATGGAAGGAAAAAGGAGGGATGAAAATAAGAAGAGTAAGAAGGAGAAATAAAAATAGGGACGAAAAATAAGAAGATAAAAGCGGAAGAGATGGAGGGAGGAAAAAGAAGAAGGAGGGAGGAAAAAGAGCAAGAAGAAGTAGAAGGAGAAAGAGGAAAAAGAAGAAAAAGAAGGAGACATAGGTGGGGAGAAAAAAGAAGAAAAAGGTAAAGCAGAAGAAGGAGAAGGAGAAGAAGAAGAATGAGAAGGAGGAGGAGAAGAAAAAGAAGTAGAAGAGAAGAAAAAGAAGAAGAAAGGAGAAGAAAAGAACAAGATGACAGAGGACAATAAGAGAAAAAGAGGAAGAAAAGGAGGGTGGAAAAAGACAATGAAAGAAGGAAAAAGAAGAAGAAAGAGAAAATGAGAGTGAAAAGGAGGAAAATAAGAAGAGTAAGAAGGATAAATAAAAAGAGGGAGGAAAAATAAGAAGAAGATGAGGAGGAAGAAGAAGACGAAAGAGGAAGAGATGGAGGGAGGGAGGAAAAAGAAGACGGAATGAGGAAAAAGAACAAGAAGGAGGAGGAGGGAGAGGGGGGAAGGAACAGAAGAAGAGAAAGAAGTTTGGGAGAAAAAAAAAGAAGAAGAATGGGAATAAGAAGAAGATGATGATAGAGGACAAAGAAAAAAAATCAATTAAAGAAGGAAAAAGGAGGAGAAAAGGAAGATGGAAGGAAAAAGGAGGGAGGAAAATAAGAAGAGTAAGAAGGAGAAATAAAAAGAGGGAGGAAATATAAGAAGATGAGGAGGAAGGAGAAGATGAAGTAGGAAGAGAATGAGTCGTGGCGGATTATCATTAGGGCGGTTCGGGCGGCCGCCCGGGGCCCAAGGCTCCCGGGGGGCCCATGGCCGGCCGAACCACACATGATCACATGGCCCCCCTCATACCCGGTGTGGCGTCGCTAGCACCGGACGGGGCCCCGGTGCTAGCGTCAGCCACATTCACACATCAATGAAAAGTTACTATAGTAACTGGGGCCTATGTAATAAACTACACGGGCCCCTGTTACTATAGTAACTGACAGTACTTACCCCTCCTCTTCCTGGAGCGCATCAGAGGTTCTGACGTCACAGCGCTGTGCGCAGCGCATAACGTCACGATGCTATGCGCTGCGCACAGCATCCCGACACTTGGAGTGAGGACCTGCGGCCGAAGAGGAGGTAAGTTTAATGTTAGTGTCTTGCTGATGGGTTGGGGTCAGACACCTGGGACCCCCGCTAATCAGCTGTTTTGAAGGGGTTGCAGCCGCTCGTACGAGCGCTACTTCCAGTTGCGTAACTACCGCTGTAGCAGCCGTAGCGGCTGCTACTGGGCCCGCGGCATGAGGGGGCCCGTGTCGCCCGCCGGCACGGGGCCCCACCATGGCCGGAGGCTCCGCTAGCTGCCGCTATGGCTGCTACAACGCGACTCCACTGAACACTACTGCAGAGCAGGGAGGTATCTCCCCCCTCTGCCATTAAACGGGTTGTTCCTACATAAGACATGTATCCCCTATCCACAGGATAGGGGATACATGTGTGATCGCTGGCACTGATAGGGAGAACGGGGGACTGAAAGTCCCCTGAAGTTCTCCATCACAAGCCTCGGACTTCCGGGGTCTGTGTCGGCAGCTCCGTAGAAATGAATGGAGCGCCGGTCGCGCTTGTGCGATCACACATGTATGCCCTATCCTGTGGATAGGGGATGCATGTCTTTTGTAGGACACACTATAGGTCGGATTTTTTTGGGGGGTTGGGGCTGCATGGCATTACCTACAGGGGGGCTGTATAGCGTTACCTACAGGGGGGCTCTGTATGGCGTTACCTACAGGGGGGGCTGTATGGCACTATCTACAGGGGGGCTGTATGGCGTTACCTACAGGGGGGGCTGTATGGCGTTATCTAAAGAGGGGGCTGTATGGCGTTATCTACAGAGGGGGCTGTATGGCGTTATCTACAGAAGGGGCTGTATGGCGTTATCTACAGAGGGGGCTGTATGGCGTTATCTACAGAGGGGGCTGTATGGCGTTATCTACAGGGGGGGCTGTATGGCATTATCTACAGGGGGCTGTATGGCGTTATCTACAGGGGGCTGTATGGCGTTCACTATAGGGGGGGCTGTATGGCGTTATCTACAGGGGGGCTGTATGGCATTCTCTACAGTGGGGGCTGTATGGCGTTATCTACAGAGGGGGCTGTATGGCGTTACCTACAGAGGGGGTCTGTATGGCGTTACCTACAGAAGGGGGCTGTATGGCGTTACCTACAGAGGGGGCTGTATGGCGTTACCTACAGAGGGGGACTGTATGGCTTTATCTACAGGGGGGGCTGTATGGAGTTATCTACAGGGGGCTGTATGGCGTTATCTACAGGGGGGCTGTATGGCGTTATCTACAGGGGGCTGTACGGCGTTATCTACAGGGGGCTGTACGGCGTTATCTACAGGGGGGGGCTGTAAAAATGGCACTATCTACAAGGGGGGGTTGTGTGACACCCAGGGGAGGGGGGGGCCCCAGTCAAAAGTCTGCTATGTGGCCCAGTCTTTCCTAGTTACACCCCTGGCTACTTCCCCTTAATTCCGATCACTTTCTTACACTGAATCGCCGACACGGACGTGTCAGCGATTCACAGTGTGAGCAAGTGAGGGAAATGAGGAAGCAGCTCTCGTACGAGCGGCTGCAACCCCTTCAAAACAGCTGATTGGCGGGGGTCCCGGGTGTCTGACCCCAACCAATCAGCTATTGATGGCCTATACTGAGGATAGGCCATCAATGTTTAGGGACTGGACAGCCTTTAAAGCCTACCATGTGTTAGGCTTAGATACAGGGCTCCAGCTTATACTGCATAAGAATACTGTCTGCTGCACCCTGTATCTAAGCCCACATTAAGCTTAGATACAGGGTCCAACAAACAGTATCACACATGCACCTGGGCCCTGTATCTAGGGTCCTGTATCTAAGGCCCTGTTCACATCACCGCTGCCCTTCCGTTGAGGGGTTCCGTCTGGTTAACCCCTCAACGGAAAGCAAATGGAAACCTTAGCTTCCATTTGCATCACCATTGATCTAAATGGCGATGGAACCTTTGCTAAAGATTTCCGTTTGGGGGGATATTCATTTGTATATATAGGGGGCTGTGTGTAACGCTCTCTACGGGGGGATGTGTGATATCAACAGGGGGCTGTGTGTGGCACTATCTATGGAGGGGGTGTAATATCCACAGGGGCTGTGTGTGGCACTATGTACAGGGGGCTGTGTGTGGCGCTATCTATGGAGGGGGTGTAATATCTACAGGGGGCTGTGTGTGGCACTATGTACAGGGGGCTGTGTGTGGCACTATGTACAGGGGGCTGTGTGTGCCACTATGTACAGGGGGCTGTGTGTGCCACTATGTACAGGGGGGCTGTGTGTGGAGATATCTACAGTGGGGCTGTATCTGGTGCTATCTACAGGGGGGCTGTGTGTGTGGCGCAATGTACAGGGGGCTGTTTGTGCCACTATGTACAGGGGGCTGTGTGTGCCACTATGTACAGGGGGCTGTGTGTGGTGCTATCTATGGGGGGTGTAATATCTACAGGGGGCTGTGTGTGGCACTTTGTACAGGGGGCTGTGTGTATGTGGTGTTTTACAGTGTATGGTATTATTATATTCAGGTGCGCAGTGTTTGGTGCTATTATATTTAGGGGTACAGTATGTGGGATCATGATAACTTTATTTTCATTTATAAGTGTGGAAATGTTGGAAAAGTGAGGAGTCGAAGACATCTGAGTGGCAAATTCTGCAGAAATGAGTCATGGACGGGAGAAGTCGTCATGAGCGCTGGACCGGATGGAGAAGAAAAGAGGAAAAAAAACTACTAGAATCTGAGACGTCGTCACCTGTGAGTCACTAGATTTATAGAGAATTTGTCACCTCTCCTGACATTTTTATTATAGGAAATCCTTGTATTTCACAAAAAGTCTTTCTGCAGTCCGGGACTGATAGACAATTCCCCTTGTCAGGAGGATGTGTCCCAGGACAGTGTGATACTGTCAGTATGTAGGGACACAGCCCTGTGACAAGGGGAATCCGTAACACCCATTTGTTAATGCTTGCCCAAAAAGGTAGTGTTAAAAATAGTTAGGGCACGGCAGGGCGGCGGTGCGGAAGGGGGGCCCAAGTTTGGGTAACAGCCCAGGGCCCATCGTCTACTTAATCCGCCACTGAGAATGAGGAAAGAAATAGAAGGAGAGAGGAAAAAGAAGACGAAAAAGAAGGAGGAAGAGGAGACAGGAGGAAAGAGAAGAAGAGAAATAAGAAAACATAGATGGGGAGAAAAAAGAAAAATAAAAAAAAAGGATGTCCTATTTTTTGCAGAGCCTTTCTACGCCCCGGACACCTTCCTGTAAATATACAGGAAGGTGTCCGTGGTCAATAGAAATTAATGTAATTACAGATCAAAATTACGGCCGTGTGCATGGGGCCTAAGAGGGAGTAATAAAAAGAGGGAGGAAAAATAAGAAGAAGATGAGGAGAAGACAAAAGAGAAAGCCTAAGGATGGAGGAAAAATAAGAATAATAAAAAGAAGGAGGTAGAAGAGGAAGAAAAAAGAAGAGAGAAAGAGAAATAGGGAGGGAGAAAAAAGAAGAGGAGGAAGAAGAAGAAGAAAAGAAAAGAAAGAGAAGAAGAGGGACAAAAAGACAAAGAAGAGCATAAGGAGAAAGAAAATCTTGATGGATGGCAAGAAAGAAAATATGATGGAGGGCAGAAGCGGCAGCAGGGGGGGTTCCAGTTGCCATGAAACCCTCCTGTGACATGGGCCTTGGCACTCAATTGTATCCGCTTCCTTAGTTTCCCTTCCCCAGCATTCTTGTGATGCAGGCCTGGTCAGAAGAGACCAGGCCTGCATTGCTGGAAGATGACATGGGAACAGGGACAGGCGAGTGTGGCATTATCTAAAAGGGGCATTATCTACATAGGCACTGTGGCATTATCGACAGGGGGCACTGTGGCGCTATCTACATGGGCACTGTGTGTGACACTATCAAAATGGGCACTGTGGCACTATTTACAGGGGGCACTGAGTGTGGCACTATCTACACTGATTCTGACGCTCAGTAGTGGTCAACACATATCCACTAGCCTAGCCCCTTATACTAGAGCTTGTAATATAAAGGGCTCGGCTGGTGGATATGTGCAGACCACTACTCGTAGCGTTAAAACCAGAGGGTAGTGGGAGCTCTGCAAAAAATCCTTGGTTTATAAAGTACGCATTCGGAAACCCTCCTTTTTAAAAATCCTGCGTTTACCCCTGGAGGGGAAGGAAGAATCAGATGATAGAGGGAAATAAGTAAAAGAATTAGTAGATGAGAGAGAAGATGATTCAGGATAAGAAAAAGAAGAAGGAGGAAGATAAGATGATAAGTCCATGATGGAGGAGGAAGATAAGAAGAAGAGTAAGAAGAAAAAGAACGTGAAAGAGAAGTGGAAGGAGATGGAAAAGACTAAGATGATGATGGAGGTGAGAAAGAAGAAGAGTAAAAGATATAGAAAAAGAAGATGAAATTAGAGGGGAAAAAAAGGAAGGAAAATGATCAATGAGAAGAAGAAAGATGATGGAGAAGAGGAAGAAAATGAATGAGAGAAGCAAAAGATAAAGGAGAAGAAATAAGATGGACAAGGGAAATATGGAGAAACAGACAAAGACGACAAGACTTTCACCATCTTACCTTTACACTCAGCTTGGGGTTGATAAACGTCAGGTCATCCAGAGACAGTAGTATTTTGTTGGGTCCCTTCACCAGTTGTATCTGGAGGATGCTGTGTCTGGAATATTACAGGAATGTGGACAACATAGAACGTGTCTGTAATGACGGGGATAGGGAAACGGACAAGTGAGCCCTAATCTACCCGCCACTCTGTCCCTGCCTACTTGCAACGACCCGCCCTAGGCGACGGGGTACAACTGGGCGGCGGTCCCTATGCTCAGTAAGTGCACGAGACAAACAGACAAGGGAACACAAAGCAAAGGGAAAGGGGCAGTTGCCCACGGCAACACCGTGTGCAACAAGAGTGGTGAACGAGCCGAGTCAAACCAGGAGTGTACGAGGTACCAAACGCAGAGCAGGAGAGTAGTGAGTAAGCCAGGGTCAGTATGGAGCAGGATCAAATAGTAGAAGCTGTAGCTGGGCCAGGAAACCACACGAGAAGAATCACAAGCAAAGGAGGAACAGGAAAGGCAGGTATAAATAGACAGAGGGCGGGAGCTAGCTCCGTCTGGCCAGGCTGCGATAGGCTCTCCCACTCCTAAGCATGCCATCCTGAGTGGTGGAAGATGGAGTCAGTCTCAGAGACATAGACTCAGGTGCAGACTGATTACCTATGGGCGTAGACACAGAAGTTGTGCCTGGCAGATCCTTTACAGTGTCGTAGATATTGTCACCACGACCTATCAATCTTGACACATCTCAACCCATAGAATGCTGGTACTCTATTCTGTGTTCTATACTGTTCTATACTCTGTTCTATACTGTGCACCATTATAGCAACTTCTACTTCTAGATCAGTGCCTAGCAGAGTATAAAGCATTACATGGCCTCCACTGAAATCAATAGACGTCCATGGAACGCATTCAGGCTGGTGGTCCTCCAGAGCAACTAACTGTGGGACCTTCCTCCACTAAGACCAGGAAAGAAGCTAGGCTTTGTTTCACCCGTGGCAATGTTTTAGTTTGGGGCCCCTTCCCCTACAAAGTAATAGATACAAATTCCTGTATGGTGACGTCATCAACCAAACCATCAGGTTTTTATTACCGAGTGGTGGCCCAGCTCTCCTCCACTTGTTGCCAAAATAGTATGTATCCCCGATATAAAATTGTATTGTAAATTCATTCTGCTGGCGCCAGTGGAAACCCCCCCCCCCCCCACACACACAACCAGAATCTGGCTCACCAGTCCCCACTAGCTACACGCCTGGTTGACCCCATGTCGTAATAAGGCAGGATTGTCCAAGTAGGGTAGTGTATACAGTAGGAAATATGTACGTATATACTCCCATTGTCCATCATGATCAACGCATGACATCTATACTGTAGGACTATAATCCTAGTTCTGTGGCCAACACTCTGTCCCTAAGGTTTATTGACGAAACACATAAAAACCATAAACCAATCAACCTTACAACAAACACTGAAAATTCACTCTAATATCATGTTTTCAGGATTTGCAACAAGTTAAACAATGATCACAATTTTAATCCCAGAGATTATTTCATTGTGTCGTCAACCAAAGATGAGCAACCAGGTCAGAAGGACAGATACCTTGCATTAAAGGTGGATTTATAAGGCTGTAAAGACCAGGAAAATGAAAGAGACTGAATAAATACCAATACGGACTGACAACACGGACAACCATCAAAGGAGCATGCTACAATAAGAGTTTAATGGTGCACTGAAACTTATTGCTCTTCCTGCTTAAAGGGTATGTCCACCTTTGAAACCATTTTTTTGTATGGCACCAAGTCATCTAAAAATAATTGAGCCAAGTTTGCAAATAGACTTGGTAAAAAAGAAAAATCGCTTACCGTTTTGTGTATACAGCTCCTATGCAGAGCTATGTGTTTCCCTGGTTACAGACTACAAACAAACTCTGTGTAGTCTGATCCTGTCGTCATGTTTCTTTGTCTCCTCTACTTCTGTCTGTAGATTAGTAACTAGAAGGAGCAGAAGAAAGTGGAGTAACACATGACTGCAGGATCAGGTTTGTTTGTAGCTTTGAACTATGGAAAAACATAGGTCCGCATAAGAACTGTATACACAAAACGGTAGGCGATTTTTCTTAATCAAGACTATTTGCTTCATTTTTGTTCATTTTAGATGCATTGGAGCAAGAAAAAAGGTTGCAAAAGTATACACACCCTTTAAGCAAAGATGTAATGAAAATAAGTATTTACCTGATGAGATAAGAGACGGCGACGCCACATAATGCCAAGGCAAATACCAAGCCGAACACCAGGATGACAATAGATGGTTCAATACCTGAAATACACAATGAGTATTACTACTACAGGTCAGAAGAGTGATATAAATGACTCTATGAAAAACCCCTAAAACATGGGGAGTAAAGAAGAGCACAAAAATGTACCCCAATCCACAATGTATATGGAAGTCCGAAGAATTTTGTGGTTTCCCATAGAATCAACATAGTTCCATATTATGGTCTCTATCATCTACTATGGGGACAATATGGATCCATATTATGGTCTCTATCATCTACTATGGGGACAATATGGATCCATATTATGGTCTCTATCATCTACTATGGGGAAAATATGGATCCATATTATGGTCTCTATTGTAACGTCTATGGCCATGGTCCGTCGTTCGGTCGTTAACCTCGACGGCCGTGGCCATGGACATCTTACTTCGCTGCAGCGTTGTCCTCCTGTGAGGCGCCGACACTCACTTCTGGACTTCGAGTGTCTACGGCGCGCGCGTGCACAGCCTTAAAGGGCCAGTGCGCACATTTTTGCAGGAAGTCTGCAATCTAGCCCAGTATGCCCTGGGCTATAAAAAGGGCTCTGTCCTCTTGCTCTTTGCCAGAGCGTTGTTCGTTACCCATTGTTTGTCGTGCTTATGGTCTCCCAGTGTCTTCCAGTTTCCCAGTGTACCTTGCTCCTGTATCCCGTATCCTATTTCCGTGCTACTTAGTGCTATTGCTGTGCTGTGCTATTGCCGTGCTGTGCTACAGTCTACGCTTGATCTACTACGCCTCACCTGACGACTTCCCGCCGCCTGGTCCTGGACGTGCCTGCCTCGCTACTGCCTATGATTGCCTCAGGTACCCTCGCTGAACTAATTGAACTCTGTACTTACCTGTTTGGCCAGCTGCCATCCCGCTACGTGGCACGGCTCAGTGGGTCCACACCCTGCATCGTGACATCTATCATCTCTATCATCTCTATCATCTACTATGGGGACAATATGGATCCATGTTATGGTCTCTATCATCTACTATGGGGACAATATTGATCCATATTATGGTCTCTATCATCTCTATCATCTACTATGGGGACAATATGGATCCATATTATGGTCTCTATCATCTATATAATCTACTATAGGAACAATCTGGATCCATATTATGGTCTCTATCATCTACCACGGGGACAATATGGATCCATATTATGGTCTCTATCATCCCTATCATCTACTATGGGGACAATATGGATCCATATTATGGTCTCTATCATCTACTATGGGAACAATATGGATCCATGTTATGGTCTCTATCATCTACTATGGGGACCATATGGATCCATATTATGGTCTCTATCATCTACTATGGGGACAATATGGATCCATATTATGGTCTATCATCTCTATCATCTACTATGGGGACCATATGGATCCATATTATGGTCTCTATCATCTGCAATGGGAAAATATGGATCCATATTATGGTCTCTATCATCCCTATCATCTACTATTGGGACAATATGGATCCATATTATGGTCCCTATCATCTCTATCATCTATTATGGGGACAATATGGATCCATATTATAGACTCTGATGAACATATATCACAATTTTTTCCCATAGACATTAAAGCAGCTCTGTCAGCACATTATAAGTGGCCTATATTGTACATTATGTGATCGGCGCTGTAATGTAGATTAGAGAATTTTCTTTTTATTTAGAAAAACGATCATTTTTGATGGAGTTATGACCTATTTTAGCTTTATGCTAATGAGTTTCTGAATGGACAACTGGGCGCGTTTTACTATATGACCAAGTGGGCGTTGTACAGAGGAGTGTATGACGCTGACCAATCAGTGACCAATCAGTGACCAATCAGTGACCAATCAGCGTCATACACTTCTCTCCATTCATTTACTCTGCAGATAGTGATATATCTATATCGCTATGTGCAGTCACATAAACGCACTATAACGCTACTTATGTGTCATGACAATGAATATACATCACCTCCAGCCAGGACGTGATGTGTATTCATTCTCCTGACCACTTCTGTAGCGTCTCTGTGATTTACAGCACAGCGAGATCTCGCTGTGAATAACAGCTTACAGAGTAATCTCGCGAGACTATGCCTGCTATGCTCTAAATCACAGAGATGCTACAGAAGTGGTCAAGATTCACAATACACATCACGTCCAGGCTGGAGGTGATGTATATTCACTGTCAGGACACTGCCATAATGTTATTGTGTGTTTATGTGACTGCACATAGCGATATAGCTAGATCACTATGTGCTGTGTAAATGAATGGAGAGGAGTGTATGATGCTGATTGGTCACTGATTGGTCACTGATTGGTCAGCGTCATACACTTCTCTCCACAACGCCCACTTGGTCATATAGTAAAACATGCCCAGTTGTCCATTGAGAAACTCATTAGCATAAAGCTAATATAGGTCATAACTCAGTCAAAAATGATCGTTTTTTTTAAATAAAAACACTGCTGTAATCTACATTACCGCGCCGATCACATCATGTACAAGATAGGCCACTTATAATATGGTGACAGAGCCTCTTTAAATAAGTCCAAAATATGGATCTGTATTTTCCAACTCCATTGACTTCTATTAGGGTAAGTTCACACAGAGTGTTTTGACACGTTTTTTTACGCGGAAACTGCGTCGGAAAACGCGCCAAAAAATGGGTCAAAATGCCTCCCATTGATTTCAATGAGAGGCGGAGGCGTATTGGGCGTTTACATCTCTGACCTCCCATTGACATCAATGGGAGGCAGAGAAAGCGTATTTCGCCGCGTTCTTTACCTGCGGCGCTCAATGGCCGTGGGTGAAAAACGGCGCTAAAAACTGCGGGCAGGCAGATCAAAATCTGCCTCAAAATTCCAAACGGAATTTTGAGGCAGATTTTCTGCTCACAAAAAACTCAGTGTGAACGCAGCCTAAGTCTCCTATAGGGAGTTAGAGCAGTACTTTCATATCTCACGCTGCACAACCTTCAGTGACCCCAGGGGGGCGATACAGGAACTTTTCTACATGTTATCATCGCTCCTACCAATCAGAGAGGATCATGTGGTCACTTTTTCCCCTACTACTGACGTGAGTAGATGAGCAGTAACAGATCTAACCCCCCCCCCCCCCCCCAACCCCTGCTCCTAATCAGGACATTTGTTGACTCCATCACTCGAATGTTCACCGGCAACGGAGTCTCTGAGATTTTTGGTCCCTTCAGTTCTGGTGATTATTTGGAGATATATGCAGGTAAACGTAGATATAAGTGACGTGTGTGAACTCTGAACATCTTACACATTTATCTTTAGGGGTAGTTGTGAACCTCAGACTCGTTCGGGTCACACATTTAGTCACAAACATAACTTTTGATGCAGTTTTTTCAAAAAATTGCACTTTGACGCAAAATTGCATGAAGGCGCCCATGAGGGTAAACTGCTGGTTGTCATTTTCACATTGTGCCAGGTGTCTGCTCTTATAAAGTATATAGGTATCGGGGTTTTAATATATATTTTTTTATTTTAACCCTTCCCTCTGCCTGCATTCTGGACCCTAATGACCAAGCAATTTTTTTAGTTTTTCTATCATTCAAAGAGCTACAACTGTTTTTTGTTTTCACGTGGACACGGCTGTAACCGTAATTTAGCCATCGTTCTATGTATTTTACATTTACGCCGTTTACCGTGTGGCGTAAATCACATGCCACCTTTATTCCATGGGTCGGTACGATTACGGCGATACCAAATATGTCGATTTTTTTTAATGTTTTACGACTTTTACAGAATATAAACACTTTTGAACTAAAATCATTTTATTTTGCATCGGCGCTTTCCAAGAGCCGTAACTTTTTTATTTTTCCGTCAATGTCGCCACATATGGGGTTGTTTTTTACGCAACTTCATTGCTACCATTTTGGGTTACATGGGACTTATTGATTAACCTTTTATTTTTTGGGGGGGGGGGGTAGATTGGAAAACAATAGCAATTTTGCCGTTGTATTTTGCGTTGTTTTTTTTTTTACGGCGTTCAACTTGCAGTTTAAATAATGTGCTAAGTTTATTTTTTGGGTCATTACGATTGCGGGATACCATATATGTGTCGTTTTTATTTTATTTTTACGCTTTTACTAAATCAAACCATTTTTTAGAGGAAAAAAATGTTTTGTTTTTTTTTCTGTGTAGCTTTTAATATTTTTTATTTCACATCACTTATTTTTTCAGTCCCACCCGGGGACTTCACTGTGCGATTTTTAGATCGCAGATATAATGCTTTGGTATACTTCGTATAGTGTAAAACTGACAGGCAATCTATTAGGACGTGCCTTTGTTAGGCCCCCGGCTGCCATGGCAACCCATCAGATGCCCGTAATTGAATTTACGGGCCGCCGATGGGTGACAGAGGGAGCTTCCTCTCTCTGTAAACTACTCAGATGCAGCGGTCGCTAATGACCGCGGCATTTGAGGGGTTAAACGGTCGCGATCTAAGTAAACTTCGATCGCTACCGTTGGAGCAGGAGCCCAGCTGTCATCAGACAGCCGAACCCCCGTACCAGCCTGCATGGGACACCCGTGCAGCACGTTGATTAGGCCGCCGTGAAAATGGTTGTGCCCTAGAATGGAGTACCTTAATGACTGCCGTGAAAAGGCGTATCGGCGGTCATTAAGGGGTTAAAATGTAGTGTAAAAATTGTCCTGAACCTCCTAGTAACGAAACAGATATAGGATAAGTGTCTTCATGGTTTCAGACTACAAATAAACCCTGTGTAGTCTAAGGCCTGATTCAGACGAGCGTGTCCATTTTGCGTCCGCAAAAAACTGACCGTATTTAATGCATTTGATGGACAGCACGCGGACGTAGACAACGTTTGTCTGAACAAGGCCTAAGGCCTCATACCCACTTCAGTGAAATGCTTCATTTATTTTTTTAACGTATAGCACACTGACCCATTCATTTCTATGGGGCCACGCACACTTCCGTGTTTTTAACGGGACCCTGTGGCCGTTCCGACAAAAATAGAACAGTTCCTATTCCTGTCTGTTTTTTGCGGATCAGTCTCGGCCATTCTTTTTATTTGGTCCGTTAAAATAAGGGACTGCACGCGGTAGCCATCCGTGTGCAGTCCGTGTTTCGCGGATCCGTGGTTCACGGCCATATATTTGGCAACGGATGTGTTCTTGAGGCCTCACCCTGCAGTCAGATGTTTCTCTCTTCCATGTGCCTCTTTTTGTACTGTCTGTAGGATAATAAGAAGCAGGATAGAGGGAGTGGAGTAACACATGACTGCAGGATCAGACTACACAGGGCTTGTTTGTAGTCTGTAACCATGGAGACACAAAGGTCCTGGGCGAGATTGGGGGGGGTGCTGTTGGTTGGCATGGCAGCCTGGGGGCCTGATGAAGGCCCCAGGTCCACCATCTTTGTACTCCTGTGAAGCCCTGTCTGTCAGAATCACGATATACTGCAATACATTAGTAGATCTTGACACTAATAAAGAATTGAAACACAAAGTATATTAGAAATTTTCAGAACGTTTTATTGGGTTTATCCTAGTTATATGCCATAAAATTATAATAGGGGAAATACCCCTTTAAGCTTCATTTACATAAAACCCAAAAGTCCTTTAAATATCACAAAAATATTCCAAAAAACTGACATCATAGGACTGTACACAAAAAAAACAGGCAGTGACTAAAACCAAAAACGTCACACCAACTAATGTAAAGGCACAGAACTCCATTGAAGTAAATGGGGCAGAGCTCCATATACAACCTGTGGACAGGTGTGGCGCTGCTTTTGGAAGAAAGCAGCCGTGTCTTCTCATATTCGACAACCCCTTTGAATCTAAAAAGGTCTAAAAAAAATCAGACGTAAAAATTCCCCTAGTGTTTGTCCGTCTTCTAAACAGACTTGCAGAAAACACAGGCATTCATTTTCTCCTGATCTCTTCCATTGTTGGCAGGCATATGGAAGAGGGGGCGGGGCTTAGGAAATGGAGCGGAGCTTATCGTTACTGGTCTCCTATTTCAGACAGAGAAGTGGGGAAGGGCTCCTGCTGCAGCCATTTGCCTTACAGTCAGACAGAGGTTGTGAGAATTTTTCACAGTTTTTCACTGAATAGTTAGAAAATGATACTAAGGGAGGACTTTTATTTTTGCATCTTTTTGTAATAAATAGCTTTTTTCTATCATTATTACACACATAGTAATTCTTTTTTGCTATTTACAAATATTATGTATTTATTTCTGCTTCATTGAACGGATGGATGTTGGCGTGTCAGGCGAGAAACATCAGAGAACAAACACCCGGCAACCATTGATGGAGGAACACGAGCCGGTGGCGGCAGCGTTAAGGTCGGGGGATTCTTTCATGGCGTTCTCTGGGCCACTCATCCATGTGGACGGCTCTGAAGCGATTTGGGTATAAATCCATCGTTTTAGATCACGTCCCCCCCCATACATGCTGATTGTCTTCCCTGGGGCAGATAGAATCTTCCAGCAAGATAATGCGACATGTCACACGACTAGAAATGTCCGGCAGTGGTTGGAAGAGCACGACCAAGACCTCCAAGTACTTCCCCGGCCCCTAATTCTCCAGACTGGAACCCAACTGAGCCTCTGTGGGGCCTCGATAGTCTTGTTCGCTCTATGGATACTCCTCCGCGCACCCTCCAGTAAATGTGGGATGCTCTGCAGTCAGATGGGGCCAGATACCAGATACCACCGACTAGCAACTTATTGAGTCACTCCCGGGCCGTCTACTGCTGTCCGTGCTGCACACGTCGGTTACTCTGGATATCAGCTGCTGATCATAATAATGGGACTCCACTGTGTATTTTGGCTGTCATTGCCTGACATTTATTTTGCTCCTCGGTAGGATTAATGTGCTGGGACTAGTATTTTCTATTTTATGATGCGTCCCTCAAGAAGTCAGAAAAGACCTCCCTTTTTTTATAGATATTTTTAACACTACATATTTCCCCTTTAACTACAACTCCCATAAGAGCCCCCGTTTCAGGGGAAGCCATCCCTGATAACGTGACTGTCACAACTGGCGCTGAGATTGGTCTAGTGAGAGCCAGCAGCTTGCCCACATGATCAGTCTCCCGGTGATCACAATGGACCCATATAGGCTCCGGCTATGCCACTGTGTATGTGGTGACCAAGGGGGCAGAATCTGTAAATTACCATTTCTGCTTTGCCTCTTGGGTGTTCAGTAGGATTGCCACCTCTTTCAACCAAAAATACAGTCAAGGTTTCCACAGTTAATAAGAGGGTGTGGTTTTCGAGTCGTGGCTTCACATGGAGTGGGATTTACTACCAATGATTGGTTCACACGTGGAGTTTAGAGGTTATTAAAAAAATACATATATATTTTTTGGAATGTAATATGCATCCAAAGTGCGTGACTTCCCCCAAGTTGGCTTGTAATGACATAACACAGCCTAGGGTTTAGGGACCGGACTACCTGACTCTTCAGCACCGCGGCTACGCCCAAATGACTCTTCAAATGACTCTTCACAGATAATTTGCATACAGTGCACGCTGTATTATAAGTTGTTTTTCTAGGTTATGCTGCATCAGCCAGTATATACAGCAGAGCGGCATATTTAACCCCTTCCCGACACCCATCGTACATGTAATAAAAATAAAACGGTTAAGAGTCTCAGAATATAATGATTTTTTCACAAATTGTTTTTATTTTGTAAAAGTCGTAAAATATCTAAAAAAATATATACATTTGGTATCGCCGGAATCGTATTGACCTGCAGAATAAAATGAACATGCCGTTTTTACCGCTCGTTGAACTCCGTAAAAACGAAACAATAAAAATCAACTAAATTGCTTGTTTTTTTTATTATTCCACCCCCAAAATATATTTTTAAATGTTTGCCAGTACATTATATGGTGCCATTAAAAACTACAACTTGTCTAACAAAAAAAAAAAAAGCTCAAATACGGCTATGTCGCCGGAAAAATAAAAAGGTTATGGTTTTTAGGAGACGGGGAGGAAAAAAATAAAAAATGGCTATGGCGGAAAGGGGTTAAAAACGTATGCACATCAGATATTATGGCATGGTGGTGGTTAAGGGGATGGAAAGTCCTGACTAACTAAGGACCCCAGGCTTGCCCTGGCTATATACCTATTAGGCCTTATTCACACGAACGTGTCCGTGTGGCATCTGTATATGGTGCGTGGCTGCGTGATTTTCGCGCAGCCGGCATCATTATGACACTCTGTTTTTATGTGACGACACAGTAAAGAAGGGGGGGATTTTATGTTTCCCTTCTCTTCTTTACCATCTGTAGCGCGAATCGCGTGCGCCACCCTGAAGTGCGTCTGTGTGCCATGCGGGATTTGCACGCACCCATTGACTTCAATGGGTGCGTGCTGCGTGAAACACGGGCAAGTATAGGACATGTCGTGAGTTTTACGAAGCGTAAATACGCTGCGTGAAAATCAATGACAGTCTGAACGGCCCCATTCACTGTCATAGGCCCGTGCGACGCTCGTTCGTGTGAATAAGGCCTAAGACCTATATTTTTACTGATAGCATTAGATAAGCGATCAAAAGATCGCATAGTGAAGTCCCCTAGTAGGACTGAAAAAATAATCAATGTGAAATAACAATTATTAATAAAGGTACACAGAATAGAAAAGAAAAACATTTTTTTTTCATAAAAAGTGGTTTTATTTAGTAAAAGTGTAAAAGATAAATAAAAACCACATATATGGCATCGCCGCAATCGTAATGACCCAGAAAATAAAGTTACCATATTATTTAGGGTATGTTCACACGGCAGCGTCCGTAATGGCTGAAATTACGGGGCTGTTTTCAGGAGAAAACAGCTCCGTAATTTCAGCCGTAATGGCATGTTGAGGCGCTTTTTGCTGCGTCCATTACGGATGTTAAATGGAGCTGGTTTTCTATGGAGTCCATGGAAAACGGCTCCATTTACGTATGAAGAAGTGCCAGGCACTTCTTTGACGCGGGCGTCTTTTTTACACCCCGCCTTTTGACAGCGGCGCATAAAAAAAATGACCGTGTGCACAGAACATCGTAAGACCCAATCTAATGAATGGGCAGATGTTTGCCAATGCCAAACAGCCGCATTTTCGGACGTAAATCGAGGCGTAAAACGCCCGAGTTACGTCCGTAAATAAGCCGTGTGAACATACTTTTAAACTGCAAGGTGAACGCCATAAAAAAAACCTCAAAAAACAACGGCAAAATTGCTATTTTTTTCCAATCCCCCCAAAAAATAATAATTAAGGTTAATCAATAAGTTCCATGTACGCCAAAATGGTAACAATGAAGTCCCGCAAAAAACAAGCCCTCATATGGCGACATCGACGGAAAAATAAAAAAGTTACGGCTCTTGGAAAGCGGCGATGCAAAATAAAATTATTTTAGTTCAAAAGTGTTTTTATTCTGCAAAAGTCGTAAAACATAAAAAAAACTCTACATATTTGGTATTGTCATAATCGTACCGACCCATGGAATAAAGGTGGCATGTGATTTATGCCGCATGGTGACCGGTGTCAATTTAAAATGCATAGAACAATGGCTAAATTGCTTATTTTTTTATTTAAAAAGTTTATAAAAGTTAAAAAAAGTTACAAATTCTGTATACCCCAAAATGGTGCCATTGAAAAATACAACTCAAAACTCCCGCAAAAAACAAGCCCTCATACAGCCATGTCCACGTGAAAATAAAAAACGTTATAGCTCTTTGAATGTGACGATGTAAAAAATAAAAAAAATTGCTCGGTCATTAAAGGCCCCGAATACAGGCAGGGGGAAGGGGTTAAGAGAACTTTCTGTGTCATATAGATATAACGGAACTGATCAACTGCGAAATAATAAAAAGCAGAACAAAAATAAATTGTACTAAACTGAATGTCCAACTCCCCCCCCCCCCCCCATAGGTGTCAGCCACACGTGCCCTATAATGGCCCACAAAAAATGTCTAAAACACATAATAAATTTGGATTTTTTTCTTAGGAAATCTCCCCTTTTTGTATTACAATGACTGACAGTCTCTTCGCTCCACCATCCATTTCTTCCCTGAATTACTGGTAAATAAAGGGGTTTTCCCAGAACCATAAATTATCCACAGGATAGGTCATAATTTTGCGATCGCTGTGAGCCCCAAGATTGGGACCCGCATCATGAGAATGGGGGTCTTGAACCCTGAGTTCAGTGCTCGGCTGCTTCTATCATTCTCATAGACATTGAATGGAGTGCATGATCAACCGCCACTCCATTCAATGACCTCCTCACTGTGATTGAGCAGTGAAGAATAATGGGGGTTTCAGAACCCTATTTTCGTGATCGGTGGGGGTCCCAGCGGTGGGACTCCCAGCGATCAAAAAATTAGCACTCATCCTGTCGATCGGTCATAATTTATGATTGTGGCAAAGCCCCTTTAATATAGCCTCCTGGTAGTAATACCGGCTGGGCCAGTAGTTTACCGGGCAGGTGACAATCTTAGTGTTCAGTGGTCTCTACCAGAGGGGCACCAGACCCATGGGAAAATGTACTGCCGTAATTCTACAGTATTGCAGAGACACAGAGCTCTAGAATAAGGCTCCTTAATGACTGGCATAAAAAATTACTATAAAGAAACAAAAACATCATACTCTACCGCCCAACCGTCCTGTTTTTTGTGTAATTATCCCGCGAAACAGACCTCTAAGGGGGCAGAGATTAAGAAAATATGCCAAAAAGTGGGCATTTCTGGCAGTTTTTGTGAGCCTTTCTGGGCGAATCCGGACGGGGTTAACAATGTCCCGCAAATGGGAAATGTTTTGAGTTATGTAAACATCTATTAGAATGACTTACCTCCAATGCACAATGTGTCTGAATCAAACCAACAGCTGGAGTCTGCCGGAGGAGGAGTCCCACCCGGAAAACGTATGGTCTTCCCCAAGAAACGCACTAAATTAGAGGACATCTCCACCGAGTAGGTCGGGAAGAGCTGATTCATTTTACCATCAGTGTCCAAGACCACAAAGCTGCTGAGTCCATTGCCCTTTCCATCTGTGTAGAGCATGTTAGTAAATCCGGGGTAATCCAGGTTTTTGGTATATTCCACCAGGTTTGCTCCTGAGATCCAGGCCCCTTGTTTCCATGCGCTGCTCATTGCTTTGGCCAGTAAGTAGATGGAATTATAGATGGTTCCAAATAGAGGAGAAACCTGTGAAAAGGCAAAAAGTTTATTAATACTGGCCAATAATAACACAAGTTGTTATATGAGATTATTCTTCCAGAAATAGCGCCACCCTTGCCCAGTAGTGTACGGTAAATGAGTATATACACATTCTCTCTATCACTATGCGAGAGTGGGCGTGGTCTTCCTGGTGTGATCTCAGACCTGTGCTGTGTGCTCTGAGCCAATCAGATGTCTCTCCTCTGCTGCTCCTCCTCCCTTCTCCCCCTCATGCTGTTTCACTAAAACACTGAGTGAGAAACTGCAGCTGCATCCCCCTCCTCCCTGACTTATATTTACTGCATTACGACAAATAGGTTTAAGTGGATTAAGGAGGTTTCTGTATATTTCCATAGACCCTACAGGCAGAAAAATGGAAACGACAGGCTGCTGGACAGTGAGGAAGATGCCCCTTACCCCACATAAGCAATATTAAAAAGCTTTATTGATTCCCATATACTACTGATTTACGGAAAAAAAAAATTAACATAGGAGTCTATGGGTGACATAAGCCACTCGTCACAGGCATCTATTAAATATATACGTCATGGGCTTTTCATTACGTATACGTAAAACAGATACCATAAAAGCCTATGGATGACGGATGCCTGTGGTCCCTGGGGTTGAAAACCAAAGGATAGGCCATCAATGTTTTAGTCCCAGAAAAATCCTATAAGATCTGAATTGCAATAGTCCAGTTCGACATCCTAAGGATAGGCCATCAATGTTTTAGTCCTAGAAAATTCCTATAAGATCTGAATTGCAACAGTCCAGTTCTGAGTCCTTTCACATAAACAATTATAACTAGTATTTTTTTTAAATTGTTTCCCTCATCCCAAAAATGATAAATGGCCACTCCAAGGTGGATAAACTAATTGTTATTGGTATATGGACTTTTAAGCTTTAGCTTCATGATGACTTGTCCACTAGGTGGCATTGCAGCCTTCCTGTTACTTACTTGCTGTGGCTCCAGAGTCGTGTTTATTTCTCCCTTCTCCTTGAACTCGGCAAAGACTTCATAGAACGACTTTTCATCGTAGTCCATTGTGATCGTTAACACAGCATCATAGGCTTCCTGCAGTTTACTATTTCTATTAAAGATGGTGTACGAGTTGTTTTTATAGGGAAGACTGTAAAGTAAAGTGTCGTAGGGTACAAAGACATATCTTCCGTCTGTAAGTCCCATCTCATGTGCTTTTATTAGGAAGGTGGCTTGTTCTTCCCCTCCAACCAGTACAGAATGCATGCACATGATAATTACTAAAAAGAATAGAAAATATTAACAAAATAACAATCCTTGCCATGAAATGTTGACACGTATGTTGAGGACAAATCAATACAATGACACAAAATAGACAAATGTATGCACCAAATATTTCCCATATTTTCTAATACATTATGGAAACCCAATGGGGGAAATTTAGCAATAGATTTGTAGGATGAATAAATTTAAGAGATGGCAAAAAGGGTGCAAATGTATAAAAATGGCGCACGTGGCAAGTGTCTAGGCATGTTAAACATTGTTCTCCTTTCGTACATCTACACTAAAAAATGGCTTGTATCTAAAACACAAAATTAATCTGGTGTGTTATTTGCTTTGACTAAATTTGCAACAGAATTCTGTAAATCTCCGTCATTTCGTGTCATTTTGGAGCCCAAAAATTTAAATCACTGACTTGAATGCAGAAGTCAGCTCCTTGTTGCTCATAGGCATTGTAAAGGATTTGCCAGACACAGCTTCTGTGTCGACGCCCATGGGCAATCAGTCTGCACCTGCTCCTATGTCTGTGAGACTGACTCCATCTTCCACCACTCAGGATGGCAGGCTTAGGAGTGGGAGAGCCTATCACAGCCTGGCCAGACGGAGCTAGCTCCCACCCTTTGTCTATTTATACCTGCCTTTCCTTTTCCTCCTTTGCTTGTGATTCTGCTCTGCTTGTTTCCTGGCCTTTCTGCTACTGCTTGTACTACTCATCCTCTGCTTGTTATTGATCCTGGCTTTCTGACCACTCTCCTGCTCAGCGTTTTTGTACCTCGTTCACTTCAGGTTTGATTCGGCTCGTTCACTACTCTTGTTGCTTACGGTTACTCCGTGGGCAGCTACCCCATTTCCCTAGCTTCTTTGTACCCTTGTCTGTTTGTCTGTCTTGCACTTACTGAGCGTAGGGACCGTCGCCCAGTTGTACCCCGTCGCCTAGGGTTGTTGCAAGTAGGCAGGGACTGAGTGGCGGGTAGATTAGGGCTCACCTGTCTGTCTCCCTACCCTGTCATTACAGGCATGCTTCTACTTAACAGTACACCATGTGGTGAGGCTTGGTATTGCAAGAAAACTTTAGCAACTTGCTCAGTAGGACAGTTACATTTCTTTTGCGCCACCTCATAGCTGGATTACATAGGCACCAAAAATTGATGTTAAAAAATGTCACACGTCTGTAATAAATTTGGTACATTTTCTCTATTAACTGTCAAGATAGGCATAATCAAAAACACATAGTAAACTTGGCGCACTCCATTAAAGGGATTGTACAGGATTGGAATAAAAGGTCCAATTATTTCTTTACCCCAGAAATAGTGTCAATTTTCTTCATGGGTTGTGTCTGGTATTGCCGCTCATCCTCAATACATATACTTATATATACTACTAAATGGCAGATATGAATATGGTTATGGAAGGGTGGCTTCAAGATGTCCTGGAACATGGCCTCAGAGTTGTTGGTCTAGACTGAAGAGAAAGGATTGATCCACCGCTTGTGAAGGATATTAAAAGGAAACAACGTTCCAAGTTTATTTTCCAAAATTAAAATTATTTTCAAAGTGCATGGGGGTGGTAACAATAGCCTACGCGTTTCGGACAACGCTCTTGTCCTTATTCATGGCTCGTGTCTGATGCTAATGCAAACAATCAAGTTTATATCCAATTTGAAAGGAGATTAATTATGTTACACCTGAAATGGGGCAGGATTTTACAAGGACCAGGACATCATATGTACAAGGCAGGACAGATAAATGTGTAAATTCGAGAGAATTCGCCACATGCTTATTTCAACAATCTAGTTTTCCAGTTTAAGTTTCGCAAAATGCAGTCCAGCGGCTCAGTTGGCAGACACACATGTCAAGATTGGGCAGCCCCTTTTTAGATAGTGCCACAGTGCGCTCTGTAGATAATGCCACAGTGCCCTCTGTAGATAATGCCACAGTGTCCTCTGTAGATGCTGCCACAGTGCACTCTGTAGATAATGCCACAGTGACCTCTGTAGATAATGCCACACACTGCCCTCTGTAGATAATGCCACAGTGCCCTCTGTAGATAATGCCACACACTGCCCTCTGTAGATAATGCAACACACCCCTAGATAATGCCACAGTGTCCTCTGTAGATACTGCCACACACGCACTTGTAGAGGCTGCCACAGTGTTCCTATGTAGATGCTGCCACAGTGCCCTATGTAGATGCTGCCACAGTGCCCTCTGTAGATTCTGCCACAGTGCCCTCTGTAGATGCTGCCACAGTGCCCTCCGTAGATGCTAACACAGTGCCCTCTGTAGATGCTACCCCAGTGCCCTCCGTAGATGCTGCCAGTGCCCTCCGTAGATGCTGCCACAGTGCACTTTGCAGATGCTGCCACAGTGCCCTCCGCAGATGCTGTCACAGTGCCCTCCGCAGATGCTGCCACTTTGCCCTCCGCAGATGCTGTCACAGTGCCCTCTGCAGATGATGCTACAGTGCCCTCTGCAGACGCTGCCACAGTGCCCTCTGCAGATAATGCCACACACACCCCAAGTAGATAGCTCCATTGGGGCTCCCTCTAGGAGTGGAATCCCCAGTCAGAGCGTTGCCGACGCTTTAGCTGGGGACTCCTCTGCTGTTGGAGCCCCTGACGTCACTGTCCATACACTGTGACGTCAGGGGATCCTCCTGGACGGGAATGTGATATCAGGGGCCAACCCCAGAGCCGGTGTCCTGGAGCAGAGCACTAGTATAGGCCCGGCGCCGGAACTCTAGGGAAGCAACTGACACCAGTGTCCCTATATGGACAGTGATGTCAGGGGCTTGCCCAGATCTGGGGTCCCGGAGCAGAGCCACTTCTAGCACTCTGCCTGGGATTCCAGCTCTGCTCCTGACATGACTGTCCATATATGGACATAGATGTCAGGGGCAACCCCAGAGCTGGAGTCCAGGCAGAGCGCTAGGAGGCTCTTCCTGGGTCTCCAGCTGTGCTCCTGACATCACTGGGACTACTGCTCTGGGGAAGCCCCTGACATCACTGTCGATGTATGGACAGCGATGTCAGAGGCTTCCCCAGAGTCCCGGAGCAGAGCCTATACTAGCGCTCTGCCCGGGACTCCAGCTCTGGGGAAACCCGAGACATCGCTGTCCATATGTGGACAGCGATGTCAGGGGATTCCACAGATTCCCAGAGCAGAGCCTATACTAGCGCTCTGCACGGGAATCCGGCTCTGGGGAAGCCCCACACATCGCTGTCAATATGAGGACAGCGATGTTAGGGGATACCCCAGAGTCCCGGAGCTGAGCCTATACTAGCGCTCTTCATGGGACTCCAGCCCTGGGGAAGCCCCAGACATCGCTGTCAATATGAGGACAGCAATGTCAGGGGATTCCCCAGAGTCCCAGAGCGGAGCCTATACTAGCGATCTGCCCGGGACTCCAGCTCTGGGGAAGACCCAGACATCGCTGTCCATATATGGACAGCGATGTCAGGGAATTCCACAGAGTACCGGAGCAGAGCCGATACTAACGCCCTGCACGGGACTCCGGCTCTGGGGAAGCCCCAGACATCGCTGCCCATATGTGGACAGCGATGTCAGGGAATTCCACGGAGTCCCGGAGCAGAGCCTGTACTAGCGGCTCTGTGTCCCGCGGGCCACAGATGACTGCCCCAGGGTCCGCATGCTTGAGACCCCTGGTCTAGACTATCAGGTTAGGGTATGGATCATATTGGCATACCCATCTTCCAAAAAATTCAATAGCTAGGCTTCAATGGCCGTCACTGTTGGGTTTATCGTTTTTCAGCATGGCTACACATACAGTCAAATGTTGACGATGGAACATGTAAGGAACGATCAGATTTGAACATTGGTCAACCAAGTCTACCACCGATCCTACCCAATATCCCACACATATTGTATGCCCATACATAGTACCATTTTCGTCTGAGTACATTGGAATTTATGTTGCCCCCTATACCCGTTAAGAGGTGCCCTTGCTTACGCGGTCGGATTAAAGTTATCTCTGACCCTGGCCATTGAAGCAGCTGTTATTCAATCCGACTGTTTAACCCCTTAGATGCCTTGGCCATTATCGACAGCGGCACCAAAAGGATATTAACAAAGAGAGAAGTTTCCCTTGGTAATACGATGGGTAACAACATGATTATCCTCAGATATGAAGTAAATATCACATACAGAATCTACAAAATATGGCAATACACATTGGAGAAATGAAATTCTTACCTAGCAATGTGTGTGTGTGTGTGGGGGGGGGGGGGGTGATTATTTAACCATTTGTTAGTTGGGAATTTTAAACTATGTTTAAAATGTAAAAGGTGTGTATACTTTTGCAATCTTTTCTTAATTGCTTCAATACATTGAAAATAAAAATGAAGCAACTTTGCATTTTTACAAGTCTCCTCCTGTTTTGTGTACAGCTCCTATTCAGACCTATGTGTCTCCGTGGTTACAAACAATATATAGCCTGATTCTGCAGTCATGTGTTACTCTACTCCCTCTGTCCCCTCTTTTGCTCACCTACCAACAGTAGAAGAGAAGGTCGAGGGAGTGGAGTAACACATGACTGTATGATCTGACTACACAAAGTTTTTTTTGTAGTCTGTTACCATAGAGACACATAGCTCTGCTTAGGAGCCGTAGACACAAAATAGTAGGAGATTTTTAACCCCTTTTCGACATTGGATGTACATGTACGTCATAGTCAGAAGGGAGGTGTATGGAGTGGGCTCACGGGCTACACCGCAGATGCCAGCTGTATATTATTTTTTCAGGCGTAATTCGAGGAGTAAAATGCCCGAATTACATCTGAAAACAGTGCGTGTGAACATACCCTTAGATGACGCGGTCAGTAGCGACCATGGCATCTAAGCCATTAGACAGAGGGTGGACCCCTCTGTCAACCCATCAGCCCCCCCCATGCAATGCGATCATGTAGTGCTGACAGTTGTCATGGCAGTCTAGAGGTCTAATAAAGGCCACCAGGTCTGTTATCTTAGGGCCCCAATTAAGCCCTTCCAGAAGATGGGCTTAATAGAAGCCGGCAAAAAGCACTGTAGACAAGTATTGCAGTGTAGTATACCAGTGATCTAACGATCCCCAATGGCACTAAAAAAATAAATAATTACATTTGGTTAAACAAATTTTTGTGTAATATAGGGAAAAAATGTAAAAGTTAAATAAAATCCTTATCATGTTTTTCTCCAAAAGTAATTAAAAAAATAATTTAAAAAAACATAATTGGTATCGCCACATCCATAATTGTCCAAACTTTTACAATATATTATTTATTATACCACATGGTAAAAAAAAAAACAAGCAAAAATTACGCCAGAATTTCTGTATTTTAGTCACCGTACCTCCCAAAAAATTGGAATGAAAAGTGATCAAAAAGTCGTATGTACCCCAAAATTATAATAAACCTGCAGCTCACCCAATAAAATTCAAGCCCTTACACTGCATCGATGGAAAAATAAAAAGTTATTGGTTTTAGACTGTGGCGAGACATCACAAATTGTATTTTTTAACACATTGTTTTTATTTAAACAACCATGTATGTGCATGTGGACAGTGATTGCTGTGACTACCTGGAGCATGCTCACTACACTCTTTTTTTTTTTTTTTTTGTAATGGATGGTAATGGTCACCAGAATGTCTCCATTTGTCAACTGTTTCTTGATACATTCATATAAATGTTCTTAGATTTTTTTTATTTTCTTTCAATTTTTTTTTAAAATTGAATTGTGATTTTCCCTAGTGGGCCAAAAAAAAAAAATTACGTGAAATAAAGTTTATTCTAAAAATAAAAAGTATTGTGCCAAAGTGTTCATTTTTTTAAAATTCTATACATAATTGGTATCCCAATCGTAACTGTATAGTAGAGTTAACACCTGTTGTATACCGCCTGGTGCGCGACATAAAAAAGAATGACAAAAGCAATGGCAGAATTTTTTTTCCATCCACCCCACCAAAAAAAATAACAAAAGTTTTACTATATCCCCGCAAAATCGTGCCATACGACTCGTTTTGCAAAAAACAAACTCTTGTACAGCTACATGGATGGAAAAATAGAAATATTATGGCTCTCGGAATGCGTTGTCATAAATTTTTTTTTTCCATGAAATGTGCAATTGTTGTGCAAAAGTAGAAAAACATTAAAACTAAACCCATTTTGTAAGCCAATAATCGTACTAACCCATAGAATAAAGTTAACACGTTATTCATGCCGCACAATGCGCAAAGTAAATTTTTTGAAAAAATTATGCAATTGCTGCTTTTTTCCATTTTCCACAAAACTTTCAAGAAAAGTTAATCAATAAGTTTTATGTACAAATTGTGCAAAAATGGTGTCGTTGAAAAATACAACTCATACAGCTGCGTCAAAGGAAGAAATAAATAAAAAAATATGACATAAAAATGAGGCAGGAACAGAGCTCCAAATCCCATGTAGAAGCGTAGAGTAAAAAGATAACATTTGGGCTGCCTGCAGCCACCACTAGGGGGAGCTTAGGAGTTTACTACATAATAAGGGAAGTATGGAGCATGCTCGCGGGCTGAGCGTGCTCCATACTCGGCGGGTGACACCTCACTACAATGGGTGACGCCTCACTTTGATTCCGTCCGTTTAACACCTTAACCCCTTAATGACCAGCCTATTTTAGACCTTAATGACCAAGCTATTTTTTACGTTTTTTCCATCGTCGCATTCCAAGAGCTATCACTTTTATATTTTTGCGTCGACATAGCTGTATAAGGTCTTGTTTTTTGTGGGACAAGTTGTATTTTTTAATAGCACCATTTTGAGGTACATATTATTTATTGATTAACTTTTATTAACTTTTTTGGGGGGGAATAGAAAACAATCTGAAATTTCGCCACTCTTTTTTACGTCCTAAATCTACGCCGTTTACCGTGTGGTATAAATAACACAATAACTTTATTAAGCGGGTTGTTACGATTGCAGCGATACCAAATTTGTATAGTTTTTGTATGTTTTACTACTTTTACACAGTGAAAACGCTTTTTTTTCAAAATTATTTGTTTTTGTGTCTCCATATTTGAAGAGCCATAACGTTTTTATTTTTTCGCCGATGCGGTTGTGTGAGGGCTTTTTTTTGCGGGACGACTTGTAGCTTTTATTGGTACCATTTTGGAGTAGATGCGACTTTTTGATCACTTTTTAATCACATTTTTTTAAAGTCAGGATTCCCAGAAAACAGCAATTTTTCCGTCGTTTTTTATTTAATTTTTTACGGCGTTCACCGTGCGGGTTAAGTAATGTAATAGCTTTATAGCCGGGGTCGTTACGGACGCGGCGATACCAAATATGTGTAACTTTTTTACTTTATTTTAGTTTTTTAATACTAAAGCATTTTGTAAGGGGAAAAAGTGGGTTTTTCATTTTTTTTTTCACATTTTTTTAATTAACTTTATTAAACTTTTTTGTAACTTTTTGACTAGTCCCACTAGGGGACTTTAATATGCGATTCTCTGATCGCTATTATAATACACTGCAATACTTCTGTATTGCAGTGTATTACTGCCTGTCCGTTTAACACGGACAGGCATCTGCTAGGCCACGCCTGCGGCATGATCTAGCAGGCATTCACTCCAGGCAGACCTGGGGGCCTTTATTAGGCCCCTGGCTGCCATTAGACACTGACACTCGGTGATCTTATCGCCGGGTGTCGGTGGGAGAGAGAGGGAGCTCCCTCCCTCTCTCCAAAAACCACTCAGATGCGGCGCACGCTATTGAGCGCCGCATCTGAGGGGTTAAACGGGTGAGATCGATACTAATATCAATCTCGAGCAGGGACGCCCCCAGCCCTCAGCTACCTCTGGCAGGGAGAGCAGGGAGATTTACTTTATTCTGATGCAGTGCCGTAAAAAGGCTTATGCATCAGAATAAAACCCGTTAGTGGCCGCCGTGAAAAGGCGTATTGGCGGTCACTAACGGGTTAAATGCCGTGGTCAATCATGACCGCGGCATTTAAATTGTTAGAATCAGGGGGGCGCCCCCTCAAACACGCCATCGCACCCCCCCGCGGCACGATCGGCCGGTGACAATGGTTGTCATGGCAGCCTGGGGGCCTAATGAAGCCTGCCATCTTTGTACTCCTTTGAAGCTCTGCCTCCGGGACGGCTTCAAAGGAGACTCTCAGAATCACTATATACTGCAATACATTAGTACAGCAGTATATCATGCAAGCGATCCAACGATCGCTGCTTCAAATCCTCTAGGGGGACAAGGAGAAAACAGTTCAAGAAAGTTTTTTTTTATGTTCCAAAAAGTTATTAAAAGTTAAAAAAAACTTTTCCCATTTTTTCCTTAAATCAATATTAAAAAAATAAAAGTTAACATAACTGGTATCGCCGCAAAATGCCGTAAAAATATATATATATAAAACATGCAAATTGCTGGATTTTGGTCACCTTAGCGCTCCAAACAAATGAAATAAAAAGTGATCAAAAAGTCGCATATACCCCAAAATGGTATCGGTGAAAACTACAGCTCGCCCCGCAAAAATGAAACCCTCACATCCCTAAATTGACGGAAGAATAAATAATAATTTACGGCTCTCAGATTATGGCGACACAAATTTTTTTTTAGCAAATAGTTTATTTTTAAGTGGTAAAACATAAAACAAAACATATAAATTTGGTATCGGCGTAATCGTATCAACCTGTAGAATAAGGTGCACGTCGTTTTTACCGCCTGATGGGCGCCGTAAAAACAAAACCCCTCCAAAAAATTGCGTAATCGCTGTTATTTTCCCATTTCACCCCACAAATATTTTTTTTCAGCTTCCCAGTACATTATGCGGTACAATAAATGGTGCCATGAAAAACTACAACTTGTCCCGCAAAAAACAAGCCCTTCATACGGCTATAGAGACGGAAAAATAAAAAAATTATGGCTTTTGGAAAGCCGGGAGGAAAAAATTAAAATGAAAAAAACTCAAATTGGCCGTGTCTCCAAGGGGTTAACCTCTTCCCACCCTTTGCCGCATACATACGGCTCGGGGCAGTAAGGCCTTTACACCCTTGTGGAACTAATATATATTGTAAAAAATAATTCCAAAATTTTTTTTGAAGTGTAAAATAAAGATACAAGTAAAAATAACACAAAATTTGACATTTTAACAAAGATTTTTTACTAAAACAAAACATTTTACAAAATTGACCTGCACTATAAAAGTATAAGATTATTTATCACATATTATCCCATACGGTGAAAGGCGTGACATTTGTTTCAATTAAAAACAATGCCAGATTTGCTGTTTTAGTTCATCCTGCCTCCCAAAAAAACAAAATAAAAAGGGATGAAACAGTCGTATGTGCCCCAAAATGGTACCAAACATTAACTGATCCCTCACACAGCTCCGTCAACAGAAAAATGTAAAATGTCTAGCTCTCAGAATGTGGCGACATGAAAACATTTTTTTTTTTAAGTAATTTTTTGTGCAAAAGGAGTAAAACATAAAAATTTTATAAATTTGGCATCGCCTTAAACGTACTCAACATATCATTAATGGTGTGCAATAAACGCCACAAAATTGAAAACGTAAAAAAGAACAATAGTGGAATTGTTTTTGTTTTTTTAATACCCCCACAGAAGAAGTTAAAAGAAAGTTAATCAACAAGTTTTGTATTATATGATCCTGCAAAAAATCCTACAAAAAACAAGCCCTCATATGGTTATGGCTACAGAAAATGAATAAGTTGTGTCTTTCATAATGCGCCAAAAACACAGAAAAAGTTGCTTTGTCTTTAAGGCCCAAACTAGTCCGCCTTCTTAACCCCTTAACGACCGCCGTGTAGTGTTTTTACAGCGGCCGTTCAGGGTAGTTCTTCTGAAGCGGCACTTCAGATGAAGTTTTCCCGTACCAGGCGGAGTGCTCCTGAAGCCCAGGCTGACACTAAGGGCATGCCCACACGTGGCGGATTTCCTCCGCAACTGTCCGCATCAATGCCGCACAGAATCTGCGTTGCAGATTCTGCGGCGGATCTGCCCAAAATGTGCAGTAAATTGATGCGGACTAGCTGCTGCGGACTGCGGTAAAAGTGCTTCCCTTATGTAATGGCAGGGGGTAGGGAGACGGACAAGTGAGCCCTAATCTACCCGCCACTCTGTCCCTGCCTACTTGCAACGACCCGCCCTAGGCGACGGGGTACAACTGGGCGGCGGTCCCTGCGCTCAGTAAGTGCACGACAAACACGACAAACATACAAAGGAACACAAGCAAGGAAAAGGGGCAGTTGCCCACGGCAACACCGTGAGCAACCAGAGTGGTGAACGAGCCGAGTCAAGCCAGGAGTGTGCGAGGTACAAAACGAAAAGCAGAAGAGTAGTCGGTAAGCCAGGGTCTGTATGGAGCAGGATCAAAAATAGCAGGAGCTGTAGCTGGGCCAGGAAACCACAAGGAAAGAATCACAGGCACCGAGGGACAGGAAGTGCAGGCTTAAATAGACCGAGGGCGGGAGCTAGCTGAGTCTGGCCAGGTTACGATAGGCTCTCCCACTCCTAAGCCTGCCAGCCTGAATGGTGGAAGCAGGAGTCAGTCTCAGGGATGTATTCTCAGGTACTGACTGATTAGTTCTGGGAGTTAACCCTGAAGCTGTGCCTGGCAGATCCTTTACACCTTCTCTCTATCAGTGCAGGATAGAGAGCAGGGACAGCACTTTCCCTAGTGAAAGTAAAAGAATTTCATACTTACCGGCCGTTGTCTTGGTGACGCGTCCCTCTTTCGGCATCCAGCCCGACCTCCCTGGATGACGCGGCAGTCCATGTGACCGCTGCAGCCTGTGATTGGCTGCAGCCGTCACTTAGACTGAAACGTCATCCTGGGAAACCGGACTGGAGGAAGAAGCAGGGAGTTCTCGGTAAGTATGAACTTCTATTTTTTTGACAGGTTGCTGTATATTGGGATCGGTAGTCACTGTCCAGGGTGCAGAAACAGTTACTGCCGATCGCTTAACTCTTTCAGCACCCTGGACAGTGACTATTTACTGACGTCTCCTAGCAACGCTCCCGTAATTACGGGAGCCCCATTGACTTCCTCAGTCTGGCTGTAGACCTAGAAATACATAGGTCCAGCCAGAATGAAGAAATGTCATGTCAAAAAACCAATACGCTCCGCAGCACACATAACATGTGCATGACAGCTGCGGACTTCATTGCGGAATTTAGAATCTCCATTGAAGTCAATGGAGAACTTCCGCCATGAGTCCGCAACCAGTCCGCCACTGGTCCGCAACATCCATTGTATGCTGCGGACACCAAATTCCGCACCGCAGCCTATGCTCCGCAGCGGAATTTTCAGCCTCGTCTAAACGAAGCCTACTAAAAAGAAGTGGAAGGCAATGGAGAAACTGCCCTAACAGCCACTAGCAGTGGTCTCCGATCATACTTAACCCTTCAGATGCTGCGGTCAATAGGGACTGCCACATCTGAGTGTTTGTAGAAGGAGGGTGCTCCCTCTCTCACCCCAACGCATGGGGTGCCGATGGTTTTAATGGCAGCCGGGGGTCTAACAAAGGCTCCCAGGTCTGCCTATAGTGAATGCCTGTTAGGCCATGGCCTAACAGATGACTGTCAGTTTTACACTGACCGGTAGTAATACACTGCAATACAGAAGTATTGCAGTGTATTATAAAAGCGATCAAGAGGTCACATAGTGAAGTCCTTTAGTGGGACTAAAAAAAAATTTCATAAAGTTTGTAATAAATAAATAAAAGTCCCAAGTAAAAAAAAAACAATGCCGGAATTGCTGTTTTCTGTTCAGTCGGCCTTAAAAAAAAAAAAATGGATAAAAAGTGATCAAAAAGGCGCATGCACTCCAAAAAGGTACCAATAAAAACTACAAGTCGTCCTGCAAAACAAAAGCCCACATACAGCTGCATCAGAGGAAAAATAAAAAAGTTATGGCTCTTAAAATATGACGACGCAAAAACCAATAATTTAGAAAAAAAAATTGTAAAATTGTGTAAAATTAGTAAAACATAAAAAAACTATATAAATTTGGTATCGCCGCAATCGGAACGACCCGCTGAATAAAGTTATGTTATTTATACTACACGGTAAACGGCATAAACTTAAGTCACAAAAAAGAGTGGCAAAATTTCGGGTTTGTTTTCCTATTACCCTACCAAAAAAGTTAATAAAGGTTAATCAATAAATTCTATGTACCCCAAAATGGTCCTATTAATAAATACAACTTGTCCCGCAAAAACAAGACCTTATATGTCAACGCAAAAATAAAAAAGGTATAGCTTTTTTAATTGAATGTGATGATGGAAAAACTTGCTTGGTCATTAAAATGTAAAATATCTTCGGTATTAAGGGGTTACACCCAATAATAACTGTCTGCAGTAAGTTCCCCCTAGTAGTCGCTGCAGGCAGACAGAATTTTCGTTATGCTGCTTCCTAAGGGAATGTTCACACGCTTAACAAAAAACGGCTGAAATTACGGAGCTGTTTTCAAGGGAAAACTGCCCCTGATTTTCAGCCGTTTTTTAAGCAACTAGCGTTTTTTTGCTGCGTTTTTTACGGCCATTTTTTGAGCTGTTTTTCTATTGAGTCAATGAAAAACGGCTCAAGAAGTGACATGCACTTCTTTTTACAAGGCGTTTTTTTTATGCGGCCGTTTTGAAAAACGGCCGCGTAAAAATCGCCCCGTCGGAACAGAGCTCCGTATTTCCCATTGAAATCAATGGGCAGAGGTTTTCGAGGCGTTCTGCTTCCGATTTTCTAGCCGTTTTTCGGGCCGTTTATGACTCGAAAAACGGCCGAAAATAGCCCGTGTGAACATACCCTTAGATATAATAACCCAGTAATGAAGATGTTTGTCCTGATGTTCTTTATATACTATGATTTGTTATTATAACATATATTTTGTGTCTATATTGATTTATTGTAGGGCTATATTTGCTGTTAGTTAGATTTTCGGACAGGCACTTGATCTCTTCCTGACACATTTCTCACATATTTTTTTTCTGGCTGTACAGAATATTTACACATTGAATTTTTTTTAATCTATTTTTGTATATTTTTTATATATTTTCTTGATCCCACGGGAAACGCTTCTGTCAGATGTGTGAGAGATGCCGGCATTTACAGTCTGGTAGAAGAAAACAGATACATTTTCCTGCCAAAGGTTACGTTTTATTGCTTCAGTGTCCGAGATTTCAACATTTTATCAAAAGTTCACGGTGTCAATTTAACTAACACCAAAAAGACAAAAAAAATAATCTAGAAGGTCAGGTATAATGATCAGGGCCATCGTCATATGAAGGTCAGTTCATACATATGACCCGACTATTAGGCTGGGTTCACACGAGCATGTTCGGTCCGTAAAGGACGGAACGTATTTCGGCTGCAAGTCCCGGACCGAACACAGTGCAGGGAGCCGGGCTCCTAGCATCATAGTTATGTACGACGCTAGGAGTCCCTGCCTCGCTACGGGACAACTGTCCCGGACTGTAATAATGTTTTCAGTACGGGACAGTAGTTCCACGGAGAGGCAGGCTCCCTGCACTGTGTTCCGTCCGGGACTTGCGGCCGAAATACGTTCCGTCCTTTACGGACCGAACATGCTCGTGTGAATCCAGCCTTAGGCCCCATGCACACCGTATTTTTTATCCGTAATTACAGTTAATCTGCAGACTCATTCATTTCTATAGGCCACGGACACCTTTCCGTATATTTACGGATGTGTGGCCGGACTGTAGAAATGATCCACAAAATATAGAACATGTCCTATTCCTGTCCGCAATTGCAGAAGTCAATGGGTGTGTACAAAATTGCGGATGGATACGGATGTGCATCTGTAGTTGTCCGGAATTGCGGAAAAGTTGCTCTGCGACGGCTGTGCATTGCCCAAAAAAATGGCGCCTGAGCGATCATGTGACCTTTTCAAATTGTTGGAACATGTTGGTGACATAATTTGTAGCCTCCGTTTTTTTTTGCGGATCCATAAATACGGATGTACTGCGGACCGTATTTGCGGACAGCGTGCCAGATATATGAATGACCTGCGAATGACTTGCGGATAATTACGGATCTGTATTTGCGGACAGTAAAAAACACTGCGTCATGTGCATGAGCCTTAGGCTGTGTTCACATCACCGTTGCCCTTCCGTTGACGGGTTCCGTCTGAGGTTTCTGTCGGGTTAACGCCTCAATGGAAAGGCAAACGGAAACCTAAGCTCCCGTTTCCCTCACCATTGATATCAATGGTGACGGAAACATTGCTAAATGCTTCGACTGCGCTATTGATTCCGTCAAAACAATGGAACCCTGTCAGAATGGTGACAAACGGAAACCTTTAACAATGTTTCCGTCACTATTGATATTAGTGGTGAGGGAAATGGAAGCTTAGGTTTCCGTTTGCCTTTCTGTTGAGGGGTTAACCCGACGGAATCCCTCAATAGAAGGGCAACGGTGATCTGAACAGGCCCTTAGAGAGTGGCCCTAGTTTTGTTTCTGTTTCCCTCTCTTTAGTGAAACTGAAAATAAAAGGGAACCTATTATCACAACATTTTTTTAAGTCTAATTTGAGGTCTGAATTTATTTTGCGGTCTGTTCTGAGGGTCTAAACAAATTATGGGGTCTGGTCTGAGGTCTGAATTAATTTGGGCTTAGATCTGGGTTCTAATTAATTTTGGGATTTGGTATGGGGTCTGAATTTATTTTGGGGTCTGTCCTGGGGTGTGAATCAATAATGGGTTCTGGTCTGAGGTCTGGATTAATTTTTGGGTATCAATTTATTGTAGTGTCTGTCATACTATTTCTGTAAACTGCATATCGGTACTATTTTATATGTACAGCATAGCGGTAATATTTATATGTACAGCATAGTGGTATTATTTATGTGTATGGCATAGCGGTACTATTTATGTGTACAGCATAGCGGTGCTATTTATGTGTACAGCATAGCGGTGCTATTTATGTGTACAGCATAGCGGTGCTATTTATGTGTACAGCATAGCGGTATTATTTATGTGTATGGCATAGCGGTAATATTTATATGTACAGCATAGTGGTATTATTTATGTGTACAGCATAGCGGTGCTATTTATGTGTACAGCATAGCAGTATTATTCATGTGTACAGCATAGCGGTATTATTCATGTGTACAGCATAGCGGTATTATTTATGTGTACAGCATAGCGGTATTATTTATGTGTACAGCATAGCGGTATTATTTATGTGTATGGCATAGCGGTATTATTTATGTGTATGGCATAGCGGTACTATTTATGTGTACAGCATAGCGGTATTATTTATGTGTACAGCATAGCGGTACTATTTATGTGTATGGAATAGCGGTAATATTTATGTGTACGGCATAGCTGTATTATTTATGTGTACAGCATAGCGGTATTATTTATGTGTACGGCATAGCGGTATTATTTATGTGTACGGCATAGCGGTATTATTTATGTGTACGGCATAGCGTTATTATTTATGTGTACGGCATAGCGGTACTATTTATGTGTACGGCATAGCGGTATTATTTATGTGTACGGCATAGCGGTATTATTTATGTGTACAGCATAGCAGTATTATTTATGACTACGGCATAGCGGTACTATTTATGTTTAAAACATAGCGGTATTATTTATGACTACGGCATAGCGGTACTATTTATGTTTAAAACATAGCAGTATTAGTTATGTGTACGGCATATCAGTATTATTTATGTGTACAACATAGCGGTACTATTTATGTGTACAGCATAGTTACATAGTTACATAGTTACATAGTTAGTACGGCTGAAAAAAGACACATGTCCATCAAGTTCAACCAAGGGAAGGGAAAAGGGAAGGAAAAATTTCTACACATAGGAGCTAATATTTTTTTGTTCTAGGAAATTATCTAACCCTTTTTTAAAGCCATCTACTGTCCCTGCTGTGACCAGCTCCTGCGGTAGGCTATTCCATAAATTCACAGTTCTCACTGTAAAGAAGCCTTGTCGCCTCTGCAGCTTGAACCTTTTTTTCTCCAGACGGAGGGAGTGCCCCCTTGTTTTTTGAGGGGGTTTTACAAGGAACAGGATTTCACCATATTTTTTGTATGTGCCATTAATATATTTATATAGCGGTACTATTTATGTGTACAGCATAGTGGTGCTATTTATGTGTACAGCTTAGCGGTACTATTTACGTGTACAGCATAGCAGTATTATTTATGTGTACAGCTTAGCAGTACTATTTATGTGGACAGGATAGAGGTACTATTTCTGTGAACAGCATAGCGGTATTATTAATGTATACAGTAAAGGGGTTCTGTTTATGTGTACAGCATAGCGGTGCTATTTATGTGTACAGTAAAGAGGTTCTATTTATGTGTACAGCATAGTGGTGCTATTTATGTCTACAAAATAGTGCTACTATTAATGTGTACAGCATATCCGTACTGTTTATGTGTACAGCATAGCGGTACTATTTATGTGTACAGCATAGTGGTATTATTTATGTGTAGAGCATAGTGGTATTATTTATGTGTAGAGCATAGCGGTACTATTTATGTGTATGGAATAGCGGTAATATTTATGTGTACGGCATAGCGGTATTATTTATGTGTACAGCATAGCGGTATTATTTATGTGTACGGCATAGCGGTATTATTTATGTGTACGGCATAGCGGTATTATTTATGTGTACGGCATAGTGGTGCTATTTATGTCTACAAAATAGTGCTACTAATAATGTGTACAGCATATCCGTACTGTTTATGTGTACAGCATAGCGGTACTATTTATCTGTACAGCATAGTGGTATTATTTATGTGTACAGCATAGCGGTACTATTTATGTGTATAGCATAGCAGTACTATTTATGTGTACTGCATAGCGGTACTATTTATGTGTACAGCATAGCGGTACTATTTATGTGTATAGCATAGCGGTACTATTTATGTGTACAGCATAGTGGTATTATTTATGTGTACAGCATAGCGGTACTATTTATGTGTACAGCATAGCGGTACTATTTATGTGTACAGCATAGCGGTACTATTTATGTGTATACAGATCAGCAGCCATGTTAAGTTCTAAGTGTGTGTTGGCAGCTCTGTACTGAATCTTTGCCCCGAGTAAAGGACAGCCTAGCTACAGCTCTGGTTATACTTTATACGCTGAGCATTTTGAAGTACTTATAATTTAGGGTTCAACTTAGATTTATTTTATGGGGGTGGAATACATTGTGTACTATAAATATCAAGTTCATTTAATTGTACAAGTCATTATAATTATGAGGTTATTATATTTTTTATGTTTTATGAAGTTTTTGACTTTGGGATTTTTTTTTAAAGTTAACTTTATCAAATTTTGTTAACTTTTTTTTGTCCCAATAGGGGAGTTTTACTTTTGAGTTTAACCTTTTAAGCAGCCACGTGTTTCTAACCCTGAAGAACCCCCTTTAATTGTCTACAATGTGACAATTCAGACTAAAATACAAATATTGCATGAATTAAAGACCTATGTGTGACAGCATAGCGGTACTATTTATGTGTACGGCATATCGGTATTATTTATGTGTACAACATAGCGGTACTATTTATGTGTACAGCATAGCTGTACTATTTATGTGTACAGCATAGTGGTACTATTTATGTGTCCAGCTTAGCGGTACTATTTATGTGTACAGCATAGCAGTATTATTTATGTGTACAGCATAGCAGTATTATTTATGTGTACGGCATAGCGGTACTATTTATGTTTAAAACATAGCGGTATTATTTATGTGTACAACATAGCAGTATTATTTATGACTACGGCATATCGGTATTATTTATGTGTACAACATAGCGGTACTATTTATGTGTACAGCATAGCGGTACTATTTATGTGTACAGCATAGCGGTACTATTTATGTGTACAGCATAGCGGTACTATTTATGTGTACAGCATAGTGGTACTATTTATGTGTACAGCTTAGCGGTACTATTTATGTGTACAGCATAGCAGTACTATTTATGTGTACAGCATAGCAGTACTATTTATGTGTACAGCTTAGCAGTACTATTTATGTGGACAGGATAGAGGTACTATTTCTGTGAACAGCATAGCGGTATTATTAATGTATACAGTAAAGGGGTTCTGTTTATGTGTACAGCATAGCGGTGCTACTTATGTGTACAGCATAGTGGTGCTATTTATGTCTACAAAATAGTGCTACTATTAATGTGTACAGCATATCCGTACTGTTTATGTGTACAGCATAGCGGTACAATTTATGTGTACAGCATAGTGGTATTATTTATGTGTAGAGCATAGCGGTACTATTTATGTGAATAGCATAGCGGTACTATTTATGTGTACAGCATAGCGGTACTATTTATGTGTATAGCATAGCTGTACTATTTATGTGTACAGCATAGCGGTATTATTTATGTGTACAGCATAGTGGTATTATTTATGTGTACAGCATAGTGGTATTATTTATGTGTACGGCATAGTGGTATTATTTATGTGTACAGCATAGCGGTACTATTTATGTGTACAGCATAGTGGTATTATTTATGTGTACAGCATAGCGGTACTATTTATGTGTATAGCATAGCGGTACTATTTATGTGTACAGCATAGTGGTATTATTTATGTGTACAGCATAGCGGTACTATTTATGTGTACAGCATAGCGGTATTATTTATGTGTACAGCATAGTGGTACTATTTATGTGTACAGCTTAGCGGTACTATTTATGTGTACAGCATAGCAGTATTATTTATGTGTACAGCATAGCGGTATTATTTATGTGTACAGCATAGCAGTATTATTTATGTGTACAGCATAGCGGTATTATTTATGTGTACGGCATAGCGGTACTATTTATGTTTAAAACATAGCGGTATTATTTATGTGTACAACATAGCAGTATTATTTATGTGTACGGCATATCGGTATTATTTATGTGTACAACATAGCGGTACTATTTATGTGTACAGCATAGCGGTACTATTTATGTGTACAGCATAGCGGTACTATTTATGTGTACAGCATAGCGGTACTATTTATGTGTACAGCATAGCAGTACTATTTATGCGTACAGCATAGCAGTACTATTTATGTGTACAGCTTAGCAGTACTATTTATGTGGACAGGATAGAGGTACTATTTCTGTGAACAGCATAGCGGTATTATTAATGTATACAGTAAAGGGGTTCTGTTTATGTGTACAGCATAGCGGTGCTACTTATGTGTACAGCATAGTGGTGCTATTTATGTCTACAAAATAGTGCTACTATTAATGTGTACAGCATATCCGTACTGTTTATGTGTACAGCATAGTGGTACTATTTATGTGTACAGCATAGTGGTATTATTTATGTGTACAGCATAGCGGTACTATTTATGTGTATAGCATAGCGGTACTATTTATGTGTACAGCATAGCGGTACTATTTATGAGTACAGCATAGTGGTATTATTTATGTGTACAGCATAGCGGTACTATTTATGTGTACAGCATAGCGGTATTATTTATGTGTACAGCATAGTGGTACTATTTATGTGTACAGCTTAGCGGTACTATTTATGTGTACAGCATAGCAGTATTATTTATGTGTACAGCATAGCGGTATTATTTATGTGTATGGCATAGCGAAACTATTTATGTTTAAAACATAGCGGTATTATTTATGTGTACAACATAGCAGTATTATTTATGTGTACGGCATATCGGTATTATTTATGTGTACAACATAGCGGTACTATTTATGTGTACAGCATAGCGGTACTATTTATGTGTACAGCATAGCGGTACTATTTATGTGTACAGCATAGCGGTACTATTTATGTGTACAGCATAGTGGTACTATTTATGTGTACAGCTTAGCAGTACTATTTATGTGTACAGCATAGCAGTACTATTTATGTGTACAGCTTAGCAGTACTATTTATGTGGACAGGATAGAGGTACTATTTCTGTGAACAGCATAGCGGTATTATTAATGTATACAGTAAAGGGGTTCTGTTTATGTGTACAGCATAGCGGTGCTACTTATGTGTACAGCATAGTGGTGCTATTTATGTCTACAAAATAGTGCTAATATTAATGTGTACAGCATATCCGTACTGTTTATGTGTACAGCATAGCGGTACTATTTATGTGTACAGCATAGTGGTATTATTTATGTGTACAGCATAGCGGTACTATTTATGTGTATAGCATAGCGGTACTATTTATGTGTACAGCATAGCGGTACTATTTATGTGTATAGCATAGCTGTACTATTTATGTGTACAGCATAGCGGTATTATTTATGTGTACAGCATAGCGGTATTATTTATGTGTACAGCATAGTGGTATTATTTATGTGTACGGCATAGTGGTATTATTTATGTGTACAGCATAGCGGTACTATTTATGTGTACAGCATAGTGGTATTATTTATGTGTACAGCATAGCGGTACTATTTATGTGTATAGCATAGCGGTACTATTTATGTGTACAGCATAGTGGTATTATTTATGTGTACAGCATAGCGGTACTATTTATGTGTACAGCATAGCGGTATTATTTATGTGTACAGCATAGTGGTACTATTTATGTGTACAGCTTAGCGGTACTATTTATGTGTACAGCATAGCAGTATTATTTATGTGTACAGCATAGCGGTATTATTTATGTGTACGGCATAGCGGTACTATTTATGTTTAAAACATAGCGGTATTATTTATGTGTACAACATAGCAGTATTATTTATGTGTACGGCATATCGGTATTATTTATGTGTACAACATAGCGGTACTATTTATGTGTACAGCATAGCGGTACTATTTATGTGTACAGCATAGCGGTACTATTTATGTGTACAGCATAGTGGTACTATTTATGTGTACAGCTTAGCAGTACTATTTATGTGTACAGCATAGCAGTACTATTTATGTGTACAGCTTAGCAGTACTATTTATGTGGACAGGATAGAGGTACTATTTCTGTGAACAGCATAGCGGTATTATTAATGTATACAGTAAAGGGGTTCTGTTTATGTGTACAGCATAGCGGTGCTACTTATGTGTACAGCATAGTGGTGCTATTTATGTCTACAAAATAGTGCTACTATTAATGTGTACAGCATATCCGTACTGTTTATGTGTACAGCATAGCGGTACTATTTATGTGTACAGCATAGTGGTATTATTTATGTGTACAGCATAGCGGTACTATTTATGTGTATAGCATAGTGGTACTATTTATGTGTACAGCATAGCGGTACTATTTATGTGTATAGCATAGCTGTACTATTTATGTGTACAGCATGGTGGTATTATTTATGTGTACAGCATAGCGGTATTATTTATGTGTACAGCATAGTGGTATTATTTATGTGTACGGCATAGTGGTATTATTTATGTGTACAGCATAGCGGTACTATTTATCTGTACAGCATAGTGGTATTATTTATGTGTACAGCATAGCGGTACTATTTATGTGTATAGCATAGCGGTACTATTTATGTGTACAGCATAGTGGTATTATTTATGTGTACAGCATAGCGGTACTATTTATGTGTACAGCATAGCGGTATTATTTATGTGTACAGCATAGTGGTACTATTTATGTGTACAGCTTAGCAGTACTATTTATGTGTACAGCATAGCAGTATTATTTATGTGTACAGCATAGCGGTATTATTTATGTGTACGACATAGCGGTACTATTTATGTTTAAAACATAGCGGTATTATTTATGTGTACAACATAGCAGTATTATTTATGTGTACGGCATATCGGTATTATTTATGTGTACAACATAGCGGTACTATTTATGTGTACAGCATAGCGGTACTATTTATGTGTACAGCATAGCGGTACTATTTATGTGTACAGCATAGCGGTACTATTTATGTGTACAGCATAGTGGTACTATTTATGTGTACAGCTTAGCGGTACTATTTATGTGTACAGCATAGCAGTACTATTTATGTGTACAGCTTAGCAGTACTATTTATGTGGACAGGATAGAGGTACTATTTCTGTGAACAGCATAGCGGTATTATTAATGTATACAGTAAAGGGGTTCTGTTTATGTGTACAGCATAGCGGTGCTACTTATGTGTACAGCTTAGTGGTGCTATTTATGTCTACAAAATAGTGCTACTATTAATGTGTACAGCATATACGTACTGTTTATGTGTACAGCATAGCGGTACTATTTATGTGTACAGCATAGTGGTACTATTTATGTGTACAGCATAGTGGTATTATTTATGTGTACAGCATAGCGGTATTATTTATGTGTACAGCATAGTGGTATTATTTATGTGTACGGCATAGTGGTATTATTTATGTGTACAGCATAGCGGTACTATTTATCTGTACAGCATAGTGGTATTATTTATGTGTACAGCATAGCGGTACTATTAATGTGTACAGCATATCCGTACTGTTTATGTGTACAGCATAGCGGTACTATTTATGTGTACAGCATAGTGGTATTATTTATGTGTAGAGCATAGCGGTACTATTTATGTGTATAGCATAGCGGTACTATTTATGTGTACAGCATAGCGGTACTATTTATGTGTATAGCATAGCTGTACTATTTATGTGTACAGCATAGTGGTGTTATTTATGTGTACAGCATAGTGGTATTATATATGTGTACAGCATAGCGGTACTATTTATGTGTATAGCATAGTGGTACTATTTATGTGTACAGCATAGCGGTACTATTTATGTGTATAGCATAGCTGTACTATTTATGTGTACAGCATAGTTGTGTTATTTATGTGTACAGCATAGCGGTATTATTTATGTGTACAGCATAGTGGTATTATTTATGTGTACAGCATAGCGGTGCTATTTATGTGTACAGCATAGCGGTGCTATTTATGTGTACAGCATAGCGGTGCTATTTATGTGTACAGCATAGCGGTATTATTCATGTGTACAGCATAGCGGTAATATTTATATGTACAGCATAGTGGTAATAATTATATGTACAGCATAGTGGTATTATTTATGTGTACAGCATAGCGGTGCTATTTATGTGTACAGCATAGCGGTATTATTCATGTGTACAGCATAGCGGTATTATTCATGTGTACAGCATAGCGGTATTATTTATGTGTACAGCATAGCGGTATTATTTATGTGTACAGCATAGCGGTATTATTTATGTGTATGGCATAGCGGTATTATTTATGTGTATGGCATAGCGGTACTATTTATGTGTACAGCATAGCGGTATTATTTATGTGTACAGCATAGCGGTACTATTTATGTGTATGGAATAGCGGTAATTTTTATGTGTACGGCATAGCGGTATTATTTATGTGTACAGCATAGCGGTATTATTTATGTGTACGGCATAGCGGTATTATTTATGTGTACGGCATAGCGGTATTATTTATGTGTACGGCATAGCGTTATTATTTATGTGTACGGCATAGCGGTACTATTTATGTGTACGGCATAGCGGTACTATTTATGTGTACGGCATAGCGGTATTATTTATGTGTACAGCATAGCAGTATTATTTATGACTACGGCATAGCGGTACTATTTATGTTTAAAACATAGCGGTATTATTTATGACTACGGCATAGCGGTACTATTTATGTTTAAAACATAGCAGTATTAGTTATGTGTACGGCATATCGGTATTATTTATGTGTACAACATAGCGGTACTATTTATGTGTACAGCATAGCGGTACTATTTATGTGTACAGCATAGTGGTGCTATTTATGTGTACAGCTTAGCGGTACTATTTACGTGTACAGCATAGCAGTATTTTTTATGTGTACAGCTTAGCAGTACTATTTATGTGGACAGGATAGAGGTACTATTTCTGTGAACAGCATAGCGGTATTATTAATGTATACAGTAAAGGGGTTCTGTTTATGTGTACAGCATAGTGGTGCTATTTATGTCTACAAAATAGTGCTACTATTAATGTGTACAGCATATCCGTACTGTTTATGTGTACAGCATAGCGGTACTATTTATGTGTACAGCATAGTGGTATTATTTATGTGTAGAGCATAGTGGTATTATTTATGTGTAGAGCATAGCGGTACTATTTATGTGTATGGAATAGCGGTATTATTTATGTGTACGGCATAGCGGTATTATTTATGTGTACAGCATAGCGGTATTATTTATGTGTACGGCATAGCGGTATTATTTATGTGTACGGCATAGCGGTATTATTTATGTGTACGGCATAGTGGTGCTATTTATGTATACAAAATAGTGCTACTAATAATGTGTACAGCATATCCGTACTGTTTATGTGTACAGCATAGCGGTACTATTTATGTGTACAGCATAGTGGTATTATTTATGTGTACAGCATAGCGGTACTATTTATGTGTATAGCATAGCAGTACTATTTATGTGTACTGCATAGCGGTACTATTTATGTGTACAGCATAGCGGTACTATTTATGTGTATAGCATAGCGGTACTATTTATGTGTACAGCATAGTGGTATTATTTATGTGTACAGCATAGCGGTACTATTTATGTGTACAGCATAGCGGTACTATTTATGTGTACAGCATAGCGGTACTATTTATGTGTATACAGATCAGCAGCCATGTTAAGTTCTAGGTGTGTGTTGGCAGCTCTGTACTGAATCTTTGCCCCGAGTAAAGGACAGCCTAGCTACAGCTCTGGTTATACTTTATACGCTGAGCATTTTGAAGTACTTATAATTTAGGGTTCAACTTAGATTTATTTTATGGGGGTGGAATACATTGTGTACTATAAATATCAAGTTCATTTAATTGTACAAGTCATTATAATTATGAGGTTATTATATTTTTTATGTTTTATGAAGTTTTTGACTTTGGGATTTTTTTTTAAAGTTAACTTTATCAAATTTTATTAACTTTTTTTTGTCCCAATAGGGGAGTTTTACTTTTGAGTTTAACCTTTTAAGCAGCCACGTGTTTCTAACCCTGAAGAACCCCCTTTAATTGTCTACAATGTGACAATTCAGACTAAAATACAAATATTGCATGAATTAAAGACCTATGTGTGACAGCATAGCGGTATTATTTATGTGTATGGCATATCGGTATTATTTATGTGTACAACATAGCGGTACTATTTATGTGTACAGCATAGCGGTACTATTTATGTGTACAGCATAGTGGTACTATTTATGTGTCCAGCTTAGCGGTACTATTTATGTGTACAGCATAGCAGTATTATTTATGTGTACAGCATAGCGGTATTATTTATGTGTACGGCATAGCGGTATTATTTATGTGTACGGCATATCGGTATTATTTATGTGTACAACATAGCGGTACTATTTATGTGTACAGCATAGCGGTACTATTTATGTGTACAGTATAGCGGTACTATTTATGTGTACAGCATAGCGGTACTATTTATGTGTACAGCATAGTGGTACTATTTATGTGTACAGCTTAGCGGTACTATTTATGTGTACAGCATAGCAGTACTATTTATGTGTACAGCTTAGCAGTACTATTTATGTGGACAGGATAGAGGTACTATTTCTGTGAACAGCATAGCGGTATTATTAATGTATACAGTAAAGGGGTTCTGTTTATGTGTACAGCATAGCGGTGCTACTTATGTGTACAGCATAGTGGTGCTATTTATGTCTACAAAATAGTGCTACTATTAATGTGTACAGCATATCCGTACTGTTTATGTGTACAGCATAGCGGTACAATTTATGTGTACAGCATAGTGGTATTATTTATGTGTAGAGCATATCGGTACTATTTATGTGTATAGCATAGCGGTACTATTTATGTGTACAGCATAGCGGTACTATTTATGTGTATAGCATAGCTGTACTATTTATGTGTACAGCATAGCGGTATTATTTATGTGTACAGCATAGCGGTATTATTTATGTGTACAGCATAGTGGTATTATTTATGTGTACGGCATAGTGGTATTATTTATGTGTACAGCATAGCGGTACTATTTATGTGTACAGCATAGTGGTATTATTTATGTGTACAGCATAGCGGTACTATTTATGTGTATAGCATAGCGGTACTATTTATGTGTACAGCATAGTGGTATTATTTATGTGTACAGCATAGCGGTACTATTTATGTGTACAGCATAGCGGTATTATTTATGTGTACAGCATAGTGGTACTATTTATGTGTACAGCTTAGCTGTACTATTTATGTGTACAGCATAGCAGTATTATTTATGTGTACAGCATAGCGGTATTATTTATGTGTACGGCATAGCGGTACTATTTATGTTTAAAACATAGCGGTATTATTTATGTGTACAACATAGCAGTATTATTTATGTGTACGGCATATCGGTATTATTTATGTGTACAACATAGCGGTACTATTTATGTGTACAGCATAGCGGTACTATTTATGTGTACAGCATAGCGGTACTATTTATGTGTACAGCATAGCGGTACTATTTATGTGTACAGCATAGTGGTACTATTTATGTGTACAGCTTAGCAGTACTATTTATGTGTACAGCATAGCAGTACTATTTATGTGTACAGCTTAGCAGTACTATTTATGTGGACAGGATAGAGGTACTATTTCTGTGAACAGCATAGCGGTATTATTAATGTATACAGTAAAGGGGTTCTGTTTATGTGTACAGCATAGCGGGTTATGTGTACAGCATAGTGGTGCTATTTATGTCTACAAAATAGTGCTACTATTAATGTGTACAGCATATCCGTACTGTTTATGTGTACAGCATAGCGGTACTATTTATGTGTACAGCATAGTGGTATTATTTATGTGTACAGCATAGCGGTACTATTTATGTGTATAGCATAGTGGTACTATTTATGTGTACAGCATAGCTGTACTATTTATGTGTACAGCATAGTGGTATTATTTATGTGTACGGCATATCGGTATTATTTATGTGTACAACATAGCGGTACTATTTATGTGTACAGCATAGCGGTACTATTTATGTGTACAGCATAGCGGTACTATTTATGTGTACAGCATAGCGGTACTATTTATGTGTACAGCATAGTGGTACTATTTATGTGTACAGCTTAGCGGTACTATTTATGTGTACAGCATAGCAGTACTATTTATGTGTACAGCTTAGCAGTACTATTTATGTGGACAGGATAGAGGTACTATTTCTGTGAACAGCATAGCGGTATTATTAATGTATACAGTAAAGGGGTTCTGTTTATGTGTACAGCATAGCGGTGCTACTTATGTGTACAGCATAGTGGTGCTATTTATGTCTACAAAATAGTGCTACTATTAATGTGTACAGCATATACGTACTGTTTATGTGTACAGCATAGCGGTACTATTTATGTGTACAGCATAGTGGTACTATTTATGTGTACAGCATAGTGGTATTATTTATGTGTACAGCATAGCGGTATTATTTATGTGTACAGCATAGTGGTATTATTTATATGTACGGCATAGTGGTATTATTTATGTGTACAGCATAGCGGTACTATTTATCTGTACAGCATAGTGGTATTATTTATGTGTACAGCATAGCGGTACTATTTATGTGTATAGCATAGCGGTACTATTTATGTGTACAGCATAGTGGTATTATTTATGTGTACAGCATAGCGGTACTATTTATGTGTACAGCATAGCGGTATTATTTATGTGTACAGCATAGTGGTACTATTTATGTGTACAGCTTAGCGGTACTATTTATGTGTACAGCATAGCAGTATTATTTATGTGTACGACATAGCGGTACTATTTATGTTTAAAACATAGCGGTATTATTTATGTGTACAACATAGCAGTATTATTTATGTGTACGGCATATCGGTATTATTTATGTGTACAACATAGCGGTACTATTTATATGTACAGCATAGCGGTACTATTTATGTGTACAGCATAGCGGTACTATTTATGTGTACAGCATAGCGGTACTATTTATGTGTACAGCATAGTGGTACTATTTATGTGTACAGCTTAGCGGTACTATTTATGTGTACAGCATAGCAGTACTATTTATGTGTACAGCTTAGCAGTACTATTTATGTGGACAGGATAGAGGTACTATTTCTGTGAACAGCATAGCGGTATTATTAATGTATACAGTAAAGGGGTTCTGTTTATGTGTACAGCATAGCGGGTTATGTGTACAGCATAGTGGTGCTATTTATGTCTACAAAATAGTGCTACTATTAATGTGTACAGCATATCCGTACTGTTTATGTGTACAGCATAGCGGTACTATTTATGTGTACAGCATAGTGGTATTATTTATGTGTAGAGCATAGCGGTACTATTTATGTGTACAGCATAGCGGTACTATTTATGTGTATAGCATAGCTGTACTATTTATGTGTACAGCATAGTGGTGTTATTTATGTGTACAGCATAGTGGTATTATTTATGTGTACAGCATAGCGGTACTATTTATGTGTATAGCATAGTGGTACTATTTATGTGTACAGCATAGCGGTACTATTTATGTGTATAGCATAGCTGTACTATTTATGTGTATGGCATAGTGGTGTTATTTATGTGTACAGCATAGCGGTATTATTTATGTGTACAGCATAGTGGTATTATTTATGTGTACGGCATAGTGGTATTATTTATGTGTACAGCATAGCGGTACTATTTATGTGTACAGCATAGTGGTATTATTTATGTGTACAGCATAGCGGTACTATTTATGTGTACAGCATAGTGGTATTATTTATGTGTACAGCATAGCGGTACTATTTATGTGTATAGCATAGCAGTACTATTTATGTGTACTGCATAGCGGTACTATTTATGTGTACAGCATAGCGGTACTATTTATGTGTATAGCATAGCGGTACTATTTATGTGTACAGCATAGTGGTATTATTTATGTGTATAGCACAGCAGTACTATTTATGTGTACAGCATAGCGGTACTATTTATGTGTACAGCATAGCGGTATTATTTATGTGTACAGCATAGTGGTACTATTTATGTGTACAGCTTAGCAGTACTATTTATGTGTACAGCATAGCAGTATTATTTATGTGTACAGCATAGCGGTATTATTTATGTGTACGACATAGCGGTACTATTTATGTTTAAAACATAGCGGTATTATTTATGTGTACAACATAGCAGTATTATTTATGTGTACGGCATATCGGTATTATTTATGTGTACAACATAGCGGTACTATTTATGTGTACAGCATAGCGGTACTATTTATGTGTACAGCATAGCGGTACTATTTATGTGTACAGCATAGCGGTACTATTTATGTGTACAGCATAGTGGTACTATTTATGTGTACAGCTTAGCGGTACTATTTATGTGTACAGCATAGCAGTACTATTTATGTGTACAGCTTAGCAGTACTATTTATGTGGACAGGATAGAGGTACTATTTCTGTGAACAGCATAGCGGTATTATTAATGTATACAGTAAAGGGGTTCTGTTTATGTGTACAGCATAGCGGTGCTACTTATGTGTACAGCATAGTGGTGCTATTTATGTCTACAAAATAGTGCTACTATTAATGTGTACAGCATATACGTACTGTTTATGTGTACAGCATAGCGGTACTATTTATGTGTACAGCATAGTGGTACTATTTATGTGTACAGCTTAGCGGTACTATTTATGTGTACAGCATAGCAGTATTATTTATGTGTACAGCATAGCGGTATTATTTATGTGTACGGCATAGCGGTACTATTTATGTTTAAAACATAGCGGTATTATTTATGTGTACAACATAGCAGTATTATTTATGTGTACGGCATATCGGTATTATTTATGTGTACAACATAGCGGTACTATTTATGTGTACAGCATAGCGGTACTATTTATGTGTACAGCATAGCGGTACTATTTATGTGTACAGCATAGCGGTACTATTTATGTGTACAGCATAGTGGTACTATTTATGTGTACAGCTTAGCAGTACTATTTATGTGTACAGCATAGCAGTACTATTTATGTGTACAGCTTAGCAGTACTATTTATGTGGACAGGATAGAGGTACTATTTCTGTGAACAGCATAGCGGTATTATTAATGTATACAGTAAAGGGGTTCTGTTTATGTGTACAGCATAGCGGGTTATGTGTACAGCATAGTGGTGCTATTTATGTCTACAAAATAGTGCTACTATTAATGTGTACAGCATATCCGTACTGTTTATGTGTACAGCATAGCGGTACTATTTATGTGTACAGCATAGTGGTATTATTTATGTGTACAGCATAGCGGTACTATTTATGTGTATAGCATAGTGGTACTATTTATGTGTACAGCATAGCTGTACTATTTATGTGTACAGCATAGTGGTATTATTTATGTGTACGGCATATCGGTATTATTTATGTGTACAACATAGCGGTACTATTTATGTGTACAGCATAGCGGTACTATTTATGTGTACAGCATAGCGGTACTATTTATGTGTACAGCATAGCGGTACTATTTATGTGTACAGCATAGTGGTACTATTTATGTGTACAGCTTAGCGGTACTATTTATGTGTACAGCATAGCAGTACTATTTATGTGTACAGCTTAGCAGTACTATTTATGTGGACAGGATAGAGGTACTATTTCTGTGAACAGCATAGCGGTATTATTAATGTATACAGTAAAGGGGTTCTGTTTATGTGTACAGCATAGCGGTGCTACTTATGTGTACAGCATAGTGGTGCTATTTATGTCTACAAAATAGCCCTACTATTAATGTGTACAGCATATACGTACTGTTTATGTGTACAGCATAGCGGTACTATTTATGTGTACAGCATAGTGGTACTATTTATGTGTACAGCATAGTGGTATTATTTATGTGTACAGCATAGCGGTATTATTTATGTGTACAGCATAGTGGTATTATTTATGTGTACGGCATAGTGGTATTATTTATGTGTACAGCATAGCGGTACTATTTATCTGTACAGCATAGTGGTATTATTTATGTGTACAGCATAGCGGTACTATTTATGTGTATAGCATAGCGGTACTATTTGTGTGTACAGCATAGTGGTATTATTTATGTGTACAGCATAGCGGTACTATTTATGTGTACAGCATAGCGGTATTATTTATGTGTACAGCATAGTGGTACTATTTATGTGTACAGCTTAGCGGTACTATTTATGTGTACAGCATAGCAGTATTATTTATGTGTACAGCATAGCGGTATTATTTATGTGTACAACATAGCGGTACTATTTATGTTTAAAACATAGCGGTATTATTTATGTGTACAACATAGCAGTATTATTTATGTGTACGGCATATCGGTATTATTTATGTGTACAACATAGCGGTACTATTTATGTGTACAGCATAGCGGTACTATTTATGTGTACAGCATAGCGGTACTATTTATGTGTACAGCATAGCGGTACTATTTATGTGTACAGCATAGTGGTACTATTTATGTGTACAGCTTAGCGGTACTATTTATGTGTACAGCATAGCAGTACTATTTATGTGTACAGCTTAGCAGTACTATTTATGTGGACAGGATAGAGGTACTATTTCTGTGAACAGCATAGCGGTATTATTAATGTATACAGTAAAGGGGTTCTGTTTATGTGTACAGCATAGCGGTGCTACTTATGTGTACAGCATAGTGGTGCTATTTATGTCTACAAAATAGTGCTACTATTAATGTGTACAGCATATCCGTACTGTTTATGTGTACAGCATAGCGGTATTATTTATGTGTACAGCATAGTGGTATTATTTATGTGTAGAGCATAGCGGTACTATTTATGTGTATAGCATAGCGGTACTATTTATGTGTACAGCATAGCGGTACTATTTATGTGTATAGCATAGCTGTACTATTTATGTGTACAGCATAGTGGTGTTATTTATGTGTACAGCATAGTGGTATTATTTATGTGTACAGCATAGCGGTACTATTTATGTGTATAGCATAGTGGTACTATTTATGTGTACAGCATAGCGGTACTATTTATGTGTATAGCATAGCTGTACTATTTATGTGTACAGCATAGTGGTGTTATTTATGTGTACAGCATAGCGGTATTATTTATGTGTACAGCATAGTGGTATTATTTATGTGTACGGCATAGTGGTATTATTTATGTGTACAGCATAGCGGTACTATTTATGTGTACAGCATAGTGGTATTATTTATGTGTACAGCATAGCGGTACTATTTATGTGTACAGCATAGTGGTATTATTTATGTGTACAGCATAGCGGTACTATTTATGTGTATAGCATAGCAGTACTATTTATGTGTACTGCATAGCGGTACTATTTATGTGTACAGCATAGCGGTACTATTTATGTGTATAGCATAGCGCTACTATTTATGTGTACAGCATAGTGGTATTATTTATGTGTATAGCACAGCGGTACTATTTATGTGTATACAGATCAGCAGCCATGTTAAGTTCTAGGTGTGTGTTGGCAGCTCTGTACTGAATCTTTGCCCCGAGTAAAGGACAGCCTAGCTACAGCTCTGGTTATACTTTATACGCTGAGCATTTTGAAGTACTAATAATTTAGGGTTCAACTTAGATTTATTTTATGGGGGTGGAATACATTGTGTACTATAAATAACAAGTTCATTTATTTGTACAAGTCATTATAGTTATGAGGTTATTATATTTTTTATGTTTTATGACGTTTTTGACTTTGGGATTTTTTTTTTAAAGTTAACTTTATCAAACTTTATTAACTTTTTTTTGTCCCAATAGGGGAGTTTGACTTTTGAGTTTAACCTTTTAAGCAGCCATGTGTTTCTAACCCTGAAGAACCCCCTTTAATTGTCTACAATGTGACAATTCAGACTAAAATACAAATATTGCATGAATTAAAGACCTATGTGAGACTTCCTTCCAAAAACAGTGCCACACATGTCCATGGGTTATGTCTAGTATTGCAGCTCAATTCCACTGAACTAAATTGGACTGAGAGGCAATAAGGGTATGTTCACACGTAGTCAACAAAAACGTCTGAAAATCCAGAGCTGTTTTCAAGGGAAAACAGACCCTGCTTTTCAGACGTTTTTTTACCAACTCGCACTTTTCGAGGCGTTTTTCGCGCCGTTTTCGCGGCGTTTTTACGTCCGTTTTTGGAGCTGTTTTCATTGGAGTCTATGAGAAAACAGCTCCAAAAACGTCTGAAAGAAGTGTCCTGCACTTCTTTTGACGAGGCTGTATTTTTACGAGTCGTCGTTTGACAGCTGTCAAACGACGACGCGTAAATAACAGGTCGTCTGCACAGTACGTCGGCAAACCCATTCAAATGAATGGGCAGATGTTTGCCGACGTATTGGAGCCGTATTTTCAGACGTAAAACGAGGCATTATACGCCTCGCATACGTCTGAAATTTGGCCGTGTGAACATACCCTAACACAAAAAAAAAACGTGGACAGGTGTGGCACTGTTTTTTAAAGGAAGCAACCATTTTGCTGATTTCCTATTTTTGTTTTGTGTTTACCTCATTTAATCACTGTAGTCCTAAAGACGTATTCCTATTTTAGCCTCCATTCCTTTAAATAGAGAAAATGTGGTTCCTTTATAAGAAATAAGCAAAATTCAGCATTAGACGAATCCACCAACAACCCTCACTAATGTTGACTATTTTTACCATGGCCCTTCAGCTCGTTGTATTGTGAACAGTACATCTCCAGCAATGCAATACAACTGAGCATATGAGTCAACAGGATTTGAAAGCAGAAACCGTGGTGTGTCCCAGTCAGTAGCTTTGCTCGCTGAGCCATCAGGGATGTTGGACAGCTTTACTACTGAATCTAGTGTCCTCTTGAAATGTCTTGATTACCTTAATTACCTGAGTAGTTTCACCCTTTTGACTTTCTATATAAGCCTGGACTTTGCACTTCCTCCTTGCCAGTCTGGAGTCTAGTTCCTTTCCGCCTCTCTCCAAGCTGTGGCCACTGATCTGTGTATCAAACTTGAATTGCTTCCTGACCACGTCTCTGCTTTATGCTACAACCTGCTGCTTATCTGTGTACTGAACTTGGACTGTTTCTTGACCATGTCCCTGCCTCATGCAGCAACCTATTGCCGCTTATCTGTGTACTGAATGTGGAATGTTTCCTGACCACGTCTCTGCCTCAAGCTACAACCGATTGCGGCTTATCTGTGTACCGAACTTGGATTGTTTGGGGACCACGTCTCTGCCTCACCTGTTGCCACTTACCTGTGTACTGAGCCTGAACTTTTATTGACTACTCTTGCGATAACCATCCACTTGCCTGATTGTTTCAGTCACTGGACTCCGAATCTGCTAAAGATCTCGACAACAGGTAGTTGTGAGGTATAAGCCTCCCTACATTATTTCAACCTTTTCTAAATTAATTCACATTAAAGCCAAAATTCCACAGTCGTAACACACATTCTAGTGTCTCTGTTATAGCTCCAACACTCGGTCCTCTGCGGTTTCAGTGAACCGAACTTAGAGGACGATATGGTTCTATAATGGTCTAAGTTTAGTTCTACAGAATCATGGGAGGTCCGGGTGTTGGGACTGTAATGTGGACACTGAAATGCGGCCATGTTAAATCAGCCTTATATAATCTACTATAGTATTTCCTAGTTGTTCTTCTTACCTCGGAGTTCATGTGTTTCCTTTATAGCTTGCAATGTAGCATTGATACCTTTCTCTCCATTGCCCATATTAGTTATGATACCAATAGGAAGTCCATAATTTCTCAGAGCACTAGCTACTTTCCGAGCAGTGTCCACCCAAATATCCTCATTAGAAGACACCACCCCAATATGCGCCCATCTAAAATACTTCATAAAGTGAAACAAAACTCTTGTTGGCGTTGGCATGGTTCTGGCAAAGGTTGGAAAACTATTTTTATTATCCAGGTCATGGTTGACACAAGCCCATGAGAATATGGCTTTGTTCCAATTTTTGCCTAAAAGTGAGGCAGAATCACAGTATCCCGGGTTTTGTGGACCTATAAATGCTGAAGAAAGTTTGTCAAACCCTGCAAAGTCCACCAAAGCTTTTGAAGTTTCACAATTTTCATCCAAAATTTTGTAATCCAGTTTATGGGTCAATTCGAGAGTTGAGTCTTTGTTGATTTTGTTGACCGCCAATCGTGCAGCCAATTCTGGCAAGGCCTTAGAGAAGAGTGGGTCACATTTCCAAGGACCAACGATGCCCACTGTAAAGTTCACACTCTGCACGCCCAAAGGCTCCATGAGTAATCCTAGTACAAAGCACCAAGGAACCACATAGAATGGAAACGTTCTTGAAGGTCTTTGTGTTTGCAGCTGGTTGGGATCTTGTAGCCTTGATCTCTTCAACAAGAAGTCTCCAAGACTTGGGAAAAAATAAAACATTGTCTTATAGCTTGTTATAGTCAAGCTAAGGTCCTCCTTTGGCCATGAATCTACAACCACGATAGGTCCTAAGAAAAAAAGAAAACGTTTATTTTTGGAATTCAAAAACAATACGCAACAATCTTCAGTAGACACCAAAGCAAATGCTTGAAATGCCTGAAGCCCTTTAATGTTTAGCTCAATAAGACATCTAAGAGCTAATTCCAGCACTTTGGAAACGATTCATTCTTCTAGCTGAAAAATTATATTTCAATAATTTTCTAACATATCAGATATCAGATGTCAAGATTGCAATTTAATTCGCTTCAGGGGTTGAGAATACGAGTCAGGGTATTTATATTACAATATGTTTAGGAGTAGACAAGCAATTTATCATGGGAATTAAGAAGCATAATGGGACACACGGAGATTGCAAGGGGTTCTTCTAAGCTCCTGTAGAGTTCCTCTAATCAATCATGTATGTATCACTCAATAACACTTACGCTGTAGTATAAGCCATATAACATAGCTGGCAGCCAATTACCATGTGGTGAAAAGCTAAGGCTACAGGGTGACATTCAGGTGGTATCAGGGTTGGACTGGCTCATCAGATCCTCGTTAAAATCAAAGTAATATTGGACTCCTTTGGCAATTTGGAAATCTCTGAATCATGCCAAAGGGGCATGACACTTGGTAGAGCACTGTGACCCCCCACCCACCACCTGGTAGAGCAATGTGACCTCCCCCCCCGCTTGGTAGAGCACTGTGACACCCCCACCCCTTGGTAGAGCAATGTGACCCCCCCACCGCTTGGTAGAGCACTGTGACCTCCCCATTACTTGGTAGTGCACTGTTACCCCCAACACTTGGTAGAGCACTGTGACCTCCCACCACTTGTTAGAGCACTGTGACCCCCACCACTTGGTAGAGCACTGTGACCCCCACCACTTGGTAGAGCAATGTGACCCCCACCACTTGGTAGAGCAATATGACCCCCACCACTTGGTAGAGCACTGTGACCCCCACCACTTGGTAGAGCAATATGACCCCCACCACTTGGTAGAGCACTGTGACCCCCCCCCCAACACTTGGTAGAGCTATGTGACCCTCCACTACTTGGTAGAGCAATGTGACCCCCACCACTTGGTAGAGCAATGTGACCCCCACCACTTGGTAGAGCACTGTGACCCTCCACCACTTGATAGAGCAATGTGACTCCCACCACTTGGTAGAGCAATGTGACCACCACCACTTGGTAGAGCAATGTGACCCCCACCACTTGGTAGAGCACTGTGACCCCCACTACTTGGTAGAGCAATATGACCCCCACCAATTGGTAGAGCACTGTGACCCCCACCACTTGGTAGAGCAATATGACCCCCACCACTTGGTAGAGCACTGTGACCCTCCCCCACCACTTGGTAGAGCAATGTGACCCCCACCACCCACCACCTGGTAGAGCAATGTGACCTCCCCCCCCCCGCTTGGTAGAGCACTGTGACACCCCCACCCCTTGGTAGAGCAATGTGACCCTCCACCACTTGGTAGAGCAATGTGACCCCCACCACTTGGTAGAGCAATGTGACCACCACCACTTGGTAGAGCAATGTGACCCCAACCACTTGGTAGAGCAATGTGACCCCCACCACTTGGTAGAGCAATATGACCCCCACCACTTGGTAGAGCACTGTGACCCTCCCCCACCACTTGGTAGAGCAATGTGACCCCCACCACCTGGTAGAGCAATGTGACCCCCCCCCGCTTGTTAGAGCACTGTGACACCCCCCACCCCTTGGTAGAGCAATGTGACCCCCACCACTTGGTAGAGCAATGTGACCCCCACCACTTGGTAGAGCAATGTGACCCCCACCACTTGGTAGAGCAATGTGACAACCACCACTTGGTAGAGCAATGTGACCCCCACCACTTGGTAGAGCAATATGACCCCCACCAATTGGTAGAGCACTGTGACCCCCACCACTTGGTAGAGCAATATGACCCTCACCACTTGGTAGAGCACTGTGACCCCCCCCCCCACCGCTTGGTAGAGCAATGTGACTCCCACCACCCACCACTTGGTAGAGCAATGTGACCACCACCACTTGGTAGAGCAATGTGACCCCCACCACTTGGTAGAGCAATGTGACCCCCACCACTTGGTAGAGCAATATGACCCCCACCACTTGGTAGAGCACTGTGACCCTCCCCCACCACTTGGTAGAGCACTGTGACCCTCCCCCACCACTTGGTAGAGCAATGTGACCCCCATCACCCACCACTTGGTAGAGCACTGTGACCCTCCACCACTTGATAGAGCAATGTGACTCCCACCACTTGGTAGAGCAATGTGACCACCACCACTTGGTAGAGCAATGTGACCCCCACCACTTGGTAGAGCACTGTGACCCCCACCACTTGGTAGAGCAATATGACCCCCACCAATTGGTAGAGCACTGTGACCCCCACCACTTGGTAGAGCAATATGACCCCCACCACTTGGTAGAGCACTGTGACCCCCCCCCCACACCACTTGGTAGAGCAATGTGACTCCCACCACCCACCACCTGGTAGAGCAATGTGACCCCCACCACTTGGTAGAGCACTGTGACACCCCCACCTCTTGGTAGAGCAATGTGACCCTCCACCACTTGGTAGAGCAATGTGACCCCCACCACTTGGTAGAGCAATTTGACCCCCACCACTTGGTAGAGCACTGTGACCCCCCACCACTTGATAGAGCACTGTGACCCTCCACCACTTGATAGAGCAATGTGACCCCCTCAACTTGGTAGAGCAATGTGACCCCCACCACTTGGTAGAGCAATGTGACCCCCACCACTTGGTAGAGCAATGTGACCCCCACCACTAGGTAGAGCAATGTGACCCCCACCACTTGGTAGAGCACTGTGACCCCCACCCCTTGGTAGAGCAATGTGACCCCCACCACTTGGTGGAGCACTGTGACCCTCTATATTTAGTGGTCTATGGAGGGCCACGTCCAAATGCTATCCTATGATAGGTCTTGATGGTATATTAGAAGATACGTATCCTGTCTGGGACCCATTTAATAAATTAGTATTGAGGGTAAGGACTCACGTAGCGGACGCCGTACAGCCAAAGCGTGGCCACGATGTAACCGACATGTATTTTTGGCACAAAATTGCTGTTTCCGCGCAAAAATAACATTGCGTAGCGCGTTTTTTTGGCGACATTGTGGTTGCACTTCAGCCAATTGGCGGCCGCTACATGTGTCCTTACCCTTCGACAATTACTGAGATGTAAAGGGATTATAGAGATATTACAAGTTTGCAAGTGCCACGTGTTACATAGCTGGTGTTAAAAAATACAAGTTTATCAAGTTTAACTGGAGGGGGCACCAAATAAAAAAAGGAACGGTAATTAACCCTGGAAAGTGGAAGGAGCAAAACCCTAAGTCCGGTTTCCCAAATAGCGTAAACGCTGCAGATTTTCCGCAACGGGATTGTGTGTGGAAATTCCACAGCGTTTACAGTAGCAGCAAAGTGGATGAGATTTCGAAAATCTCCTGCCCATGCTGCGGAAAAAAACGCAGCGGAAACGTTAATAACTTGACCTGCGGTGCGCAATTTAATTCATGTCAATTTATGCTGCATTTTTCTTAATTTATTGTTCATTGAATTCAATGGAGATGCAAAACCCACAACAGAAAGCCAAGCGTTGCGACTTTTGCGTAGTAATCACAGCATTTTACGCCACAAAAATCGCAACGCCGGAAGAAAAAAAAATCATACTTACCCAGAACGCTCTCCTTCTTCCTGCAATCCGGCCTCCTGGGATGACGTTGCATTCCATGTGACCGCTGCAGCCAATCACAGGCTGCAGTGTCACATGGCCTGAAACGTCATCAAGTGAGGCCGGAGCGGACCTCAGAGGAAGGAGGGGGAAAGTAGGAACGGCTTTCCTCCGCAGCGGAATTTTCGTCTGAAATGTTTTGTCCTATGGTTGGACACACTGCGTGATTTTTACGGGGCGTTTCTGTCCAGTGGGAACCTGGCCTAATAAGGCCTTATCCAAGTTATCCTAAAAGGTGGGGGGAAAAATCTTAATTCTTTATATATAATTAATATTAAATATATGTTTGTTTTCTCCTTTCACAAGGAGCTAGTACGGGCGCTCGTTACTCCAATTGCTCGTTCACGTACATTTCCATCATGTCGGCAGCGCGTCTCCCTGTTTACACAACAAAATGTGCTGCCGACAACGATAATATTTTCGGCTGCATAAATGATCGGGAGCGTTTCCCAGATCATCTGCTGATCGTTGCTGTTTGCACAGGGCAGTGATCGGGAACGAGCATTCATATGAACGCTCATCGGTCCGATCATTGGCCGGGTAATAGGTACGTTGGAGTGGAGGGAAACTACAAATAGTGCCTCAATTGCCATCATGTAATACCTCATTTCCCCTGCGGTGGCGCTGCAGGGGAATTGAACACTTGCTGCCAGATTATCCTGCAGAAAAGGGCGTATATATCATAGAGGAAGCCCATCTGTCTGCTATCGGGCCCTTGGAGAGCGGGGGACCATCTCTGGTTGATCTCATCCCCTCTGCTACTAGGTGGTGAAAACCTGTGCAGGACTCCCCTCTCCAGAGGAACTAAATGGTTAACAAAAAAAGGGGGAGAAATTGACCCAAGGGTCATGGAAAAGGGCTTTTTGGTCCTGGGTGGCAATACTGGGCACCAAAATGTGGCCCCCTTTTATATGCCTGCAAATTCCAGCTGGTTGTTTGGGGTACCAGCAGTGGCATACCCTGTATTCTGCTTATTTTCAAGGGGCCCTCCTAACTAAAAGGGGTAACCCAAAGCGAAAAATATTTAAAATATTGTTGGATGGTTTGAAAGTTATTCTGACCCCTCTATGTAATCTAAAACAGTTACAGTACCACTCAAGTAGTACAGATGTAGCCATTTTTATCTTGACTTTTAACCCATTAAACACACAGAGGCAAGAAACTTTAACTTGACTTTTTCAATGACTTTTCAATGTCTTTTGCTGTGTGATATCACGCTGCAGCAAGTTATCAGAGTCAAGATAAAGATGGCTACATCTGTATATCTAGTTACTGTCAAAGTTAACATCCTCTCTTCCGGGAGCTCATTTTACCTTACTGGTGGTTATTTGCTTTTGGAATATCATCATTTTGCCCTTGTTGTAATGGAAGCCAACTTTCCATACACTTTGGTGCGGTTCTTGTTGGCTTTCAGCAGCCAATCGGAACAAGCAGAGCTGCAGTATAAAGCATGGGGGAGACAGGGCAGTAGCCAGAGCCTCTGATGAGACAAGAGATGGATCTCAGACTCCAACAGACAATGCAGCTGAGCTGGAGTCACTGAAGGGTACTACAACTGGACGACCACTTGGAACCTCTAAAAAGTCTATTCCGGGAGAGTCGCGGGCTGACGTAGGATATGTTACAGCTCAATTAAGTGAATGGATTATAATCGTCTTAATGCGCATCACTTTGTCAGCACAAGGATGAAGGATTTGTTTCACCGGCTACAATGAGAATACCAAATCCCTAATGTATACCACCTCAAGACTTAGAACAAGTCAGAGGACGGAGGACTCACTCATACGACTGATACCTCCAAAGACTAAGAGTCAACCTATAGGAATAGTGACCGATAAAATCTGCATAACTTAATAGATAAAAAAAGGGATCAGGAATAGTGACCGATAAAATCTGCATAACTTAATAGATAAAAAAAGGGATCAGCGGGACATAAGGACAAAGTCAACATAAAGGGACAATAAGAAGGAATCTCACAATGGAATAAGACAATACTGTAGGATATTGTAGACCCAGACCTACAATCGGCCCAGTATCCATAGCAGAGTTGCCAACAGTTCTGTTTTTGGCGGACGGTTCTGTGAACCAAAACACAAAAGAGGTGGGGCTTCTCCAAATTTGCATAAATATGGGCGTTTTTTTGCAATTTTGGGAGCGCTCTCAAGTGAAATCTGGGTGGGGCTTAACTGGAGAAACGGCTAGTTTACTACACAAATACTGTACTATATTAAGCTCCGCCTCCGTTATGCCCGAGAATGCCGCCAACATTAGCTAGAAACACTCATTTTAATACAAATAAGCATATGGTATGCCCCTTTTGTGGGAAAATTTGCTGGACAGTCCAATGAAAATAGGGACTGATGAGAATTATGTATAAAGGTTCTGGAGCTCCAAGCTCACTGTTTTCAGAGGTAATTTGGGCGTTTTACGCCTCGAATTACGCCAGAAAAAACGGCTCCATTACGCCTACAAACATCTGCCCATTTTACGTTGTTCTGTTCACACGAGGTGTAATTTTATGCGTCGCTGTCAAAAAACGGCGCATAAAAATACGCCCGCGTCAAAGAAGTGCATGTCAGTTCTTGGGACGTTTTTGGAGCCGTTTTTTATTGACGCCATTGAAAAACAGCTCCAATAACGTCCGTAAAATACACCGTGAAAAACATGAGTAGTTACAAAAACGTCTGAAAATCAGGAGCTGTTTTCAGGCGAAAACAGCTCGGTAATATCAGACGTATTTTGCTACTGCGTGTGAACATAATGAAAACCTTAAATTTTGTATCTCAGAAAATTTGAATATTATATAAGCCCAATCTCAAAAATAATTTTTAATACCGAAAATACTGAGAAGTCTGTCCAGTATCTGCCCTCAATAATTGGTCAGGGCTCCGACTCTGCATGAATTACTGCATCAATGCAGCGTGGCATGGAGGCGATCAGCCTGTGGCACTGCTGAGCTGTTATCAATGCGGCGTGGCATGGAGGCGATCAGCCTGTGGCACTGCTGAGGTGTTATCAATGGGGCGTGGCATGGAGGCGATCAGCCTGTGGCACTGCTGAGGTGTTATTAATGCGGTGTGGCATGGAGGTGATCAGCCTGTGGCACTGCTGAGGTGTTATCAATGCGGTGTGGCATGGAGGCGATCAGCCTGTGGCACTGCTGAGGTGTTATCAATGCGGCGTGGCATGGAGGCGATCAGCCTGTGGCACTGCTGAGGTGTTATCAATGGGGCGTGGCATGGAGGCGATCAGCCTGTGGCACTGCTGAGCTGTTATCAATGCGGTGTGGCATGGAGGCGATCAGCCTGTGGCACTGCTGAGGTGTTATCAATGCGGCATGGCATGGAGGCGATCAGCCTGTGGCACTGCTGAGGAGTTATCAATGTGGCGTGGCATGGAGGCGATCAGCTTGTGGCACTGCTGAGGTGGTATCAATGCGGCGTGGCATGGAGGCGATCGGCCTGTGGTACTGCTGAGGTGTTACCAATGCGGCGTGGCATGGGGGCGATTAGCCTGTGGCACTGCTGAGGTGTAATCAATGCGGCGTGGCATGGGGGCGATCAGCCTGTGGCACTGCTGAGGTGGTGTCAATGCGGCGTGGCATGGAGGCGATCAGCCTGTGGCACTGCTGAGGTGTTATGGAAGCCCAGGTTGCTTTGATAGTGGCCTTCAGCTCGTCTGCATTGTTCGGTCTGGGGTCTCTCATCTTCCTTGACAATACCCTATAGATTCTCTATGGGGTTTAGGTCGGTCAAGTTCGCTGGCCAATCAGGCGCAGTGATACTGTGGTTATTACACCAGGTATTGGTACTTTTGGCAGTGTGGGCAGGTGCCAAGTCCTGCTGGGAAATGAAATCCGCATCTCCATAAAGCTGTCAGCAGAGGAAGCATGAAGCGCTGGAAATGTCCTGGTAGACGCTGCGCTGACTCTGGACTTGATATAACACAGTGGACCAACACCAGCAGATGACACGGCCCCCAAACCATCACTGACTGCGGACACTTCACACTGGAGCGCAGGACACTTGGATTGAGCCACTCCACTCTTCCTCCAGACTCCGGGACCCCAAATGAAATACAAAATGTACTTTCCTCTGAGAACAGGACTGTGGACACTGACAACAGACCAGTCCTTGTAGAGGCTTAGGATGGGTTCACACGACCTATTTTCAGACGTAATGGAGGCGTTTTACGCCTCGAATTACGTCTGAAAAAACGGCTCCAATGCGTCGGCAAACATCTGCCCATTACTATAAATGGGCTTTACTGTGCCGACGACCTGTCATTTTACGCGTCGCTGTCAAAAGACAGCTCATAAAATTACAGCCTCGTCAAAAGAAGTGCAGGACACTACTTAGGACGTTTTTGGAGCCGTTTTCTCAAAGACTCAAATGAAAAACAGCTCCAAAAACGGCCGTAAAAACGCCGCAAAAACGCGGCGAAAATGAGTTGCTCAAAAAACGTCTGAAAATCAGGGGCTGTTTTCCCTTGAAAACAGCTCCGTAATTTCAGACGTAAATGCAGTTATCGTGTGCACATAGCCTTAGGAAACCTTTGCGGGTGTTTGGTGTTGATTCGTAGATTAGAGTGTAACCACGAGTCTACGATCTGCAACATTTACCCAATATTCACATTTTCTGAGACACTAAATTTTGGGTTTTCAATAACTGTTCCCATAATCATCAACATTAAAAGAAAAAAATGCTGGAAATAGATCGTTCTATGTAATGAATCTAAGGAATATATCACTTTTTGAATTACTGAAATAAATTAACTTTTTGATGATATTCTAATTCATTGAGAAGGACCAGTGTATATATATATATAAGATTAATAGAGAGATGGAGGGAAGAGAGAGTGGACTATATATATTTATTTACAAGTTGGGTGACCAAGTGACCAGCCATAACCTTCAGGATGGCTGATATTGGTTGCATCTTCCTCCACTAAATTATATAGTATCTATCTATCTATCTATCTATCTATCTATCTATCTATCTATCTATCTATCTATCTATCTATCTATCTATCTATCATCTATCTATCTATCTATCTATCTATCTATCTATCTATCTATCTATCTATCTATCTATCTATCTATCTATCTATCTATCTCATATCTATCTATCTATCTATCTATCTATCTATCTATCTATCTATCTATCTATCTATCTATCTATCTATCTATCTATCTATCTCCTATCTATCTATCTATCTATCTATCTATCTATCTATCTATCTATCTATCTATCTATCTATCTATCTATCTATCTATCTATCTATCTATCTATCTCTCTCATATCTATCTATCTATCTATCTATCTATCTATCTATCTATCTATCTATCTATCTATCTATCTATCTATCTATCTATCTATCTATCTATCTATCTATCTATCTATCTATCTATCTATCTCCTATCTATCTATCTATCTATCTATCTCATATCTATCTATCTATCTATCTATCTCATATCTATCTATCTATCTCATATCTATCTATCTATCTATCTATCTATCTATCTATCTATCTATCTATCTATCTATCTATCTATCTATCTATCTATCTATCTATCTATCTATCATCTATCTATCTATCTCATATCTATCTATCTATCTATCTATCTATCTATCTATCTATCTATCTCATATCTATCTATCTATCTATCTATCTATCTATCTCATATCTATCTATCTATCTATCTATCTATCTATCTATCTATCTATCTATCTATCTATCTATCTATCTATCTATCTATCTATCTATCTATCTATCTATCTATCTATCTATCTATCTATCATCTATCATCTATCTCATATCTATCTATCTATCTATCTATCTATCTATCTATCTATCTATCTATCTATCTATCTATCTATCTATCTATCTATCTATCTATCTATCTATCTATCTATCTATCTGTCTGTCTATCTATCTATCTATCTATCTATCTATCTATCTATCTATCTATCTATCTATCTATCTATCTATCTATCTATCTATCTATCTATCTATCTATCTATCTATCTCATATCTATCTATCTATCTATCTCTCTCATATCTATCTATCTATCTATCTATCTATCTATCTATCTATCTATCTATCTATCTATCTATCTATCTATCTATCTATCTATCTATCTATCTCATATCTATCTATCTATCTATCTATCTATCTCATATCTATCTATCTATCTATCTATCTATCTATCTATCTATCTATCTATCTATCTATCTATCTATCTCATATCTATCTATCTATCTATCTATCTATCTATCTATCTATCTATCTATCTATCTATCTATCTATCTATCTATCTATCTATCTATCTCTCTCATATCTATCTATCTATCTATCTCATATCTATCTATCTATCTATCTATCTATCTATCTATCTATCTATCTATCTATCTATCTATCTATCTATCTCTCTCATATCTATCTATCTATCTATCTATCTATCTATCTATCTATCTATCTATCTATCTATCTATCTATCTATCTATCTCATATCTATCTATCTATCTCTCTCATATCTATCTATCTATCTATCTATCTATCTATCTATCTATCTATCTATCTATCTATCTATCTATCTATCTATCTATCTATCTATCTATCTATCTATCTATCTCATATCTATCTATCTATCTATCTATCTATCTATCTATCTATCTATCTATCTATCTATCTATCTATCTATCTATCTATCTATCTATCTATCTATCTATCTATCTCATATCTATCTATCTATCTCTCTCATATCTATCTATCTATCTATCTATCTATCTATCTCATATCTATCTATCTATCTCTCTCATATCTATCTATCTATCTATCTATCTATCTATCTATCTATCTATCTATCTATCTATCATCTATCATCTATCTCATATCTATCTATCTATCTATCTATCTATCTATCTATCTATCTATCTATCTATCTATCTATCTATCTATCTATCTATCTATCTATCTATCTATCTATCTATCTATCTATCTATCTGTCTGTCTATCTATCTATCTATCTATCTATCTATCTATCTATCTATCTATCTATCTATCTATCTATCTATCTATCTCATATCTATCTATCTATCTATCTATCTCTCTCATATCTATCTATCTATCTATCTATCTATCTATCTATCTATCTATCTATCTATCTATCTATCTATCTATCTATCTATCTATCTATCTATCTATCTATCTATCTATCTATCTATCTATCTCATATCTATCTATCTATCTATCTATCTATCTATCTATCTCATATCTATCTATCTATCTATCTATCTATCTATCTATCTATCTATCTATCTCTCTCATATCTATCTATCTATCTATCTCATATCTATCTATCTATCTATCTATCTATCTATCTATCTATCTATCTATCTATCTATCTATCTCTCTCATATCTATCTATCTATCTATCTATCTATCTATCTATCTATCTATCTATCTATCTATCTATCTATCTATCTATCTATCTATCTATCTATCTATCTATCTATCTATCTCATATCTATCTATCTATCTCTCTCATATCTATCTATCTATCTATCTATCTATCTATCTATCTATCTATCTATCTATCTATCTATCTATCTATCTATCTATCTATCTATCTATCTATCTATCTATCTATCTATCTATCTATCTCATATCTATCTATCTATCTCTCTCATATCTATCTATCTATCTATCTATCTATCTATCTATCTATCTATCTATCTATCTATCTATCTATCTATCTATCTATCTATCTATCTATCTATCTATCTATCTATCTATCCATCCATCCATCCATCCATCTATCCCATGCGGCATAAATAACAAGTTGCCTTTATTCGATGAGTTGGTACAATTACGGCAATACCAAATATGTAACTTTTTTTTATGTTTTACTACTTTTGCGCAATAATAGCAAATTTCATATCTATCTATCATCTATCTATCTATCTCATATCTATCTATCTATCTATCTATCTATCTATCTATCTATCTATCTATCTATCTATCTATCTATCTATCTATCTATCTATCTATCTATCTATCTATCTATCTATCTATCTATCTATCTATCCATCCATCCATCCATCCATCTATCCCATGCGGCATAAATAACAAGTTGCCTTTATTCGATGAGTTGGTACAATTACGGCAATACCAAATATGTAACTTTTTTTTATGTTTTACTACTTTTGCGCAATAATAGCAAATTTCATGGAAAAAATAGTTTATTTCCCAGATCCAAAGCTTTTATATTGCTCTATCAATGATGTTGTCTGCAGGCTTTTTTTTTGTGGGGCGACTCACATTTTTTTAATCTATAGATAAACGTTATTATATTTCTTGGGGGGAGAAAAGGCAATTCCATTGTTGTTTTTTGGGAGGTATTTTATTACGATCACCGCGCCGTTCAAAAATTCACACAGGTACATCCAGATGGAAGGTATTAGAAATGTAAAAAAAAAACATTTTTTGTATGAGAGTAAATCATTGACTAAACTTGCAAGCCTAATGTTCTTCTGCACCTGCCCCCATGAAAAAACTTCCTGTCGTGTTCAGGTGCTTCAGTGCTTTCATAGGCACATTGTATGAATCCAAACCACCTTCCACATCAATATTGACACTCTCGGCGCCACGATAGGGGATTTTATTTCTCTTCTCGCTTTGGATCATATTGCCAACGGAACCTGTGTGGATCTCCGTACGTACCCCGGGCTGCAGCATTCCTCTACTCTATATACACGTCAGGGCGTTGTGCTCCGAGCACCACGTCTCCAGGTGAGCACAACTTTACTATTGTAATCACCATTCCAAAAATTCCCTGAGATGATGCACTATGTGCGCCGTGTATTTTTTGCTTTTTCCTAAACAATCAGAAATAAGTGGCTCAGCACTCACCCGAGTGCTTCTACAGCTCTGTTTTAGCGATCGGTGGGGATCACAGTGTTCGGACCCGCATCAATCACAACTTCTGACTCATCGCTATGACATGTCAAAAGTTTTTTAAAAGTTTATTTAACAATAGTGTCTGGTATAAATATGACGCATCCTCGGATGACCTGGCAATCCGACTAAAATTTTTAGCTTCAAATCACAAAATTTTAAATTTATTTTAACTCTTTAAGGACCGGCCTATTTTGTCCCTTAAAAGGGTTCTTTACTGTAGACAATCCTTACTTATTACAATGATCCCTTGACAATAAGCTGATCACAAAGTTTCCCCCTGCTGAGGCCCCCCAGTGATCAGCTGTGATCTGTGGGTAAATCTGTCAGTAATTGTTCTGTTTCCCTGCAGCGCCACCACAGGAGAAATTAAGTATTTCACAGAGTCCATTCATAATAATGTAATGTCTGTGTAATACAGGACAGGATGCGTCCTCCAGGGAGAGAAAGACGCCCTATGTAACCGCTTTTCTCTCTGAACAGGAGATGAGGATTCTGAACTGAGGACCCCCCTCTATTAATCATAAGAATATGTAGGAAAATGAGTTTTCGGACAACCCTTTAAGGACAAGCAATTTTTTCTTTTTCTCACCATCCCATTCCGTGAGCCATTAAGTTTCCATCTTTGTAGTTGTATGAGGGCATTTATTTTCAGGACCAGTTGTGTTTCTCAATGGCACCATTTTGGGGTCCATATAAGGGCCTGTTCACATCAGCGTTTGGTTTCCGTTGATCGGTTCCGTCGGACCTTTCCGTCAGGGAAACCCATCAACGGAAAGGCAAACGGAAACCATGTTTGCATTGCCATTTCAATAGTAATGCTTCCGTTGCAAATGGTTTCCGTTTGTCTCCGTTCTGAAAGGTTTCAGTCGATTACGCAATTGATTCCGCCAAAAAAACTGAAAACTTACGGAACAGAAACAAACGTAAACCATTTGCAACTGAAGCATTACCATTGAAATCAATGGTAATGTAAATGGAGCTATGGTTTCCGTTTGCCTTTCCGTTGATGGGTTCCCCTGACGGAAAGGTCCGATGGAACCCATCAACGGAAACTGAACGCTGATGGGAACACACCCTAACTTGTTGATTAGCTTTGATAACTTTTTTGAGTGGAATGAAAAAAAAAAACAGCAATTCCACTATTGTTTTTCACGTTTTTTTTTTCTTTTTCTTACACCATCTGATAAAAGTGATGTTATTTTTGTAGTATGGGTCTTTTTGATTGCGGTGATACCAATTGTGTTTTTTTTATGGTAAACTATTTCAAAATCAATTCTAACGTTTTTAATTAAAATGGGGGGATTTTTTCTTTTATAAAACTTCATTTAACATAATTAAAAAAAAAACATTTTGTCCCACCAGGGGTATCGAAGCGGTGATCATATGATCGCTTGTATAAGGCTTTGGAATACGTAATATTCTTAATCACAAGTTGCCTGTCAGTATTATGGACTTGGGGCCATTATTAAGATTTTGATTGCCATGATTCGCAGTCATGGATCGCCAGGCGCCGATGGGCTGACAGAGGAAGTCAGTAATATCTCCAATTCCGGCAGTTGCAGCAGGTCCGTGTATTACCTCTGAGGACACCTGCCAGCACTGTCCTATTACAATGCTGGACGTTAAGGGGGTAAATATTCCCTGACGAAACCAGGAGGCCTCGTTATTCTCATTGGCAGCATAACTATGTTTTTTTTAATTTTGTGAACATTCCCAGTTGGGTGATCACCAATTTGGTCATCATTAGAAGACCCACAGGGGTTGTCACCCAGATGTCCCCTAACAGACTTGTACAACTCCTGAAAACTTGTGTTTTTTGTAGTGTTTTTATATCTTTTTAGCCGTGTTTTTGGTGTGTTTTTTCTTTCTTTTTGTGCAGCCAGATGTTTTGGTTTGTAGTGTTTTTGTTGCTTTTTTATCGTGAGTGGATTTTTTCCGGTGTTTTTCCTCATAGACTTCTCTAGAGGACTTTAAAAAAGCATGTACAAAATGACATTAAATAAAAAAATGCCTTCGACCTTCCTCACACACAGAATTTTTCTGACAATTTTGAACTGCATCAAAAAACAGCTTTTAAAAACACAAGTGTTATTGTATTGTATTATAGGTAATATGCATGTTTTTTAGGCGTTTTTAGTGGCATTTTTTATTTGGTCTCATTTTATACATGCTTTTTTTTCTAGCCTTTTTGAAGTCCTATAGTCTCAATTCACACACAGTGATTTGCTGCGTTTTTTGTGGCATTTTTAATGTCGTTTTATGCGACTTTTTTATGCGTTTTTTTAGTGCGGCCAGATGTTACATTAAAGTATATAGAAAAATAATGAATGCACTAAACACAACTGCGTTTTGGTTTGTGTCATTTTTAGGCAATTTTGTGGTCATGCTCCGGGTATGGTGATTTTTCTGCTGTTTTTCCTCATAGGCTTCACTATAGGACCCCAAAACACCAGAAAAAAAAGCATGTACAAAATGACACCAAATAAAAAACGCCACCAAAAGGGCCACTAAAAATGCCTTGAGAAAGCATGTTACCTTTTAATAACACTAGCGTTTTTGAGAAGCATTTTTTTGATTGCCAGAAAAGTTCTGCGTGTGAATGAGGCCATAGAGAGGACAATGGGGAAAACGCCTAAAAGAACGCCATACCCAGAGCATGATACGTTTTTAAAATACGCCATTGATCACAAATTTTGCCACAAACCAAAACGCAGTTGTGTGTAGTGCATTTTTATATTTTACTACTGACTTTATTGTAATATCTAGGCGCACAAAAAAAAATGCACTACCACGAAAAACTGTTAGCAAAAGTCTTTAATGAAATATAAAACGCACTACGAACAATACTGTTGGTGCATTTTTGCGATCGGTAACTTTTTTTCTCAATCCGTTTTTCTTATAGGCTACTCTAAAAACACCGGTAATAGTGGATGTTACAAATGTATTGAATGGACAAAACACCACCAACAACGGTTGTTAAAAAAAAAACTACAATGAAAAATGCTTGAAATTCATGTCAAAAACAAAATGCAGAAAAAAATGTGCGTGACGGAGGCCGAGGGTCATAAATGTGGGCGGTGACAAGTTTCCTCCAAATTTAGCTGATTTAATAATATGAAATCTGTTGCTGTCACTAATCCACTGATTGTGTAACAATTTAGAGAGGAATTTGGAGCATCCGGTTTTATTTTGGTTTCTATTTTTATTTTAAAAAAAATCTTCTTTTGTTGTTATTTTTTTTCTTATTATATTTTGTCTTATGACTAATTATTTACTAATTATAGACACACACACACACACACACACACACACACACATACACACACACACACACACACACACACACAAACACACACACGCACACATATATATTATGCTTTGTTACTATATTATTATTATTATTATTATTATTATTATTATAGTTTATTATGAAGAATTATTAACTAATTAGGAATTAACTAACGCACCCACATACATTTATATATATTTTTCTTATTTATTTTTTTGTCTTTTTTTACATAATTATAGCTGCCAACATTAATATTTGAAAACTAATTTTAATGAGATGTAAATCAATAAAAATATAAAACATTTATTACAATTTTTTATTTTTTTTTGTTCATTTTAATTTCTGCATATTTGTATCTTGATCACCATAGGATAGGAGAACATAGTGATGCAAACCTCTCAACTAGTCACCTATATATGACCACCTCTTTCTGCATCTATACGTACATTATATAAGATCACTTTGGGTAATATTGAAGACCACACACAAGGGTTGGAAGAGATATTCACTTACCCTTTAAGAGCCCATCATAAACTTTGTAAGCAAGACATTATAGGTAGAGTGATGCCTCGTTTAACCCTTAGAATCCTCCAAGTTCAGAATTTCAGCACCACGGTCAGCTCCCTGCAATGTTCTCCAGATAGTCCTGTTGTGTCCACCTCTCATAGCCTCCCTATGGGGCCACTGTCCAGCGCAGGAAGCCCACTCCTTCCTCCAGTGCCCGGCATCCACCACCAGCTTTCTTCTTATCTCCTTGATCTTCAATTAAGAAGTCAGCAAATTCCATCTCAAGGGGCCACAGATCCAACCATGACCCAACATAATGTAGAAAGTAACATATCTCGTTATGGGAATCCTACTCTCAGACTGAACATTACTTCTAGGTTTCCACTTTTGGGGTCATGTCCATTATGCTCCTGATGGTTCCTCCTGGGGTCCTCAGCTTGGCAGACCCTCCTTAGTAATATGTTTTTGAAAAATTCCAAGTGGGTTCACAAGAAATAAGCTTTCCATGTATCTGGAGCAATTTTGCTAAGTGTGACCTCTGGGTCAGGCGCAGGGCATTACTTGGAGCTGTTGAGTGTGTGTGTGTTTAATCCCTGCTTTGTGCAGGAAGCCTCCTAAGAAGATTGCTGGTTTACTCTGTGTCTCACACCTCTTCTCTCCTGCATTGTAGCTGCTCTCCTGTTCTCTGCCTGTACTTGCACTTCATACTGTATATATGACATATTGTCTAGTAAGCAGCTGTGAAGCCTGTACTGGGTGCAGAGACATGTAATGAAGTGATCAGCTGCTGGACAGCAAATACAGTCTATTAAGCTACAAAGTAACTGGGATTATTGTTCTATTGTTACTATTATTACTATTATTTATTGTCATGGATATAGAGCAATGGTCTCCAACCTGTAGCTCTCCAGCTGTTGTGAAACTGCAACTCCCAGCATGCCCTAAGAGCTTTCACAGCAGTCTCTTTCCCCAAGTGTCAGATGCCATTTTTAGGGCCGGTTTTAAATAAAGTGGATTTTTGTTACTATTATATTATAATATTTGTATTCGTTTTATTCATGTACAGTAATATTTATTTTAGTACCTTATTTTATTCATAGTGTTAATTATTGTATTATTATATTTTTTTTAATTATATTATATTTATTTTTACTTTTATTGTACTGCAATATTTATTTTAGTATATTCTATTAATAATATTATTATTTATTGTATTATATAATTTTTATTATTTTTTGTATTTGATTTTCTGCAATTATTATGTTTGTTCCAATATTATTGTATTTATCTTTACTTTTATTCTTGTACTACAATATCTATTTTAGTATATTTAGTTATTAATATTATTATTTATTGTATTTTTATATCATTTTTGTTATTATTTTTTGTATTTTATTATTATTATTTTTATTAGAATATTATTGCATTTATTATTACTTTTATTCTTGTACTACAATACTTATGTTATAATATTTTCGTATTACTGATTTTACTATATTTATTGGCATATTGAGTTTTACTTTTATTATTGGATCACTGCAATAGTTATTTTAGTACATTTTATTATAAATTATTATTTAAATTTTTTTTTTTAAATTGTTACAATTTGATATTATTACGGTTATTTTACTGTAATATTGCTTTCAGTATGTTATTGTTTTAATATTATAATTATTTTCATTATAACTAGGCTTGACATATTCCATTCATAATGTTGTACAAATAATGCATTAACATCCCTGGGACTAAAGACACACACACACACACACACACACGCACATGCACACACACACACACGCACACGCACACGCAGACACACACGCACACGCACACACACGCACATGCACACGCACACGCACACGCAGACACACACGCACACGCACACACACACGCACACACACATACACACACACGCACACACACACACACACGCACACACGCACACACACACACACACACACACGCACACGCACACGCACACACACATACACATACACACACACACAGTCTCTCCATTGCTTTACTGTATTATTTATTTTAGCATTATATTATTATTATTATTATTATTATTACCTTGATAACAGCTGTATTAGTACCATTATAACTATTTATAACTTTTTTGTTTTTCTTCCCTTTTTCACTGTAGTACAGGCATGTTCCGTACAGAATACTGCATCGTAAAAAAAAAACATACACAAAACCTTGAAGTTACAGCTACCGGTAACATTTTCTAGATGGTGAATTAATGATTTTTGCCTTTCTGGAATGGGTTTTATGCATTTTTAAAAACCTAAACAAGTTATTGTAATATATTTGTTATTTTTTAGTAATTAAGTACACACTGTTATGTATGTCAAACATCCCTATGTAATAATATACACATATAATAATAATAATAATAATAATATATTTTTATTATTATTATTATTATTGTTATTATAATTATTTTTGTTATTTTTGTATTGTCATTTTTGTTTATTAGTATTATTATTATCATTGTTACTACTATTATTATTGTTGCTGTTTTTATTAATAATAATAATAATAATATTATAATTATTATTATATTGTTGTTATTATTATAATTTTTTTATTGTCATTGTTGTTTTTTTATTATTATTATTTTTTCTACTATTATTATTGTTGCTGTTTTATTATTAACCCCTTAGTGATCGGCCTATTTTCGGCCCTAATGACCAAGCTATTTTTTTTCGTTTTTCTATAGTCGCATTCAAAGAGCTATAACTTTTATTATTCTTCCGTCGACCCAGCTGTATGAGGACTAGTGTTTGCGGCATTAGTTGTACTTTGTAATGGCACCATTTTGGGGTACATATAATTTTTTTGATTAACTTTTATTAACTTTTTTGTCGGGGGAATAGAAAAAAAACCCTGAAATGCCACCATTGTTCTATGCGTTTTAAATTCACGCAGTTCACTGTGCGGCATAAATAACATGTTACCTTTATTCTATGGGTCGGTACGATTTACAACTTTTGCACAATAACAACTTTTGAACAAAAATTATTTGTTTTTGCATCGTTGCTTTCCAAAAGCCGTAATTTTTTTTATTTTTCCATCAATGTAGTGATTTTTTGGGCTTGTTTTTTGCGGGACGAGACATAGTTTTGATTGGTACTGTTTTGGGGTACGTGAGACTAATTGATTAACTTTTCTTATGACTTTTTTCGGGGGCAATGGAAAAACATTTCAATTTTGCCATATTTTTGGAGTTTTTTTTTTTTTACGGTATTCACTTTGTGGTTTAAATTACATATTAACTTTATTGTTTGGGTCATTACATATATGTGTAGTTTTATTTTATTTTTTTACACTTTTACTAAATAAAACCACTTTTTATGGAAAAAAAATAGTTTTATTTATTTTTTTTACTGTACTTTTTATTAATATTTTTTATTTCACATTTATGACTTATTTTATTAGTCCCACTAGGGGACTTTACTATGTGATCTTCAGATCGCTGCTATAATGCTTTGGTATAGTGTAAAACTGACGAGCAATCTATTAGGACGTTACTCCGGCTTAAATAGGCATATGCCCAAGGCAGACCTGGGGGCTTTTATCAGGCCCCCGGCTGCCATGACCCCCCATCGGAGGCCCGCAATTCCATTTGTGGGCTGCCGATGGGTGATAGAGGGAGCTCCCTCCCTCTGCAAATGGTTTAATTGCCACGGTCGGTATTGACCGCGCCATTTAACGGGTTAAACGGCTGCGATCTGAGTAAATTTCGATCGTGGCCGTTGGCGCAGGAGCCCGGCTGTCATCAGACAACTGAGCACCGGCTCCAGCCTGCACGGGACACCCATGCAGGACTAAGACTAGGCTGCTCCTTGCAGTAAATCATCTGAGGATTGGTCACCTGCATTCAACCCTTATCTGAGTCATTAGTACAGAGAAGCCGGGGGAGGACATGCTTAGGGCTTATTCAGACCAACGTTGAATATGTCCGTGTGAGGGCCATTAAAACAATGGACGCATGTAGGTCAATGGGCCGTGTGAAGGGTCCGGTGAAAAATAGAACATGTCCTACTTTCTTCCGTTTTCACGGATCCCTCCATAGACTTAAGTCCATGGGGATCCATGAAAACGGCATCCGCACAGGTGGTCAAGGCGGACGTGAAAAATGGCTGTTTTTCACGTCCGAGTTTCCCCACGTTCGTCTGAATAAGCCCTTATTGTGTCAGCGATGTTCGTACTGTATATTCAGTGAGTTACTATCTATTACCTCCTCGTTCTAGCTGAATAAACCAATATGCAGTTTCATACACAACAACCCCCTTTATAGCTGTAAGACTGGGTAATATGAGGGTCAGGGGACCCCTGCTCTTCCGGTAGAGGGGTGTGCGCCATAGACAAATCCATAGAATATGCCATAAATGTCTATGGCGGTGAAATAAGTCACGAGCTAAAAGGGTCCTGATGCGGCACAGGGGTATATATATATATTAGGCCAACATCTGCATTGAGGATTTTTTATTCTCGGTTATTTGTATGGGCCCAATTAGGGACATGGGCAGAGGGGAGGTCATTCTCTAAAGAACGATGTCGACTATATGACTCTGGTCACACCCAAAAATTTATATAGACCCCCAGACCCGACACCTGAAAGAAATACAGACCCCTGACCAGACTCTTTAGATACTCACCTTTCCTCATTTCTGTAGCTTACAGTCCTCTTTACTCATGGGTGGCGCCGCAGACAACCGAAACATATTTTTTTTGGGAGGGGGGGGGGGATAGAGAATTTATTTTTATTCCGCCATTGTTTTATACATTTCAAATTTACGCCATTCACTATGCGGCATAAAAAACATGTTGCGTTTATTTTATGAATCGGTACAATAAGGGTATGTTCACACAGTTCGGATATGTTCTGGGTGCCGCAGGGAATTCCGGACGAAAAACTGAAGCAAATAGTGATGCAGTCTATCGGACGGAATGTCCGCTGTGGCCTGTGATTGGCTGGACGAAGAAGCACAGAATTCTGGGTAAGTATAAGATTTTTTTTTTCCTGCTCTTTGTAGCAGGTTTTTCCTTCCCAGTGAATTCAAGTGGGAAAACCCGCAACATGAAAGCAGCGATTACGCAAAAACAATTGACATGCGGCGGATTTTAAAAAAACGCACTGCAGGTCGATTTCTGAGCGTTTTTTTCCCGCTTATCATTTACACAGCGTGTGGAGGAGATTTGTCCAAATGTCATCCGCTTGCTGCTACTGTATTAAGCTGACGATTTTCGTTGCGGAAAATTTGCAGTATTTACGCTATGTGTGAACTGACCCTTACAGCGATATTGCACATGTAAAGGTTTTACTATTTTTGCGCAATGTAAATAATTTTACGCAAAAATTATTTATTTGTGCATCGTCGAATTCCAAGAGAAGTAACTTTTGTACATTTTTATCTATTTTTTACACTTTTACAAAATAGAACCGCTTCTTTGCTCGTGCGAACACCATCACGTACGTGCACTTGGGGGTGCAGGAAGGGGTTAATAGAGTGCGCATCACTAATAGTCTGAACGTCAGCATTGTAACAGGCTCTGCCAAGAAGAACTAATTGAGCTGACTACCTACAGATATATACAGCTCCCATAGAGTTACATTGTAACATTCTGCTCCCTGCAGTCACCACTAGGGGGATCTCACTACATACAGATATATAAAACTCCCATAGAGTTACATGATAACATTTTCACTATCTGCAGTCACCACTAGGAAGAGCTCACTACCAACAGATATATACAGCTCCCATAGAGTTACATGATAACAGTATGCTGCCTGCAGTCACCACTAGGGGGAGCTCACTACATACAGATATATACAACTCCTATAGAGTTACATGATAAGATTCCAGCTCCCTGCGGTCACCACTAGGGGGAGCTCACTACATACAGATATATACAGCTCCCATAGAGTTACATGATAACATTCTGTCTGCCTGCAGTCACCACTAGGGGGAGCTCACTACATACAGATATATACAACTCCCATAGAGTTGCATGATAACATTCTGTCTGCCTGCAGTCACCACTAGAGGAAGCTCACTACATACAGATTTATACAACTCCCATAGAGTTACATGATAACATTCTGTCTGCCTGCAGTCACCACTAGAGGGAGCTCACTACATACAGATATATACAGCTCCCATAGAGTTACATGATAACATTCTCACTATCTGAAGTCACCACTAGAGAGAGTTCACTACATACAAAAATATACAGCTCCCGTAGAGTTACATGATAACATTCTGCTGCCTGCAGTCACCACTAGGGGGAGCTTATGAGCTTACTGCATACTGATCATATATTGCTCTCAATGATAACACATTATGCAGAGAGCTCCCTCTAGTGGTGTGTACAGGCAGACAACATTTTATCTTGAACTCTATGACTATGCAGCGGATTTGGAGCTCAGTATAAGACCTCATGCACACTTCCATCACCGTTTTCACGGCCATTTCTCACGCTTCCGTGTGTCCGTTATGGTATCCGTGTGGTTTCCGTGTGTACTCAGTGTCCGTTCCGTGTTTCCGTTTCAAACGAACGCTGTGCTTCCGTTTGGCTTCCGTGTGTCCGTTAAAAAAAACGGAAGGTATTGAACTTCATTTGAATTTGTCACATGTCCCATTCTGTGAACTTTGGCACGCCCTGTCGTTGCTAAGGCAACTAATCCATAAAAAACGGACGGCACACGGAAGCCTTTTTTCACGGACCCATTGACTTCTATGGGCCCCACGGTCACGGAGTCACTGACAAAAGTAGGACATGCTCTACTTTTGGCGGAACGGAACAACGGATCCGTGAAAATAACGGAAGTGCGCATGGGCCCATTGAAATCAATGGGTCAGGGTGCTATCAGTGAAAAAAACGGATAGCACCCTGAAGGAATAAACGGAAGTGGGCATGAGACCTAAGAAAAACGGAGCTCCCACCACTATAAAGACATATTAGGAAATTAGTCAGCAATGAATATGGAAGCTAAAATCTACCTGATGATAAAAGGTGGAGACTTCCTTTAAGGCTAGGGCTCCATGGCACGTTATGGTCACGTGACTGCTGTTGCAATTTTACAAAGACCAAGGTCACCACGGAGCTCTAATCTGATGTCTATGCTCTTCCCCAATCTCTATGTTGAGATGTTGTCATCTCTTGGTGCTTCCCTATAATTAATAACCAGAAGACTGGAGAGTGATCGCCAACATCTCCAGGTCGATCCTCGCACATGAAGACTTGTTAAGATGAGATTCCGCCTCCCTTGCACCTGTAGGCTCCCGATCTCCTAGGGCATAATTACTGATGATGACAAAATATAATTGTGAAGAAGAAAATTATGAGAACTCAGCACAATGACATCTCCTGGTTAGACCTGTTCCCCTCCCCCGCAGCCAGACACAACATGCCTCCGCTTTACTGAGCAATCTGTTATATAACGAGTCTTTGATTTAAGTTTTATTGTAACGATTTCTCATTTTAATGACTCGTTATAAATGGAGAAGATGGATAATGATCAGAAGCTAAAATGAGCATCAAAAAGAGTAAAATCCTTCCTGCTCCCTGGGTCACATGATGCAGATCAGTAGAAACTTTCATTAGTAATAAGGACAACAGGTCAATCTACTGCAGTGTCATAACTGGAGAGGCCGGAGGACCAAATTTAGGCTCCAGTGCAATTAAGCACAAACTTTTACTCCACTCTGTACACAATAAGTCGTTCACAAGGGTCCAGGAAGCTCAGATCTATAGTGCTGTTTGTAATAAAGCTCTGTTCTAGCTGTCCCTGTGTCTGCTGAGATCTAGAGTGCTGTTTGTACTGAAGCAATGTTCTAGCTGTTTCTGTGCCTGCTGGGATCTAGAGTGCTGTTTGTTCTGATTTACTAACTATCCCTGTGTCTGCTCAGATCTATATGGCTGTTTGCACTAAAGCGCTGTTCTAGCTGTTCCTCTGCCTGCTGAGATTTATGGTGCTGTGTGCACTGAAGCACCGTTCGAGATTCCCCTCTGCCTGCTGAGATCTATGGTGCTGTTTGCACTGAAGCACTGTTCGAGCTGCCCCTCTGCCTGCTGAGATCTATGGTGCTGTTTGCACTGAAGCACTAGCTGTTTCTATGCCTGCTCAGATCCATAGTACTGTTTTTACTAAAGCTCTGCTCTAGCTGTTCCACTCCCTGCTCAGATCTATAGTGCTGTTTGTACTGATTTACTAACTGTCCCTGTGTCTGCTGAGATCTAGAATGCTGTTTGTCCTGAAGCAATTTTCTAGCTGTTCCTGTACCTGCTCAGCTTTATAGTGCTGTTTGTACTGATTTACTAGCTGTTCCTGCTCAGATCTATAGTGCTGTTTGCACTGAAGCACTCTTCGAGCTGCCCCTCTGCCTGATGAGATCTATGGTGCTGTTTGCACTGAAGCACTGTTCAAGCTACCCATCTGCCTGCTGAAATCTATGGTGCTGTTTGCACTGAAGCACTAGCTGTTTCTGTGCCTGCTCAGATCTATAGTACTGTTTTTAGTAAAGCTCTGCTCTAGCTGTTCCTCTCCCTGCTCAGATCTATAGTGCTGTTTGTACTGATTTACTAGCTGTCCCTGTGTCTGCTGAGATCTAGAATGCTTTTTGTCCTGAAGCAATGTTCTAGCTGTTCCTGTACCTGCTCAGCTTTATAGTGCTGTTTGTACTGATTTACTAGCTGTTCCTGCTCAGATTTATAGTGCTGTTTATACTAAAGCTCTGTATTTTTCTCAGAACAAATGAATATTGTAACTTGGGGGACCACTGTTCCTCTTGATAGGGTTCTGTGCTCTGCTTTTCAGAGCCTCTGCTTTCCTTCACACAGCCATGGAGTTAAAAGATAAAACTCTGTCTACTTGCAGCCACCACTAGGGGGAGCTCACTGTATTTATCATTGAGTTCCATAGGGCATATGAATCTGTGTGCAGTGAGCTCCCCCTAGTGGTAGTTGCAAGCAGCCAGAATTTTCTCTCTATGGCTGTGGGAAGGGAAAGGATTGGGAATTTTGTAACAGAAAACCATCTCTTCGACTGCTAATGATGTATTATAAAATGTATCAGCACAGAATTCTAGAACTAAAATCAGTGTTTAAATGCCGATATTCATTTTAAAGGTATTTAGGAATCACTTATCAAAAATCCTTTTAGCGCTTATTTGGCTAAAATAATGGGGTCACCCACTCAGTCCTCCCATTTGGTTACTAAAGAATACAGCTCCTCCGAATGCAGCTCTTGCTCCTGAAACCGTCACCAACCATAAATAATAAACTGCTGGGACGTCCATTGATTTCAAAGGAAATATTATAACATCAACATTTTAACCCAGAATCAATCTACATTTTGAGGGTCAGGGGTGTAGCTATAGGGGGTGCAGCCCAGAAGTTGCCTGGAGGCCCCTTTGCCACATAAAAAGACACCAGTAATGTAAATGGCACATGGCAGGTCGGGGGCTGGTACAGACTGGTAATTTACACAGGGCAATTATCATCAACGAGCGCTCTACGAGCAATTCCGGACAGAAAAAAATGCAGCAATTCCGCTACGTGTGGACGAGCCCTTATGGGTTGTAGATGCTATAATGTGTGACAAGTCACCTAGCCAGAGGCGGTGCTAGCGGGGAGGGCAAGGGGGTTGTGGCTCCGGGCCCACTGAGACGGATTGGGCTGAGGTGTCATGTCCCGTTTCAACTGTATCTGCGTCCTCAGGATGCAGATACCGTTGAATCCAATGGTGGAGCAGGGAGGCGTCACTTCCCTGCTTCACCATTCACTGGGTAACACTGGCCGTGATCGCTTTGGCGCAGAAAGTCGCAATGCAGTGATGTCGTTACGCCTGTCTGAACTGAGACACTCATAGCACAGAGCGGAGGAGCAGAGGGATCTCGTCCACTCGTCTTGGGAACGGGGCTAGGTTATTTTGTTATTTTTTTATTAGGCACTATGGGGGCATTATGCTGGGCATGGGGGGCAACTATGGGAGCATTATACAGTGTGGGGGTCACTATGGGGGCATTATACCATATGGGGTTGCTATGGGGGCATTATACTGTATGAGGGGAGATATAGGGGCATTATACTGTATGGGGGCAGCTATGGGGGAATTATACCGTGTGAGGGGAGATATGGGGCACTATACTGTATGAGGGAAGCTAAGGGGGCATTATACTGTATGGGGGCAACTATGAGGGCATTATACTGTGTGAGGGCTGCTATGAGGGCATTATTTTGTGTGGGGGGCACTATGAGGTATTATACTGTGTGGGTGTTACTATGGGACATTATGCTGTGTGGGGTCCACTAAGGGGGGCATTATACTGTGTGGGGGTCACTAAGAGGGGCATTCTACTGTGAATGGAAGCTTACAGAAACAGAGTAGCACAACAAACGACGCTGTTTACGTAAGCCTGACCCCGCCGAATGCGTCTCTGTGGTTGTAAACATGTGTTGGGGGGCCCACTGGGTTTGGGCACACTCAGATGTTTCACTCCCCCCCCCCCCCTTGCAAAACCCCTAGCTTGGCCTCTGCACCTAGCGGATGACTCGGTAAGTTAGATGAAGCAGAGCCGATTTCGTGATTTGGCACAACTCGTAATATCATAATATGGTTTCTGTATTTCCCATAAGACTTCAAGTGAACCTACTACATTCCCATAAAAGAAGCAGACCAATGACAAATTCAGCTCTGCTACATCTGTATTGGCTTGAATTTTCAGCAGTAGATGCTGAATTAATGTAAGTTTAATCTAAATCACTATCACAATAAAACAGAATATAATGTATCCCACCCTGGCTTCCACTTACCTCTGAATGGTCGTCCTGTTATATTAGGGTCGTGTAATTATCATTCCAATCCTTTATAGGTCAGTTATAAATTATCGTAATCTGATAGTTCGCAGGTGAACAAGCGGCTTTTCTGTCCAAGATTGGCACTGACTGGCACCACCATGAGATGTTAGGTTTCTTTCTGTGCCAAGGGACTGGCATGAAGTCACATGTTCCAATTATTTTATGTAAAGAAACTTTCCTGCAGTTTAATCATTTATAATACCGGCGAGACTTAATGTTGCTGATGAGGAGTTTTCCTAGTCCTGAAAGCTAATGTTGAGTTGTAATTGGGAAGACAAAACTGGTGAATGTCGACCCTTAAACATCACTTTGTGTTTTATTTTAATCTAAACAGGTCCAGTCTTCTGTCTCTAATTGTCTGATTACAAAGCTCCAAACTCTCTGCATAGATACAGTTATATGACAAAATTCTGTCTGCCTGCAGTCACCACTAGAGGGAGCTCACTACATACAGTGTTAATGATGTATTTAATGTATAATCTCTAAGCTCCCTCTAGTGGTGGCTGCAGGAAGACAGAATTTTATCATGTAACTCTTGTCTATGTAGGGAATTTGTAACTCTGAATCAGCAAAATGGAGTTCCGACCGCTATAAAGGTTTCTTAAAAAATTAATCAGCACCGAATTACGAACCTAAGAATGACATGATGATAAAATGTGGACAAAGATGGACATTTTCGAAACATTTCCAATCATAAAGTGACATTTTACAGATATTGGGAGCGCACCCTAGAATGGAATTGCATGTGAATGTTTCCTCATTTTATATAGACATTGGGGGGGGGGGTCAGATGTGTTCGGACCCCTATGAGGTCCCAAAATTAAGTGACTGTGAAACCCCATAGAATGAGCAATCCCTTTGGTGTTTCGGTGAAATCGCCCAGAATCCCCCACACCATGATTTTGATGGCTCTGTATCATGAGAGATCACGAATGATGGAAACTTCTCAGCAGAGCCAAAGGAGTTAGGACACTACACCAAACAGCATGGACCCTGAGAATCAGAGGTGGTTTGGATATTTGGGAGCTGCACAAATGTGATTTTATATAGCCAGATCAAGAGCTACCATACATCTCCAGCATACAGCTGTACTCGGCTGATTCCGTCAGTCCCCTAGACTTTAAATGGAGCGTCAGTGCGCATACACGACCACAGTTCTATTCATGTCCAACTCCATGTGGTCGAGCAGTGAAGAGGAACACGGGGTTCGGGACTTTCCCTTCCTGCGATTGGTGGGGGTTCCAGTGGTGCGGCCCTTAGCGATCAGACAATTATAACCTATCCTGTGGACAGATGATAATTGTCAATTCTGGGAATACTCCTTTAATAGTAGAGCACAAAAATGGAAAAACATAAGCATTGCCTGATTGCATGTTGAAGACCCCAAAAAGACTAAAACAATAGAAAAAAAAAAGTTGAAAAAGTTTTTCAAAAAAACATAAAAGTAAATGCAAGTTTAAAAAAAAAAACTTTTGCCATTTTTCCCATAAAAAATAAACATAATTGATTTTGAAGGGCCGTAAAGTCTTAACTCTTAACGAGCAATATTTACGTTTTTCCATTGTCGTATTCAAAGATCTATAACTTTTTTATTTTTGCGTCGACATCGCTGTATAAGGACTTTTTTTTTGCGGGACAAGTTGTATTTTTTAATAGCACCATTTTGGGGTACATAGAATTTATTGATTAACTTTTTTAGTGGGGTACTGGAAAAAATATATAAATTTCGCCGTTTTTTTGCATCTTAATTTTACGCCGTTTACCGTGTGCTATAAAGAACGTAATAGCTTTATTCAGCGGGTCGTTACGATTGCGGCGATACCAAATTTATATGATTTTTATGTTTTACTACTTTTACACAGTAAAAACACTTTTTTTTCAAAATTATTTGCTTTTGTGTCGCCATAATTTAAGAGCCATAACGTGTTTATTTTTCCGCCGATGCGGTTGTATGAAGGCTTTTTTTTTGCGCCACGACTTGTAGTTTTTATTGGTACCATTTTGGAGCAGATGCGATGGTTTGATCACTTTTTATCAAATTCTTTTGAAGGCAGGAGAAACAGAAAACAGCAATTCTGGCAACGTTTTTTATTATATTATTTAACCGTGCGGGTTAAATAATGTCATCGTTTTATAATTGGGTTCATTACGGATGCGGCGATACCAAATATGCGTAACTTTTTACTTTTTTTCATAATAAAGTATTTCGTAACTGGAAAAAGTTTTTTTTTTAAATTTTTTACTTGGGACATTTATTTATTTATTTCAAACTTTATTTAACTTTTTTTTACCTTTTTTTTAGTCCCACTAGGGGACTTTACTGTACGATCTTTTGATCGCTATTATAATACACTGCAATACTTCTGTATTGCAGTATATTATTGCCTGTCACTGTGAGGGTATGTTCACACGCACTAATTACGGACGTAATTCGGGCGTTTTTGCCCCGAATGACATCCGAAAAATGCGCCTCAATAGCGTTGACAAACATCTGCCCATTGAAAGCAATGGGCAGACGTTTGTCTGTTCACACGAGGCGTATATTTACGCGTCGCTGTCAAATGACGGCGCGTAAATAGACGCCCGTGTCAAAGAAGTGACCTGTCACTTCTTGGGGCGTAATTGGAGCCGTTATTCATTGACTCCAATGAAAAGCAGCGCCAATTACGTCCGTAACTGACGCGGCGTTCAAGCGCCTGCACATGCCGTTACGGCTGAAATTACGGGGATGTTTCCTCCTGAACATACCCTAAAACTGACAGACACCTGTTAGGCCTAACAGGCAATTACTAATTGCAGACCTGGGGGCCTTTGTTAGGCCCCAGGCTGCCATAGAAACCATCGGCACCCCGCAATGAAAGCGTGGTGCCAGTGAGTTGAGAGAGGGAGCCACCTCCCTCTAAAATCTCTCAGATCTGGCACTCGCTAGTGAGCGCCACATCTGAGGGGTTAAATATGATCGGAGACCACTGATAGTGGTCTCCGATCGTTGCCCTGAAGCCTGAGGCGGTTACTAACAGCCTGAGCTTCAGCAGCACTACGCACGATGCAGGGAAAGTTCTTCTGAAGGGCCGACGTGAAAAGGCGGCGCTTCAGAAGAACTACCCTGAACGGCCGACGTAAAATGACTATACGCCGGTCGTTAAGGGGTTAATATATTACAGCTTTTTAATCAACAGGTTTGCGACGTAGGAAAAAAAAAATCACAATGTCAGAATTGCAGCTTTGTGGTCACCTCGCTTTCCCCAAATAATGGAATAAAAGTGATCAAAAAGTTGCATGTACCTTGAAATGGTACCAATGAAAACGACAGCTCGCCTGGCAAAATACCAGCCCTGAAACCGTTCCATCAATGGAAAAATGTAAAAAGGTATAAATCTCAGAATATGGTGACGTAAAAAAATGGTTTTTAACAAGTTGTTTCTATTTTGTGAAATAAATAAAACATTAAAAAACGATATAAATTTGTAACATTTCATTTTTACCGCACGATGAAGGGCGCAAAAACAAATTAATTGCATTTTTTTTTTCAATTCCACCTTGCAAATTTTTTTTGCATTTTTCTTAAAAAGTAACCCAATCCATTATGTGGTACATTAAATGGTGGCTTAAAAAAAATACAACGAAAAAGCTATGTCGAGGGAAAAATGAAAAAGTTACGGCTTTTGGAATGCAAAGATGAAAAATTAAAAATGAAAAAACCAAAATAACGGTCCTTTAGAGGGTTAAAGATTCTCTCCTCTCCATTGCGCTCTCAGCCATCTTCTCGAGGAAGCCACCAGCGATATTCTTCCAACAGTCCTGAAGAAGCTTCTAAATACGTTGAGGACTTGTCGGCTGCTTTTCCTTCACTCTCCGGTCTATCTTATCCCGTACCATCTCCATGGGGTTTAGTTCTGGTTGGAGGCCGTCCATTGTGCTCCTTCGTTGTCAGATAGTCCTTACACAACCCGGAGGTCATTGTCCTGTTGAAAACAAAATGACAGACTAAATAAACTCAAACCAAAAAAAATGTGTTGCTGCAGAATGCTGTGGTGGCCATGCCAGGCAAGTGTGCCAACCTGGCAGCAGCGTAGCACCCCTACACCCGTCATCCATGCTTCGTGGTGGGAACCACACATCCAGACATCATCCACACCTTCTTTTGTGTCTAATGGATATATGACGGCTGGAAAAAAAAATCTTATATTTTGGCTTAGGACCCTTTTCTATGACCCATTTACATCAGTGGCTTCTCTCTTAAGGACCTGGTCCGATCAACGTCCATCATGTAATACTGCATTTCGCCTGCAGTGGCCGCTGCAGGGTAAATGTATGGCTGGCCAAACAGCTGATCGCCGGGGTTTCAGATGCCGGATCCGCTGATTGCCAGTATAAATATATACTGTATATATATATATACATATGTTTCTATTCTGTATACATAAGGGAGCCTTGAACTTTTACAGGAGTGTAGCTATAGGGGGTACAGAGGTAGCAGTTGCACCTGGGCCATGGTGCCTGACGAGGCCCAAATGCACCTCTCCAGCATAAGAAGACATCAGTATTATAAACGGCACATGGTAGGTGGGGGGCCCTGGTACAGATTTTGCATTGGGGCTCAGGAGCTTCATGTTACTCTTCTGGCTTTGTACATATTTAACCATGTCCTGCCTCGCTTACTCTATTATAGGCAGGGGCATAGCTAGGGGGGGGGGCAAGCGGGGCATGTGCCCCGGGCGCAGCTTAGAGGGGGGCGCCAGCGCCACCTCCTCCTGCACTATAATTGTACCTGTGTCGCAAGGACACAGGTACAATTAGAAGCAATGAATGATCGGGCACGTTCCGTGCCCGGCCATTCAGCGCCTCTCCACGAATGAAGCGACTGGTACCTTTTGTACCAGTGACGCTTCCGTCGATGAAAGGCGCTGACTGACTGGCAGGGAAAGTCATCCTGCCCAGCCAATCAGCGCCTTTCATAGACGCCGCGTTAAACCCCCAGGAGACCTGCGCAGAAGAGAGCAGGTCTCCATGGCTGCCGGACGGCGTGGGAGCGGGAATAAGGGGAGTTTGAATTTTTTTTTTTTAATTGTAATAGGCGTGTGGCTGTATCTACACGGGGACTATATCTACAGGGCTGGGCTATATACAGGGGGACTATATCTACAGGGCTGGGCTATGTACAGGGGGACTATATCTGCTGGGCTATATACAGGGGGACTATATCGACAGGGGGACTATATACAGGGGGACTATATCTGCTGAGCTATATACAGGGGGACTATATCTGCTGGGCTATATACAGGGGGACTATATCTACAGGGAGGCTATATACAGGGGGACTATATCTGCTGGGCTATATACAGGGGGACTATATCTGCTGGGCTATATACAGGGGACTATATCTACAGGGGGGCTATATACAGGGGGACTATATCTACAGGGCTGGGCTATATACAGGGGGACTATATCTGCTGGGCTATATACAGGGGGACTATATCTACAGGGGGACTATATACAGGGGGACTATATCTGCTGAGCTATATACAGGGGGACTATATCTGCTGGGCTATATACAGGGGGACTATATCTACAGGGGGGCTATATACAGGGGGACTATATCTACAGGGCTGGGCTATATACAGGGGGACTATATCTACAGGGGGGCTATATACAGGGGGACTATATCTGCTGGGCTATATACAGGGGGACTATATCTGCTGGGCTATATACAGGGGGACTATATCTACAGGGGGGCTATATACAGGGGGACTATATCTGCTGAGCTATATACAGGGGGACTATATCTACAGGGGGGCTATATACAGGGGGACTATATCTACAGGGGGGCTATATACAGGGGGACTATATCTACAGGGGGGCTATATACTGGAGTGGGCTGTCTATAGAGCACCATATACAGGGGTGGGCTATATAGTATATAGCCCCCTGTAGATATAGCCCACCCCTGTATATGGTGCTCCATAGATAGCCCACCCCAGTATATAGTCGCCCTGTAGATATAGCCCCCTGTAGATATATTCCCCCTGTATATAGCCCCCCTGTGTATAGCCCACCCCTGTAGATATAGCCCCCCTGTGTATAGCCCACCCCTGTAGATATAGCCCCCCTGTGTATAGCCCAGCCCTGTAGATATGGTCCCCCTGTAGATATGGTCCCCCTGTAGATATAGCCCACCCCTGTATATAGTATCCCACAAATAGCTCCCCCTATAGTGCTCCACAGAAAGCCCACCCCTGTATATAGCCCCCTTGTACATATAGTCCACCCCTGTATATAGTGCTCCACAGATAGCCCACCCTTGTATATAGTATATACAGGGGTGGGCTATCTGTGGAGCACTATATACAGGGGTGGACTATCTAGTGGAGCACTATATACAGGGGTGGACTATATGTACAAGGGGGGGGCTATATACAGGGGTGGGCTATCTGTGAAACACTATATGTGGAGCACTATATACAGGGGTGGGCTATATCTACAGGGGGGCTACATACATGGTTGGGCTATCTGTAGAGCTCTATATACAGGGGTGGGCTATATCTACAGGGGGCTATATACAGGGGTGGGCTATCTGTAGAGCACTATAGGGGGAGTTATTTGTGGGACACCATATACAGGGGAGGTCTATATGGGGGCACTATCTACAGGGGGCTCTATGGCAGGCACTATCTACAGGGGGCTCTATGGCAGGCACTATCTACAGGGGGCACAGTGTGTGTGTGTGTGTGTGTGTGTGTGTGTGTGTGTGTGTGTGTGTGTGTGGGTGGGACACGGTGTATGGTGCTATTATAATTAGAGGTGCAGTGTATGGCACTATTATATTTAGAGGTGTAGTGTGTGGTATAATGATAACTTTATATTTATTTATAGGTGCAGAAATGTTGGAAAAGTGAGAAGCTGAAGACATCTGAGCGGAAAACTGCAGAAATGGATCGGGAGAAGTCATCATAGAGGTCTGGACCGGATGGAGAAAAAGAACTAGAATCTGACTTGTCACCGGTGAGTCACTTAATGTAAATGTTCACTCTGCCTCTAATCAGTACTGTAGTCGCTGTATGATCTGCAGCGAGATGATGGGTGGTGTGATTATGATAGGATTTATTTTTTGTGAAACGGCATCTCCCAGCATATCCTTATCATTGTTCGGGCCATGCTGGGAGCTGTAGTTTTACGCCGTACACACCTATACGGCAGGGGTTGCACTAAATTGAGCTGTATTTGTTCTGGGGCTGTATATATGTACTGAGCTTGGTTCTGGTGTTGTGTATAGAACTATATTGCTTGTGAAATGTACAAATAATTTTATGCTCGCGTTACATAAAAAGAAATGACACGTCGATTGGTAGAGAAAACAAACACGGCGAGGGGGAAGGAGATGTCGGGAAAGAGGTGGGGGGGGGGGGCGCCAAACTGAATCTTTGCCCCGGGTGCTGGAGAACCTAGCTACGCCTCTGTTATAGGATATTAACTCTCAGTTTATTCCCAGTTCTCAGGAGGAAACCCTTTCTATAGACAGTGCGGAGAGTGTCAGCCTTGGTGATCAGATTAGAGATGGTCTGCCAGATGTCAGATTCCCTCAATAAGCTCAGATTCCTCCTTTTACATGATCTTGGCCGGGGATGATTGTTTTTTCTCCTTAGGGCGATGAAAGGATAATGTTTCTTTAACCCTTCCTGGCTGGTTGGTGTGCAAAGGCTGAAAAACTAGGGCGATTGCCAGATGTCACTGGTCAAGGCAGCAAAGCTAGTTTACTGTAGTGTAATATGTGTTTAGGGTTTTTATGTGGACAGTGTGCACAGAACAGGGCAGGCGTACAGCTTTCCATCTGTAGGGTGTGCAGGAAGGTAAAGAGTCTGGCGTATGCACTTGAATGAACACAAGGGTTAATGATGATATCCTTGGTGGTCTAGGTGGCTTAGGGGTTACAAATTTTAATCTCTGATAGCTTGTGGAGGTGAAGGGGTTAAAGTGTACAAATGAGATAACCATAGGGTGTCCAGATATTACAACCATACAGAATCATTCCACCCCCTGGTGATCTAGAGTTCCCTGCGGTTCTAGAGTTCAATGGTGGTCTATAGTAGTGGAAGGGTTAGTATCCCTGGGGGTCTAGAGTTTAATGGTGGTCTAGACTAGTGAAAGGGTTAGTATTCCTGGGAGTCCAGCGTTCAATGGTGGTCTAGACTGTAGCGTCCATCGGCGCGGGCCATTGGGTTCACTCACCTCCCGACGCCCGCAGCCATGGATCTGTGAGCGCTGGTCCCCATCTCCTTCCTAGGAGACGCCAGCGCTCACTTCCGTTCTCGTGCCCGCTCTTAAAGGGACAGTGCGCACACATGAAAATCATCATCATCAACCCACATGATTTCCTGGTCTATACGAAGGCCCCAGCCCTTCTGATCCTTGCATGAGTGCTGTTAGTTTATCCCAAATCTGTCTTGAAAATGGTCCATTAGTGTTTCCTGTTCCAGTTGTTACCCGTGCCCTGTTACCTGTTCCTGTATCCCGTGCTGTGTTCTTGTTCCTGTGCCTACTAGTGTTGGAGTCGTGTCCTACTGCACCTGCTGTCGTTTGCCACGGCCAATGTCTTCTGCCACGTCCAGATCTTTACCCTTACCAAGAAGGTTGTGAATGCCAAGGTGTGGACTCCAGAGGCAGAGATCGCGTTTATTAGCCTTAAGAAAGCCTTCACTTCAGCCTCGATCCTCCATCATCCTGACGTGTCTCGGCAGTTCCCATTGGAGATGGACGCTTCCTCTATTGGTGCAGGTGCACTTCTGTTCCAGAGGAGCTCCAAAGGAAAGGCAGTAGTATGTGGCTATTGCTCGAGACTTTTTTCTTCTGCAGAGCGCAATTACTCTATTGGGGATCGGGAGCTACTGGCCATCAAATTGACTCTGGAGGTGTGAAGACATCTTCTAGAGGACGCAGCTCACTCCATCTTGGTCTACACCGACCACAAGAACCTCACCTACCTTCAATCCACTCAACGACTAAATCCCTGTCAAGCCAGGTGGTCGCTGTTCTTCACCCGTTTCCAATTTGTGCTTCACTACGTCCCGCTGACAAGAATGTGAGGGCCGATGCCCTGTCCATGTCATTTGAGACGGATGACACGGTGGAGTCCCTTCAAACGATCATAGACCCATCCTGCATTGTCACTGCTAATCCTTTGCAGGTTAGAGACATCCCTCCGGGGAGGACTTTTGTTTGGTTGGCAGACAGGAGAAGAATTCTCCGCTGGGGACACAGTTCTAAACTAGCTGGGCACGCTGGTATTCGTAAAACCCGAGACCTGATTGCTCGTCACTGCTGGTGGCCCACACTACCTAAAGATGTTCTGGACATTGTCTCTTCTTGTACGGTGTATGCTTCTAACAAAGTGACTCACTCCAAGCCTGCCGGCCTGCTTCAACCTCTGCCTGTACCCAATGCCCACTGGCAGCACATTGTGATGAACTTTGTCACAGACCTTCCCCCCTCAGCAGGATGCAACACCGTCTGGGTGGTGGTGGACCAGTTCTCGAAGATGGCACATTTTATTCTGCTGACCGGCCTACCTTCTGCTCCCCGACTAGCGAGTCTCTATTTATTCAGCACATCTTTCGCTTGCATGGCTTGCCCCTTCACATTGTGTCCGACCGGGGGGTTCAATTTACCTCAAAGTTCTGGAGAGCCCTCTGTAAACTCCTGGAGGTGAGATTGGACTTTTCCTCAGCTTATCACCCCCAGTCCAATGGGCAAGTCGAGAGGATCAACCAGATCATGGAGAATTATCTCCGCCACTTCATCTCTTTACAGCACGATAACTGGGCACAGCTTCTTCCATGGGCCGAGTTCTCATACAACAACCACACAAGTGAATCCACCACTTCCACTCCATTTCACATTGTGTACAGTCAACATCCCAGACTCCCTCTTCCAGTGTCGACTACATCTCAGGTACCCGCTGCTGACTCAGCATTTGGGAACTTTCTGCAAATCTGGCAACAGACCCGGTCCTCTATTTTACTGGCAGTCGCTCGCATGAAGCGAAAAGCGGATACAAAGAGAAGAGAGCCGCCTCACTATCTTCTGGGTACCAAAGTCTGGCTATCCTCTCGGAACATTTGTTTGAAGGTGCCTTCTTCATACAAGTTTGCTCCCATGTTCCTTGGTCCTTTTGAAGTTCTACAACAGATAAACCTTGTCTCCTATAAGCTGAGGCTGCCTCCTACTCTCAGAATCCCCAACTCCTTTCATGTGTCCCTCCTGAAACCTGTGGTCCTGAACCACTACAAAAAGACTTCTGGTTCCACAGTTGTCCCCAGCGGTTCTTCTGATGTGTTCGAGGTGAGGGAGATCCTGGACTGCAAAAGGGTAGGGGGAAGGACTCGTTTTTTTTTGGTGGACTGGAGAGGGTTTGGTCCTAAGGAGAGGTCCTGGGAGCCGGAGGAGAACCTCAGTGCTCCTGCTCTCATTAAGAAATTCCTCTCTCGCTCTGGCCCCAAGAAGAGGGGGCGTAAGAGGGGGGATACTGTAGCGTCCATGGCCGCAGGCTCACTCACCTCCCGACGCCCGCAGCCATGGATCTGTGAGCGCTGGTCCCCATCTCCTTCCTAGGATAAGCCAGCGCTCACTTCCGCTCTGGTCCGCTGTGTCCCATAGGGTGCGCGCGCACACTCGTGCCCGCTCTTAAAGGGCCAGCGCGCGCACATGAAAATCATCATCATCAACCCACATGATTTCCTGGTCTATAAGAAGGCCCCAGCCTTTCTGATCCTTGCCTGAGTGTTGTTAGTTTATCCCAAGTCTGTCTTGCAAATGGTCCCTTAGTGTTTCCCGTTCCAGTTGTTACCCGTGCCCTGTTGCCTGTTCCTGTATCCCGTGCTGTGTTCTTGTTCCTGTGCCTACTAGTGTTGGAGTCGTGTCCTACTGCGCCTGCTGTCGTTTGCCACGTCCAGTGTCTTCTGCCACGTCCAGTGTCTTCTGCCACATCTTGTACTGCCCGCCACATCTTGCGCAACCTGCTGCACCGACCCCCATCCGTTCTGAAGCCACAGCCACTGTCTGGACTAGTTCAGGTACCCGAGCGTTACGAACTGCTGTACACTTTTGTATAGACTGAGACCTGGTCAGCTACGGCGGAGCGGCCTAGTGGTTCCACATACCCTGTGACCGTGACATAGACTAGTCAAAGGGTTAGTTTTCCTGGGGGTCTAGAGTTCAATGTTAGTCTATAGTAGTAAAAGGCTTATTGTTCTTAGAGGTCTAGAGTTCAATTGTGGTCTAGAGTAGTAAAAGTTTTGGTATTCCTGGAGGTCTAGCGTTCAATGGTTGTCTATAGTAGTAAAGTGGTTAGTATCCATGGTGGTCTAGAGTTCAATGGTGGTCTTAGGTAGTAAAAGGGTTAGTATCCCTGGTGGTCTAGAGTTCAATGGTGGTCTAGAGTAGTCAAAAGGTTAGTATCCCTGGGGGTCTGGAGTTCAATGGTGGTCTATTTTAGTAAAAGAGTTAGTATACCAGGTGGTTTAGAGTGCAATGGGGGTCTAGAGTAGTAAAATAATTAGTATTCCTGGAGGTCTAGCGTTCAAAGGTGGTTTAGAGTAGTAAAATGTTTAGTATCCCTGGTGGTCTAGAGTTCAATTCTGGTCAATAGAGGGTTTGTATACCTGGGGGTCTAGAGTTCACTGGTGGTATAGATTAGTGAAACGGTTAGCATGCCTGGGGGTTTAAAGTTCAATGGTGGTCTAGAGTAGTGAATTGGTTAGTATGCCTGGTGGTCTAGAGTTCAATGGTGGTGTAGTGTAGGGAAAGAGTTAGTATTCCTGAAGTTCTTGGGTAATGAATTGAGGGGTTAATTCAACCTGGTGTCCAGTGGGTTACTTACCTATTCAGGGTCATGTGAAGAGAAACTAAACAAGATTGGCTGATAGAATTTAACTTTTTCCTTATCAGTAGTCGGCAGGAGATAGAGATGATCATGAGACTGTGATCTAACTAACTGTGATCTAACTTTTTGTGGAACTGATCTGGCACCACCAGGACCCTTGGACTCTCATTCCGTACCAAATCTACTCGACCCAGCATATTTTTTGGTGGTGCAGTCCAGACTCTATAGCTCACAGAGGACTGCCTAGACCAGGGGTCTCAAGCACGCGGGCCGCGGGCCGCATGCGACCCCTGGGGCTGTCATCTGCGGCCCGCGGGACACAGAGCCGCTAGACTCTGGAATTCCCTGACATCGCAGTCCACATATGAACAGCGATGTCTGGGGCTTCCCCAGAGCTGGAGTCCCGTGCAGAGTACTAGTATCGGTTCTGCTCCGGGACTCTGTGGAATTCCCTGACATCGCTGTCCATATATGGACAGTGTGTCAGGGTCTTCCCCAGAGCGGAGTCTCGAGCAGAGCACTAGTACAGGCTCTGCTCCGGGACTCTGGAATTCCCTGACATCGCTGTCCATATATGGACAGTGTGTCAGGGTCTTCCCCAGAGCGGAGTCCCTAGCAGAGCGCTAGTACAGGCTCTGCTCCGGGACTCTGTGGAATTCCCTGACATCGCTGTCCATATATGGACAGTGTGTCAGGGTCTTCCCCAGAGAGGAGTCCCGAGCAGAGCGCTAGTACAGACTCTGCTCCGGGACTCTGTGGAATTCTCCAGAGCAGGAGTTCCAGTGATGTCAGGATCACAGCTGGAGTCCCAGGAAGAGCCTACTAGCGCTCTGCCAGTGACTCCAGCTCTTGGGTTGCCCCTGACATCTCTGTCCATATATGGACAGTGATGTCATGATCAGAGCTGGAATCCCAGGCAGAGTGCTAGAAGCGGCTCTGCTCCGGGACTCCAGCCCTGGGCAAGCCCCTGACATCACTGTGGCAGCATCTGCGGAGGGCACTGTGGCAGCATCTGCGGAGGGCACTGTGGCAGCATCTGCGGAGGGCACTGTGGCAGCATCTGCGTTGGGCACTGCGGCAGCATCTACAGAGAACTCTGCGGCAGCATCTACAGAAGACTCTGCGGCAGCATCTACAGAAGACTCTGCGGCAGCATCCACAGAGGGCACTGTGGCAGCATCTGCGGAGGGCACTGTGGCAGCATCTGCGTTGGGCACTGCGGCAGCATCTACAGAGAACTCTGCGGCAGCATCTACAGAAGACTCTGCGGCAGCATCTACAGAAGACTCTGCGGCAGCATCCACAGAGGGCACTGCGGCAGCATCCACAGAGGGCACTGCGGCAGCATCCACAGAGGGCACTGCGGCAGCATCCACAGAGGGCACTGCGGCAGCATCCACAGAGGGCACTGCGGCAGCATCCACAGAGGGCACTGCGGCAGCATCCACAGAGGGCACTGCGGCAGCATCCACAGAGGGCACTGCGGCAGCATCCACAGAGGGCACTGCGGCAGCATCTACAGAGGGCACAGTGGCACTATCTAAAAAGGGGCTGCCCAATCTTGACATGTGTGTCTGCCAAACGCTGCCAACTCAGCCGCCAGACAGCATTTAGCGACACTTAAACTGGAAAACTGGATTGTTGAAATAAGCACGTGGAGAAAAATCTAAAATTTTAAACCTAGCGGTATTATTATAGTAATGTAGTACTCATTTTATAGTAATGTAGTATTATTATTATTATAGTAATATAGTGTTATAGTAGTTCAAATAAGTAATTTATTAACAATAATTTTGTGTTGTATCACATTTGAAAGTAATGCGGCCCGTCAACTTCCCATTTTTTCTATATGCGGCCCACTTACCCTGCCGGGTTTAAGCTGCACGTCGTTCTATTAGCTAACACCATGTGAAAACCACAAAATGCCAGGAGAGAAGGGGACCAGAGAATTTCATGAGTTTGCAGATCTACAAGGGCCACAAAATATTGTCAACTAACGTTAAAGTGTGAATTTTCTTTATTCCAAATTTTTTTTATTTTTTTTTTACTTTAGTAAATTTTTTGTTACATAATATCGCTCCCAAGAGGTCATAAAAGACCCTTTGGGGACATATTTTTTTATTTTATTTGGAATTTTTTTACTATAATTGGGGAACCATAGGTGCCCCAGTGACCGAGGAAAACAGCCGCCTGTCATGACATTAGTGCCATACCAACGGGCATCCAGCAATCATGTGTCCACTGGGTACAATAGAGACAGTGGCTTTGCACAAATTCCCAGAAGAGCAAAGTCTGTATAGCTGCAAAAGGGGCAAACTCCTTATTAACACCCGTGGTTTTGGAGTGGGACATACAAAAATCTCACATAGGTGTGAGGGTCAGTGGTCCACATACTGTGTGGCGATGTAGTGGACGTCTAGTTTCTGAGCAGCATACTGATCACCCCTAGATATTAGAGGCCTCATGGCATTTGCCCCTTTTGTCCTCAGCCCTGGGACTGGCCTATTCTCAGGTTCAGTGGGGTACCAGGGGCCAGACCCTCATCATTTCCTCAGATATTTGATTGACTTGTCATAAAATGTATTTTTGGGAAGACCTCATGTAATGGAAATTTACGGTAATTTTTTAATTTTTATTATAATAAATAATGTCTTTATAATTTGCCTACAAATGGGGACGTTCTGTACACAGACACCAAAGTCCTTCTAATTGATCCAACTACATTATATGATTTATTCCTTAGGGCTTGAGGAACCGGTTAAATGTTAATCCCAGGGCGGTGTGAGAAAACCGCGGAGCCACGTGCGCACTTTCTGCTGTACCACGACGGAACAAATTGCTCCATAATAGACAAGTCTTGTTCAGAAATAATGAGCGTCAGGGGACCGGCTCCTACAGGATGTAATTCAATTAAACCATCACAGACGGTCCGTTTCCCATCAACTTGTGAAGAACATTTAGAAGTTGATAACCTCATTACAGTCCACACTGCAGGCTCAGGTCTATTGGCTGTGGCTACCATAGTCCACGTGCTGTACAACGAGAGTTCCCAGCATGCCCTGCAAGACAACAGATTAACATATTAAGTCAGATCTCGACATAATAAAGAAGGACATCAGCCGATTGATAATGAGCTCAGACTAGTGAATAACCACGGAACGACTGGTCTATGATACTTAACCATTAATCCACCCTAGACCACCAGGGATATAGTTGACCTCTAAACCAATCTAGACCACCAAGGATAATAAATGATGTTGTCTCATGAAGACAACCCTTGTCCATATTGTTTATAATTCACTTGGACGTCATGGGGGGGGGGGGTTATCCCACTCGGGACGCCTATCTATGAGCCAGAATGGAGAGAGAGCGATGCTTTACATGATCGGCCATTCCTGTAGGGGAAATGTGTGGCCAGACGTAGCTTCCCCTGGTGATTACATCTGATGGCCGGGGGTTTGATAAGCCATGGTCCAACTTCGGGTTAACCTGGCACTTTAGCATGAGTGCTATGTGGCAACATTATTTAGACATTGTATGGCACTGTTATTTGTCCACTGTCTATTAGCATTATTTGGGAAATGTATGGCATTGTATTTTTTTTTTTATATGATATGGCAGTATTATATAGACATAGTACTGTTATATGGTCACCACATGGCAATATTATTTTAGTATGAAATTTTTATTTGGTGACAATATGTCGGTATTGTAACGACCAGCAGGTTTCTGGACCCACTGTGCCACCTCTAAGGGCATGGCCAGACGTGGCAGAATTGCTCTGGAATTCCGCTGCGGACACTCCGCAGCGGAAATCCGCAGCATACACGTTTCTCCATTGCCTTCCACAGCTTTTTAGTAGGGTTCGTTTGCACGTTGCGGACAATTCCGCTGCGGAGCATAGGCTGCGGTGCGGAATTTGGTGTCTGCAGCATACAATGGATGTTGTGGAGTTGTGGCGGACTGGTTGCGGACTCATTGCGGAATTTCTCCATTGACTTCAATGGAGAGTCAAAATTCCGCAATGAAGTCCGCAGATGTCATGCACATGTTATGTGTGCTGCGGAGCGTATTGGTTTTTTAACATGACATTTCTTCATTCTGGCTGGACCTATGTATTTCTAGGTCTACAGCCAGATTGAGGAAGTCAATGGGGCTCCCATAATTACATGTGACTACGTGTGTGCACCCATAATTACGGGAGCGTTGCTAGGCGACGTCAGTAAATAGTCACTGTCCAGGGTGCTGAAAGAGTTAAGCGATCGGCAGTAACTGTTTCATCACCATGGACAGTGACTACCGATCCCAATATACAGCAACCTGTCAAAAAAATAGAAGTTCCTACTTACCGAGAACTCCCTGCTTCTTCCTCCAGTCCGGCTTCCCAGGATGACGTTTCAGTCTAAGTGACGGCTGCAGCCAATCACAGGCCAATCACAGGCTGCAGCCAATCACAGGCCAATCACAGGCTGCAGCCAATCACAGGCCAATCACAGGCTGCAGCCAATCACAGGCCAATCACAGGCTGCAGCGGTCACATGGACTGCCGCGTCATCCAGGGAGGTCGGGCTGGATGCCGAAAGAGGGACGCGTCACCAAGACAACGGCCGGTAAGTATGAAATTCTTTTACTTTCACTAGGGAAAGGGCTGTCCCTTCTCTCTATCCTGCACTGATAGAGAGAAGGGAAGTACTTTCCCCTCAATACGCAACGGCCAGTCCGCATCAATTTACTGCACATTTTAGGCAGAGCCGCAACAGAATCTGCAACGCAGATTCTGTGCGGCATTGATGCGGACAGTTGCGGAAGAAATACGCCACGTCTGGGCATGCCCTAAAGGCGCTGTCTACGCCCTTTAACCCCTATACAGGGATCTGGTCTTCGCTGCGGGGAGACTGCCAGGTCGATACCTCTTGAGGTGGTCCTGGTGAAGTAGCTGCTGGCCAGACAGGTGCTAGGCAGGCACATTGGTGCTGGATTACTGGAAACACGTTGGTGCCGGATGAGTGTTAGTGAACTGACGGCCGCGGATGCCGGGTGGAGAGGGATGCTGGCGGTCCTCGGCTGTCGGCGCTACATGTATTATGTGGACACGTTCTGTTTTTTTCTTTACAGGATATTGCAGTACTATATAGAAATAGTACTGTTATGTGGGCACTGCATGGCAAGATCACTTTTGTATGAAATGTATATTTGGCAGCTTTATGTGGACACTGTATGTAACTATTATTTAGGCACTATATGGTGTATTTTATGACACTATCAATTATTTTGGTGTCATTTAGATCCTGTACTTTTGATACTGTGTAGTAATGCTATTTGGGTGCTATATGCCATTGTATATAAGTCCTATATGGAACTTTTATTTGGTTTTATTACAGTGGTTACATCTATGCGCTGTATGGCACTATTTGGTCACCCTATGGTGGTGGTATTTATATACTGTATGGCATTTTATTTGGGCACTATATGGTATAGGAGGGAGACACTAACTTTCCCATGCCTAGATATGCCATGATACCACCCATCCTCCCATATATCTGAATCATTAGATATATTTTCAGCTTTTTTATTTTAGAAGAATTCAGAATTTTTCATCAAAGTCGCGTATAAGGAAACTTGCTTCTCTTTATTGTGTGTTTTTAGTGTTCGGAATGGACTGCGAGAGGACGATACGGGGAGTTTGGTTGTCTCGCACCAGTATACGTTTAAAGGTATTGTCTGTATCTTTTTCTCTACTTGTGGGAAAGTGTCTGTGGAGATTAAATCCACCCACCTGACCTATATCTCATAAGCTGATAATATAAATCCGCTCAGCGTGATTAAGTCCTATTCTCCACAATATCCAAACATAAGATCTGTATCATCAGCAAACACAATTTGCGCCGTTCCTCGCCTATAAATATTTCCTCCGGTAATTGAGCCGTCGCCGCGGAGTTGCGCATTTTCTATTATTATTACTGGACAAATATTGATGAGGAGCATGAATTACCAAAGGGGTCACCACGCTGGCTGCTCGCCCTCTCTGATTGGATGTCTATAAAAAGACTTGAGGACGGAGATTTAAGAGCTGGGGGATTTACGGAGACAAAAGTTCATTGCTTGACAATTATGATGACAAAGACGGAATATACAGGGACGTGTTTTGTGAATAAGAGTCGGGTGGTGATGGGTTTTAATATTTACTATATCATTGAAACAAGTCACTAGCTGCATTTTTTTTTTTTTACTCCATCACGTGCATTGCTGGCGGATTGTTAGCAGACTCTCAGGATTTAGGCGCAAAATCCACGCATAAATCCTGATAGAATCCTGAACATGTGAACATGGCCTTACAGGGGCGGCTTCAGTCGGCAAAACCAGCAGTTTGCCGGGGATGCTGGGAGCCAAACCTTTGATGCTCAGCTGATCGCCGCGACAGCTTTTTGCTATAAAATAAATAATGGACACTGAAAAATATAAACTGGGAAAACAATTTCTGTCTACATCAGACTTCAATGGCGGTGATTAACCCATTATATAGCACCCTTACAATACACATACAGCACCTATGCCAAGCAATACACATACAGCACCCAAACAGTACACATACAGCACTCATATAGTACACATACCGAACTCATACAGTACACATACAGCACCCATACAGTACACATACAGCACCCATACAATACACATACAGCACCAATACAGTACACATACAGCACCAATACAGTACACATACCGAACTCATACAGTACACATACAGCACCCATACAGTACACATACAGCACCCATACAATACACATACAGCACCAATACAGTACACATACAGCACCAATACAGTACACATACAGCACCAATACAGTACACATACCGAACTCATACAGTACACATACAGCACCAATACAGTACACATACCGAACTCATACAGTACACATACCGAACTCATACAGTACACATACAGCACCAATACAGTACACATACAGCACCCATACAGAACTCATACAGTACACATACAGCACAAATACAGTACACATACCGAACTCATACAGTACACATACCGAACTCATACAGTACACATACCGAACTCATACAGTACACATACAGCACCAATACAGTACACATACAGCACCCATACAGAACTCATACAGTACACATACAGCACAAATACAGTACACATACCGAACTCATACAGTACACATACCGAACTCATACAGTACACATACCGAACTCATACAGTACACATACAGCACCAATACAGTACACATACAGCACTCATACAGAACTCATACAAAGAAGAGCAACGAAGCTAATAAGGGGCATGGAGAATTTAAGCTATGAGGAAAGATTGAAAGAATTAAACCTATTTAGCCTTGAAAAGAGACGACTAAGGGGGGACATGATTAACTTATATAAATATATTAATGGCACATACAAAAAATATGGTGAAATCCTGTTCCTTGTAAAACCCCCTCAAAAAACAAGGGGGCACTCCCTCCGTCTGGAGAAAAAAAGGTTCAAGCTGCAGAGGCGACAAGGCTTCTTTACTGTGAGAACTGTGAATCTATGGAATAGTCACCGCAGGAGCCGTCACAGCAGGGACAGGAGACACCGCAGGAGCCGTCACAGCAGGGACAGGAGATGCTGCAAAAAAGGGTTAGATAATTTCCTAGAACAAAAAAATCTAAGCTCCTATGTGTAGAAATTTTTCCTTCCCTTTTCCCGTCCCTTGGTTGAACTTGATGGACATGTGTCTTTTTTCAGCCATACTAACTATGTAACTCATACAGTACACATACAGCACTAATACAGTACACATACAGCACTCATACAGTACACATACAGCACCCATACAGTACACATACAGCACCCATACAGCACCCATACAGTACACATACAGCACCCATACAGTACACATACAGCACCCATACAGCACCCATACAGTACACATACAGTACACATACAGCACACATACAGCACCCATACAGTACACATGCAGCACCCATACAGTACACATACAGCACCCATACAGCACCCATACAGTACACATACAGCACCAATACCATGCAACAATCATACATCATACATACAGTACACACACAGCAACACTACAGTACATATACAGCACTCATACAGTACACATACAGCACCCATACAGTACACGTACAGTCCCCATACAGTACACATACAGCACACATACAGTACACATACAGCACAAATACAGCCCCCATACAGTACACATAGAGAACTCATACAGTACACATACAGCCCCCATACAGTACAAATACAGCACCCATACAGTACACATACAGAACTCATACAGTACACATACAGCACCCATACAGTACACATACAGAACTCATACACTACACATACAGCACCCATACATTACACATACAGCACTCATAAAGTACACATACAGCACCCATACAGTACACAAACAGAACCCATGCCATGTAATACACATGCAGCATACATACAGAACACATACAACGCCCATACAGTACACATACAGCATTCATGCAGTACACATACAGCAACCATACAGCACCCATACAGTACATATACAGCACCCATACAGTACACATACAGTACACATGCAGTACACATCCAGCACCAATACAGCACACATACAGTACACATACAGCATTCATACAGTACACATACAGCACACATACAGCACCCATACAGTACAGATACAGCACCCATACAGCACCCATACAGTACAGATACAGCCCCCGTAGAGTACACATACAGCACTTTGGAGAGGTTTTTCTATAGTCAATTAAAAACGGCTCCAAAAACGTCTCAAGAATTGACATGCACTTCTTTTTACGCGTCGTTTTTTCAAAAAGGCTGCCTAAAAAAACGGCCCGTCAGAACAGAACGCCGTTTTTCCAATTTAAATCAATGGGCAGATGTTTGGAGGCGTTCTGCTTCCGATTTTTCTGCAGTTTTTCGTCCGTTTACGGCCCAAAAACCGTCCGGAAATAAGCCGTGTGAACATACCCTTTATGTTAAGTAAGTGAAAATAGTGATGTATAAGTGGAAAATGGATTATTACATAGCATAGATATATTATTAAAGCCAGCAAGGTCATTCCAAAGGTCAGGGCGCCACCTAGTGACCATCTGAACTACAAAGTACGGCGACAACGTCTGTCTTCGGGAGGAACGGTTTTAATATTTTGGATCTTTTTGTGGGCTATATATTTATATTTTGGTAGAATCACCTCATTTCTCTTTTTGTCACTTTCTGATTTGGATATGAGTTTAGGGTTGTTAAAGAAATTGTCCAGTCCCATGTAAATAAAGCTTAAAGTCTATGGAAACCATTGAACCATTTTTTTTTTTTTTTTTTGCTAAAATAATGTATTATAGTATTTAGTGCAACTTTGTCATTTGTTTTTATTAAAAAAAAAATTGTTCTTTTTGAGATACAGCTTCTATGTATCCTGGATACATAGCAGCTGTATCCTGCGCTCAAACCCGAATCCGTCAAGGCGGCAGAACTGACGACTATGGTGACAGCGCGTCTTGCGTGTGTCGAAGTTCATAACTTAGATGTCATAGATTACAGGTGGATCCGCACGACCCGCTATCACTGAACCCGTCAATTATGCCGTCCTGACGGATACAGGTTTCAGCGCAAGATACAGCTGCTCTTTATCCAGGATACAAAGCAGCTGTATCTCAAAAAGTAAAAATGCATTTTTAATAAAAGTAATTACAAAGTTGCACCAAACAAACTGATACAATGTTTTATAAAAAATATATATATATATTTTCAAAGGTGTACATAGCCTTTAAAGGGAATGTCTGGTATATTAAATGTCAGTCTGTAGATGAGAAAAAAATGTGTTTGTTCTGTTTTTTTTCATGTTGTAGCTATTTTATTTTTTTTTAAAAAAAACCTTTGCTGTCTGTATAAGGCCTCATCCCGAGGCCATGTGCTTGTGGCTGACAGTCCGCTGCTGGCCGACCGAAAATCACGGGTGAGCACATGGCCACGGTCGTGTGCATGAGGCCTTTTTTTTTAAAACCTTTGCTGTCTGTATAAGGCCTGATGCACACGACCGTGGCCATGTGCTCACCCGTGATTTTCGGGTCGGCCGGCAGCGGACTGTCAGTCGCAAGCACATGGCCTCGGCCATTATTTTCACGAACCGTGAAATCTCTGGTCGCGTGCATGGCCTCATAGAAATGAATGGGGCCGCAATTCTCCCATGGATTTTCGGGGGAATTGCGGCCGCAAAAGCACGTTCGTGTGCATGAGGCCTAAACGGTACAGAAGGGTGTGTGTGATTTATGGCAGCTGCAAGGAATAGGAGTCTACTGACAGAGAAATGTCACACATTATGAGGGTATGTTCTCACGGGCCATTTTCAGCCGTTTTTCGGGCCGTAAACAACCCGAAACACGGCTAAAAAATCGGAAGAGGAACGCCTACAAACATCTGCCCATTGATTTCAATGGAAAATACGGGGTTCTGTTCCAACGTGGCGTTTTTTTAAACCTCATTTTCAAAAAACGGCACGTAAAAAGACGCCCGCGAAAAAGAAGCACATGTCACTTCTTGAGCCGTTTTTGGAGCCGTTTTTCATTTACTCTATAGAAAAACAGCTCCAAGAACGGCCGTAAAAAACGCAGCGAAAAACGTTAGCTTAATTAAAAAACGGCTGAAAATCAGGAGCTGTTTTCCCTTGAACCATGTGAACATACCCAAAGGGCATGACCAGACGTGGCGGAATTGCTCTGGAAATCCGCAGCGTACACGTTTCTCCATTGCCTTCCACTGCTTTTTAGTAGGGTTCGTTTACACGTTGCGGACAATTCCGCTGTGGAGGATAGGCTGCGGCGCGGAATTTTGTGTCCGCAGCATACAATGGTTGTTGCGGAGTTGTGGCGGACTGGTTGCGGACTCATGGCGGAATTTCTCCATTGACTTCAATGGAGATTCTAAATTCCGCAATGAAGTCCGCAGCTGTCATGCACATGTTATGTGTGCTGCGGATGCGTCTTGCTTTTTTGACATGACATTTCTTCATTCTGGCTGGACCTATGTATTTCTAGGTCTACAGCCAGACTGAGGAAGTCAATGGGGCTCCCGTAATGACGGGAGCGTTGCTAGGAGACGTCAGTAAATAGTCACTGTCCAGGGTGCTGAAAGAGTTAAGCGATCGGCAGTAACTGTTTCTGCACCCTGGACAGTGACTACCGATCCCAATATACAGCAACCTGTCAAAAAAATAGAAGTTCATACTTACCGAGAACTCCCTGCTTCTGTCTCCAGTCCGGCCTCCCAGGATGACGTTTCAGTCTAAGTGACGGCTGCAGCCAATCACAGGCCAATCACAGGCTGCAGCCAATCACAGGCCAATCACAGGCTGCAGCCAATCACAGGCCAATCACAGGCTGCAGCGGTCACATGGACTGCCGCGTCATCCAGGGAGGTCGGACTCGAAAGAGGGACGCGTCACCAAGACAACGGCTGGGTAAGTATGAAATTCTTTTACTTTCACTAGGGAAAGGGCTGTCCCTTCTCTCTATCCTGCACTGATAGAGAGAAGGGAAGTACTTTCACCTCAATACGCAACGGCTAGTCCGCATCAATTTACTGCACATTTTGGGCAGATCCGCCACAGAATCTGCAACGCAGATTATGTGCAGCATTGATGCGGACAGTAGTGGAAGAAATATGCCACGTCTGGGCATGCCCAAAGGGCATGTTCACACACTTAACAAAAAATGGCTGAAAATACAAAGCTGTTTTCAAGGGAAAACAGCTCCTGATTTTCAAACGTTTTTTTTTTTAGCAATTCGCGTTTTTCGCAGCGTTTTTTACGGCCATTGTTGGAGCTATTTTTCTATGGAGTCAATGAAAAACGGCTCCATTAACGTCCCAAGAACTGACATGCACTTGTTTTTCACGGGCGTTTTTTTACGCGCCCGTTTTTCAAAACGGCCACATAAAAAAACGCCCTGTCGGAAAAGAACGCCGGTCTTCCCATTGAAATCAATGGGCAGATGTTTGGAGGCGTTCTGCTTCCGATTTTTCGGCCGTTTTTCGGTTGTTTACGGCCAGAAAAACAGCTGAAAATAAGCTATGTGAACATACCCTGGAAGTCGCCAGGAAGTGTTGGAGTACTGCCCCCCCCACCAGAGACCCGGGAGCGGCAAAGGTGTTGTATGCAGAGCTTTATCTGTGTATTTAGTGTTAAGGTATGTGCACACGACCTCTTTTCAGACGTAATGGAGGCGTTTTACGCCTCGAATTACACCTGAAAAGATGGCTCCAATACGTCGGCAAACATCTGCCCATTGCTTGCAATGGGTCTTACGATGTTCTGTGCAGACGAGCTGTCATTTTACGCGTCGCTGTCAAAAGACGGCTCGTAAAATTACGGCCGCGGCAAAGAAGTGCATGACACTTCTTGGGACGTAATTGGAGCCGTTTTTCATTGACTCCAATAAAAACCAGCTCCAATTATGTTCGTAAAAGACGTTGCGAAAAACGCGTGCACATGTAAAAACGTCTGAAATTCAGGAGCTGTTTTCTCCTGAAAACAGCTCTGTAATTTCAGAAGTATTTGGCGTTGTCGTGTGCACATACCCTTACTATACTGTCTTATCTAGGCCTCCAGCAGTACAGTAGAGCTGTGATTAACTCCCCCACCCTTTAATGATAAATGAGATAACTCTGTCCCAGTCTACACAGAAAAGCTGACAAGTGAGCTGAAGAAAACAGCACGTCAGCCTATTGTGTCTGCTCTAGTGACCAGTGTGAGAACTGCAATATTTCAAGATTTGTGGATAATCACATAAAAAATTCCCTGTTTTTATAATAAAACGTTCTCTTTAAGCAAAAACAAATGATTTATATGAAATATTTAAACTAAATATTGTCATTGTACTTGTATTACTGCCTTTCCTTCACAGTGTTTGAATTCCACAAAGTATCATGGTTCTCGGCATCGGGAACAATGAAAAATATATATTTTTTCGTTTTAATGCCGTCTTCATATGTGGATATTGACTATCTCTATGGACATAGGCGTATAGGGTGGACACATTGTCTGTACGATGCCTAAACATAACAATAGAGATCATTTAGGAAACTGCGCTCTGTCCACCCTGTACCGTCCCACATACAGAAGAGACTACGTGCTCTCATAGGAAGAATAACACAAAAATATAAAATAAAGTAACAATAATTACAATATAAATATAACTTCTCCATAGCTCCATATCAACTTTAAAATAAATGTATTTAAAAAAAAAAAAAAAAGAAAAGCATTTTTACTTTTTAAGTTGCAGCTTCTATGTATTCTGTATACATACAAGCTGTATCCTTCCATCAAAGCCAAATCCGGCACCGGTGAAAGATGGTCCTGCGTATGTCCGACACGCAGGATCCAGCTAATAACAATCACATTTAAGTTGATGAATTTACATCTGATCGTTATTAGATAATTCAAGCATGTCTCTAACAGCAGATTTCATAGGAGCCGTCAGTGCAACTGACCTGACGGAATCGGCTTTGACAGAAGGATACAGCTTCTATGTATATAGGATACATAGAAACTGTAGGCACGCAGGACCAGCTTTCAGTTGTTTAAAATCAAATAATTCATTGATTTGTAAAAAAAACAACTAAAATTACAAATAATTCACTTTAAAGAGGCTCTGTCACCAGATTTTGCAAACCCTATCTCCTATTGCAGCAGATCGGCGCTGCAATGTAGATAAGAGTAACGTGTTTAGTTTTTTTTCAAAAACGAGCATTTTTGGCCAAGTTATGAGCATTTTTATATTTATGCAAATGAGGCTTTCTAAAGTACAACTGGGCGTGTTTAAAGTTATGTCCAACTGGGCGTGTATTATGTGTGTACATCTGGGCGTTTTTACTTGTTTTACTAGCTGGGCGTTGTGAATAGAAGTGTATGATGCTGACGAATCAGCATCATCCACTTTTTGTTACCACCCAGCTTCTGGCAGTGCAGACACACAGCGTGTTCTCGAGAGATCACGCTGTGACGTCACTCACTTCCTGCCCCAGGTCCTGCATCGTGTCGGATGAGCAAGAACACGCTGTGTGTCTGTGAACTGCCAGAAGCTGGGTGGTAACGAAGAGAAGTGGATGATGCTGATTCGTCAGCATCATACACTTCTATTCACAACGCCCAGCTAGTAAAACAAGTAAAAACGCCCAGATGTACGCACATAATACACGCCCAGTTGGACATAACTTTAAACACGCCCAGTTGTACTTAAGAAAGGCTCATTTGCATAAATATAAAAATGGTCATAACTTGGCCAAAAATGCTCGTTTTTGAAAAAAAAAAAACGTTACTGTAATCTACATTGCAGCGCCGATCTGCTGCAATACGAGATAGGGGTTTGAAAATCTGGTGACAGAGCCTCTTTAAGGACACGTTCAGACGTGGCAGAGTTTTTTCGCTGCAAATGTTGGTGCAGATTTGGGGCAATTACGAATCCGCACCAACATTTGCATATTTGACAGGTAATTCAGACGTTGCAGAAAAGACAGCGGACTTGCCACAGATTTCAGTTTTTGCATTGCAAAGGCTGAAATCCGCAGTGAAAGGGCATGCCCAGACGTGGCGGAATTCTTCCGCTACTGTCCGCATCAATGCCGCACAGAATCTGCGTTGCAGATTCTGTTGCGGCTCTGCCCAAAATGGGCATTAAATTGATGCGGACTAGCCGTTGCGTATTGAAGTGAAAGTACTTCCCTTCTCTGTATCAGTGCAGGATAGATGGAAGGGACAGCCCTTTCCCTAGTGAAAGTAAAAGAATTTCATACTTACCCGGCCGTTGTCTTGGTGACGCGTCCCTCTTTTACGGGAGCCCCATTGACTTCCTCAGTCTGGCTGTAGACCTAGAAATACATAGGTCCAGCCAGAATTAAGAAATGTCAATGTATTTCTAGGTCTACAGCCAGACTGAGGAAGTCAATGGGGCTCCCGTAATTACGGGTGACTACGTGCGTGCACCCGTAATTACGGGAGCGTTGCTAGGCGACGTCAGTAAATAGTCACTGTCCAGGGTGCTGAAAGAGTTAAGCGATCGGCAGTAACTGTTTCTGCACCCGGGACAGTGACTACAGATCCCAATATACATCAACCTGTAAAAAAAATAGAAGTTCGTACTTACCGAGAACTCCCTGCTTCTGTCTCCAGTCCGGCTTCCCAGGATGACGTTTCAGTCTAAGTGACGGCTGCAGCCAATCACAGGCCAATCACAGGCTGCAGCCAATCACAGGCCAATCACAGGCTGCAGCCAATCACAGGCCAATCACAGGCTGCAGCGGTCACATGGACTGCCGCGTCATCCAGGGAGGTCGGGCTGGATGCCGAAAGAGGGACGCGTCACCAAGACAACGACCGGTAAGTATGAATTTCTTTTACTTTCACTAGGGAAAGTGCTGTCCCTTCTCTCTATCCTGCACTGATAGAGAGAAGGGAAGCACTTTCACCGCAATACGCAGCAGCTAGTCCGCATCAATTTACTGCACATTTTAGGCAGATCCGCAACATAATCTGCAACGCAGATTCTGTGCGGCATTGATGCGGACAGTTGCGGAAGAAATACGCCACGTCTGGGCATGCCCTTATTGAGTTCTTCAGATCTTGCTCATATAACAGTTGCTGTGTCATTACCTTGGTAACGGGTCTACAGGGCAGCAGTCAGTGTATTAGGGCACATTCACACGTGGCGAAATTGGTGTTGACAGTCTGCAGTGGAATTCTGCAGCGACCGTTTTTTATATTTGTTTCTTTAAATTTTTATGAAACTTAGTTCAGACGTTGCAGAAAATAACTGTGCGTAAATCAGGCTGCGGTGCAGAATTTTCCCTCCGCAGCAGCTTATTACATTGCGGAGAAGAAGCGGAATTTCACTGCAGATTTCAGCCTTTGCAATGCAAAAACTGAAATCTGTGGCAAGTCCGCTGTGATATCTGCAACGTCTGAATTACCTGTCAAATATGCAAATGTTGCTGCAGATTCATCGCGTAATTGCCCCAAATCTGCACCAACAATTGCAGCGTAAAAATTCTGCCACGTCTGAACGTGGCCTAATACTCCGGGCGTGGTCCTGTGACCCGAGCAGCAGATGTTCTGTCCTCTGAGATCATTGCTCATTTATTTGGCTGTTTCCCATTTTCAGCCTCATGTTTCGTGTTTTATGAATTTTATCCGTGATCGCTCCTGAAGGGAGTAACTAAAAACACATGATATAACCAGGACCAGATCTGCACCCAAATCCCCCAGGGACCCGTTACCCAGCTACAAAGTGACTAAGTAAGTAATTTCCCGGTTATGTCTTCTACATTGACCTCTTCTTGTCCTCTTACATGTTATTGTACCTGTTGGTAATATTATTGTGGCCCTTTTGTCTACTTACAGTAGGGGGCAGAGCAGAGTTGTTGGGCAAATGGGCAGCGCTAGAATATTTGGCAGCTAAAGTTCCCGCTTTTCTATCCCATGAAGACAATTGTATATAGAAAATTTTTATGCATTTGCCACACCCCATAATAGTGCCACCATAAATGTCCAAGAGTAACCCCATAACAACGCCCCTAAGATATTTCCAGAGTCCCCTAATAACAGTGCGCCTATGTAGAGCCCCCGATAACAGAGCAACACATTCACAATTTTCTAATACAAGTTCCAGACAGTACCCTTCTAACAGTACCCCATAACAGTGCCCCCATAAAAGTTCTAGAGTCCCCGAAACCAGTATCTCTATGACAGTTCCCGAGCACCCCATAACAGAGCACCCCAATGACAGTTTTCCTCATACAATTCCAGAGTCTGTCCCATAACAGTTCCAGACACTGCCCATATGGCAGTGCATTATAACCGTGCCCCTACAACAGTTCCAGTACAGTTCTAGAGCACCCCTTTAACAATAACCCTATGAAGGTTCTAGAGCTCCCCATAACATTGCCCCCATAGAACAGTGCCATAGTGCCCACATAACAGTTTCAAATGCACAATAAAAGTTAATAGGGTTACTAAAGAGAGTGCAGAGGTTGTGCCCAGTGGTGAGCTATTATAGCTCGGTATATAATAGTGAGCATCACTAGAAGCCCCTTTACATAAGAGAGCTTATACTTTAGGTTAAGGTCCCCTACACATCGCACTTGTGCCCTACGTTTATCGTGTGCGCCACGAAAGCTCCATTAGCCCGATGGAAACCAAAAGAGCGTCTCTTTGGCCTCCGTCGGGCCGGTAGATGTCGGTATACCTTTTTTTGAAAGGATGGAATAGCATAGTAGACTTCGTATTACATCCAGAGGGATCGCGCAAAAAAAAACGTAATCCGGGCGGTATACTTCCTTTTAACATGAGAGCGTTTGTGTGACGGATGCCACTGTATGGTATCTGCCACAGCTATGCGTTAAACATAGATGTCAGGGAGCTCTCTACATATATGGACAGTGATGTCAGGACCTTCCCAATGCCGGGGTCCCCGGACAAAGCATTGGAAGTGCTCTGCCCATGGACTTTTTCCCTAGGGTAGCTTCTGGCCTCAGGGGTTTCTCCAGGGCCGGAATCCACGGCCATAGCGTTGTTGACACTGGCCAGGACTTTGGCATCACAAAGCTCTTCATATAACTGTCTGTATATGGACAGTGACATCAAGGGCTTCCCCAGGAAAGGAGTCACCAGGGTCAGAGCATCGGGGACTCCGGTATTGTAGCCCCTGATGCTGATGTCATTGTACATATATGGACAGTGGCGTCAGGGGCGCCCCCGTGCACAGCGCTTCAGGTAGCAATCTTCTCCAGGGGGTTTGGGCGATGTATCCCACTATATGCCTATATAGTGGGATACGTTGCAGCCTTCCATTGGAGGTATACGCTGGGAATGCTCCTGACGTATACCTCCGACGGAAAGCAAAAATGTAATGTGAATGGGGCCAAACAGATGTAGCAGAGCTTGGCTTGTTATTTGGGCTAACCCATGGTTACATCATAATGGGATATTTGTATTTTTTATAAACCTGTCACATAATCTGAACTCCGAACATAAATTATCCTGGATAACATCTTTAAAGGCTATATACACAGCTGGGCTCGTGGGCATGTCTCCTGGCACGTACATTTACATAAGGAGGCAGGAAGGGGTTAATGATCATCGTCTTCAGTATATATCACCACCTTAAAGGATTCTCTATTTTTTTTTTTTTTTGAGGGTAAAGTGTAATCATCACATAAGAACAAGTTGTGCAACTTTCTAATATACTTTGTGTATCAATTCCTCACCATTTTCAAGATCTCTGCTTGCTGTCATTGGGTGGGAACATTCTTGTTTACATCCAGAGGCTGAATACCAGTGCAGACTTAATACTGCTCACAGCTGTTGTTACATTTGTATCCAGTCTAGACAATCCTCTGTGAGATAAATACATCCGCAGCACAAAAATGTCTTTCCTGCCCTGATAGTTTGTTACAATGTATCAGTCTGAAGTCTAGGCTGTTTTTATATCACAGAAGATTGTCCGGACTAGATACAACTGTAGCAAATCCTTAGCTGTGAGAAGTATTAGGTCTGTAAAGGTTTTTAGACTCTAGATGTAAACAAGAATGATTCAGTTTCACTGACAGCAAGTCAAGATATTGACAATGGTGGGGAATTGAAACGCAAAGCATGTTAGAAACTTGCAAGGAATTTGTATATGTGACCAAATTCTAAAAATCCCATTCTCTCAGTGTGACAGAAATCCTCATTCAGAGTGGTTATCTAATAGCTAAGACATAGTGGCTTGTTGGCGCCACTCCCTCTGGCACCCAGCACTTGGGGCACATGCCCGATCAGCCTCTCCTACCAGCTACGCCCCTGGAATCCTTGATTTCCGTAGGGAGACCACAGAATTGGAATCATGATTGGCATGTTAATCAATACCAGTAGAGGGCAGCACTGCTGTATAACAACCAGCAAATCAGTGAAGATCTATGAGCTGTAATAATAAGAAATATATTATGTTTTTAGAGCTTTGCATTTTCCAGGACATGCAGAATGATGGGGTTCAGTAGGGGATCTCATGTCTCTCTGCTGGAGTTCTCCTTTAAGTGTAGGATTCCCGTGTCCTCCTCTTTTATTTCCTTGTATTGGTGCACAGAGAACAAGAAGGAGATCAGGAATATTGGATAGCGGACAATGAAAACTTTACTGTATATTGCAAATACTTACATAGGTTATAATGTAATATAATCTTTTCTTTAACAGTTTTTGAAGTCCTCCCATGCTCCTTTGTAATTACCAGCAAGTTATAAATCATGCCACCCGCTGGGCACCCTAGCTGGAAAGATAGAAAGGAGCAGATCAAATCAGGAGGGTTCTGATTAAGGTGTAAAGCGGTAAAACAATTGGGCACTTGCCCAGGACTCTATGCTACAGCCAGTCCCTGGAATACGAGACCAGCTAAAATCTAATAGTAAAACAGTGGGCAGACCAAGAAGGTGGGGGGGGGAGGAATGCTAGTGTTTGGAAGGGCCACTGCTACTAAACATAATACACGCTGATGGCGACCTAAAGCTTGATCACTGTGTATAATATTGCTGTACTGTGACGTCACTGTTTATTATCCCTGTACCGTGACATCATTATGTTTATTATCCCTGTTCCGTGACATCATTATGTTTATTATCCCTGTTCCGTGACATCATTATGTTTATTATCCCTGTATCGTGACATCATTATGTTTATTATCCCTGTATCATGACATCATTATGTTTATTATCCCTGTATCGTGACATCATTATGTTTATTATCCCTGTATCGTGACATCATTATGTTTATTATCCCTGTATCGTGACATCATTATGTTTATTATCCCTGTATCGTGACATCATTATGTTTATTATCCCTGTATCGTGACATCATTATGTTTATTATCCCTGTATCGTGACATCATTATGTTTATTATCCCTGCACTGACGTCATTGTGTGAATTATCACTGTACTGTGACATCACTGTGTTTATTATCTCTGTACTGTGACGTCACTGTTTAATATACCTGCACTGTGATATCACTGTGTATATTATTACTGTAGTGTGACATCATTATGTTTATTATCCCTGTTCTGTGACATCACTGTGTTTATTATCCCTGTATCGTGACATCATTATGTTTATTATCCCTGTTCTGTGACATCACTGTGTTTATTATCCCTGTATCGTGACATCATTATGTTTATTATCCCTGTATCGTGACATCATTATGTTTATTATCCCTGTATCGTGACATCATTATGTTTATTATCCCTGTATCGTGACATCATTATGTTTATTATCCCTGTATCGTGACATCATTATGTTTATTATCCCTGTATCGTGACATCATTATGTTTATTATCCCTGTTCTGTGACATCACTGTGTTTATTATCCCTGTATCGTGACATCATTATGTTTATTATCCCTGTATCGTGACATCATTATGTTTATTATCCCTGTATCGTGACATCATTATGTTTATTATCCCTGTACTGTGACATCACTGTTTATCATCCCTGTACTGTGACGTCACTGTGTTTATTATCCCTGTATCGTGACATCATTATGTTTATTATCCCTGTATCGTGACATCATTATGTTTATTATCCCTGTACTGTGACATCACTGTGTTTATTATCCCTGTATCGTGACATCATTATGTTTATTATCCCTGTACTGTGACATCACTGTTTATTATCCCTGTACTGTGACGTCACTGTGTTTATTATCCCTGTATCGTGACATCATTATGTTTATTATCCCTGTATCGTGACATCATTATGTTTATTATCCCTGCACTGACGTCATTGTGTGAATTATCACTGTAGTGTGACATCACTGTGTTTATTATCTCTGTACTGTGACGTCACTGTTTAATATACCTGCACTGTGATATCACTGTGTATATTATTACTGTAGTGTGACATCACTATGTTTATTATCCCTTTACCGTAAAATTAACCCATTAGTGACCACCTTTACTGTGGCAACACTGTGTTTATTATCCCCATACCGTGACCTCACTTATTATTATCCCTGTAATTTGACATCACTCTATATGATCGGTAGTGACCCTTATGGACACAGATTATGTTGTAACCCTGTACCTCAGGGACACCTACCTTTATGTCCACAGGAGATTCTTGAGAATAGTGATCAGGGAGGGGGCTCTTCCCTGTTGAATATCGACAGTTTCCCAGGCGGGGGCGTAGCTGAAGGCTCATGGGCCCGGTTCAAAAGTCCTTCTTGGGGCCCCCCACTCAAACTTCTAGTCATGGCGTCACTAAGGTCTTAAAACGTCAGGGGCAATAGCCCCAATACATATGTGTCCCCAAGAAAAATGTGTGTTCATGTGTGTGTATATATATGTATAGAGAGAGAGAGACAGCATATCTATAGCACTATGACCCTAAAGCTATGGATAGGATTAGATACACTGGCTCAGCAGACAGTATCCCACATGATAGGATTAGATACAGAGCTCAGCAGACAGTTAGGGTATGTCCACACGGCTTATTTACGGACGTAAATGTGGCTCGATAGCGTTGGCAAACATCTGCCCATTCATTTGAATGGGTCTTACGATGTTCTCTGCAGACGGTCATTTTTTTTACGCCCCGCTGCCAAAAGGTGGGGCGTAAAAAAAACGCCCGCGTCAAAGAAGTGCCTGTCACTACTTCAGACGTAAATGGAGCCGTTTCCATGGACTCCATAGAGAAACAGCTCCAATTAACGTCCGTAATGGACGCAGCAAAAAGCGCCTCAACATGCCATTACGGCTGAAATTACGGAGCTGTTGTCTCCTGAAAACAGCCCCGTAATTTCAGCCGTTACGGACGCTGCCGTGTGAACATACCCTTAGTATCACACATGATAGGATTAGATACAGTGGCTCAGAAGACAGTATCACACATGATAGGATTAGATACAGTGGCTCAGCAGACAGTATCACACATGATAGGATTAGATACAGTGGCTCAGCAGACAGTATCACACATGATAGGATTAGATACAGTGGCTCAGCAGACAGTATCACACATGATAGGATTAGATACAGTGGCTCAGCAGACAGTATCACACATGATAGGATTAGATACAGGGCTCAGCTCGCTGACATTGCGGCTCCAGCTCTGGACCCAGGAAAGGTAAGAATAATAATTGCTTTGCCTTTTTATGCGTTACTTTTTTTTTTTTTTTTTTGCGTGTTCGTTTTTTTTTACAGGTTTGGTTGTTGGACTACTTCTGATTTGAGAACTACTGCGATGACAGCGTTGTTTTTATTGTCAATAAAATGGGGGTTGTGTGTGTTTTTTTTTATTTCAATAAAATATTCTTTCTATGTCCTTGTATTTTTTTAAACTTTATTACTACCGCCTTAGTAATGGCCACTGGCTGATTGACAGCATCCATTACTAAGGCGAGGCTTAATGTTAGACATGAAGAGGTGAACACTAACACCCATTATTACCCCGGTACCCACCGCCACCAGGGGTATCGGGAAGAGCCGGGTACGATCCAGTACCTGACCATCTGTAGTGATGGTTTGGCACTGGCGCAGCCGCAGGCTGGTATTATTAGGCTGGGGAAGCCCAAAAACGGTGGCCCTCCCCACCTGGTATTGCCAGGCTGCTGCTGGTTGATCATTTTTTCAATTTTATTTTTAAATGATGTGGGATCCCCCCTATTTTTCATAACCAGCCAGATACAACACAGCAGCAGCCTAGCATCACCAGGTGGGAAGGGTCACCGTTTTTGGGCTTTCCCAGACTAAGGGTATGTTCACACGGCCTATTTACGGACGTAATTCGGGCGTTTTAACCCCCGAATTACGTCCGAACTTACGGCTTGAAAGCATTGACAAACATCTGCCCATTGAAAGCAATGGGCTGACGTTTGTCTGTTCACACGAGGCGTATATTTACGCGTCGCTGTCAAAAGATGGCGCGTAAATAGACGCCCGCGCCAAAGAAGTGACCTGTCACTTCTTCAGACGTAAAGTGAGCCGTTTTCCATGGACTCCATGGAAAACCAGCTCCGGTTACGTCCGTAATCGACGCGGCGTTCAAGCGCCTGCACATGCCGTTACGGCTGAAATGACGGGGCTGTTTTCTCCTGGAAACAGCCCCGTAATTTCGGCCGTTACGGACGCTGCCGTGTGAACATACCCTAAGGGCACATTCACATGTGGCGGAATTGCTGTGGACAGTCTGCAGTGGAATTCTGCAGCAGCCGTTTTTAACATTTGTTTCTATACATTTTTAGGAAAGTTAGTTCAGACGTTGCAGATAATAACTGCGGAATTTAGGCTGCGGTGCAGAATTTTCCCTCCGCAGCAGCTCATGACGTTGCGGAGAAGCAGCAAAATTTTACTGCAGATTTCAGCATTTGCAATGCTAATACTGAAATCTGCAGCAAGTCCGCTGTGATATCTGCAACGTCTGAATTACCTGTCAAATATGAAAATGTTGCTGCAGATTCATCGCGTAATTGCCCCAAATCTGCACCAAGATTTGCGGCGGAAAAATTCTGCCACGTGTGAACATGGCTTAATAATACCAGCAGATAACGATATAGCTAGATCACTATGTGCAGCCACATACACACACTATAACGTCACTGCAGTGTCCTTACAATGAATATACATTACCTCCAGCCAGGGCTTGATGTCTATTCACAATCCTGACACTTCTGAATCTTTTCTGTGAGATTTACAGCTAGGCAAACGTAATCTCGCGAGATTACGCTGTAAACTGTCATTTAAAACGAGATTACGTTTGCCTTGCTGGAATATCACACAGACGCTACAGACGTGTCAGGATTCTGAATACACATGACGTCCTGGCTGGAGGTAATGTATATTCACTGTCAGGACACTGCAGTAATGTTAGTGTTTGTGTATGTGGCTGCACATAATGATATAGCTATATCGCTATCTGCTGTGTAAATGAATGGAGAGGAGTGTATGACGCTGACTTTTCACTGATTGGTCAGCGTCATCCACTCCTCTGTACAACGCCCACTTGGTCTAAAGTAAAAACACGCCCACTTGGGCATTAAGATACTAATTAGCATAAAGCTAAAATCGCTCATAAAGTGGTAAAAATAGATTGTTTTTCTAAATAAAAAGAATTACTGTCACCTACATTATAGTGCCAATCTCCTTATATAGGAGACAGGGCACTTATAATGTGGTGACAGAGCCTCTTTAACCATTTTATTGAAAATAAAAAAAGCCGTCATTGGATTAGTCCTCGAATCTGACGTAGTCCAAGAACTGAACCTGTAAAAAAAAGCATAAACACAAAAAAAAACTTTATTACCACATGGTAAGCTTAGATACAGGGCTCATGTGTGATACTGTCTGTTAGACCCTGTATCTAAGCCTACCACTTTGATACAGGACATCAGCAGACAGTAATATTATACTTACCCTTCTATTCGGCTCCGGTCGCAGCGGAGGTCCTGACCCAACTAGCGTCATGATGTCATGACGCGAAGAGACATCAAGACCTCCGTTGCGCTCTGGAACGAGGAGGTTAAGTAAACTGTCAGTTACTATAGTAACAGGGGCCCGTTTAGATTATTACACAGGCCACAGTTACTACTGTAACTTTTAACAAACGTGGTGCAGGGGGTCATGGGCCCCCTGGTTTCGTGGCCATTGCGACCCCTATAGCTACGCCACTGTTCCCAGGATATTTACAAAGCTAGTCCTGACTATGGTGGCCATCATAATCATCAGTCTGTATCTGATGACTGGCGGATCAAGGCAATTTCCACCTCACCCCTACAATAGACTGGGTCATCATGTTTCTCACTTCTTTTGGTCGAGTTCTGAAGATATGCAAGTCCTTGGTCTCATGTCACCAGCCATAGAGGTGGTTCTTTGGGCCAGATGGTATAAGAGACCACTTAAGATAGAGATCTTGCAGATGGGACAGACAAAAAGACCCACTGGATCGGTCTTGCATTCTGTCACGGATGACCAGGTACTCTCTCCACCGGTGACTAGACCTGAGATCTGGTGGAAACATGATGGAAGTGGGAAATCCCCCCCCCCCCCCATGTATCCATCAGGGGAAGATCTATTCATGTTCTACACCCGTGTTCCAAATTATTATTCACATTGGAATTAAGTGTCATAAACATGACCATGGGATTACAGAGCTCGCCCCATTTCGAACCCTTTTGCTTAACCTTCCCTTCATCCTGTCCACCCCCTTCCTTGCTTCCAGGTCTTTTTTCCCTCCTCCCATGTCACTCTCCCATCCCCAGTGAGACACACAAGACAGTGGGTTGGAAAATTTCGGCAACAGCAGCCATTTTATTAACAAATTTACATGAACATAAAACATAACTTTATAAATAACATTACTAGGAAAGGGGAAGTCCTTGGAGCTCCAAAACTTTGGCGCCTAACTGCCCCCTGTATAGCTACTTACCCCCATCCGTCTCCCTACAGGCTCAGAGGCACCTTTCTGCTCCGCAGTTGGCTTGCCAAGTATGTAAAACCACTCCCCGGGACACCACCCAGCAGGAGTCCAAAATACGCCCATATCCATGAGCAATTATGTATTTGTTAGGGACCATACCTCTGATGAATCCCCCACTTCAAATTACCACCAACTCCAAGGACCCCCCAATCCGCCACACGAGCATACTTAGACCACCTTTAAGTATGCGAGCCCCCACCATCCATCATTGCGCGTTCAATCCCTTCCTGAATCCACAAAGCCCAAAGGTCAATGCCCACCGAATTCAGATGCACTCCATCACCTAGCCAATACTTCCCTTGGCCATCCTCGAAACCGTAGTGCCGCACAAAAAAAAACCCGTTTTTCACCACAAAGCTGGAAACCGCCCGATTAACTTTCACCCGGGCCTTGTTTACGCGCTCTACCGAACGCGCATTTCGCCATACACTCCGCGGCACAATTTCCGACCAAATCACCTTCACCTTCGGAAAACAGGACCAAAGCCGGAGAAGGTCATACTTAACATCCCGAATCAGTTCTCTAAACGGACGAGTACCTAAGTCGTTTCCCCCCACATGAAGGACCAACAAATCAGGAACCCGATCCAACTGCGCATACCGATGGAAATCCGTCAAAACTCGACTCCACAACATGCCGCGCGTGCCCAGCCACCGTATCACCACCGACGACCTTTGGAACCCCAGTTGCCGCCCATCTGGCCGCACATCAGCCCTTAACGCCCCCCAGTGCACATATGAGTGTCCAAGAATCCACACCAGTGCAGGTGAACCATCTGAAATAGAAGAATAACAACGATGACACCAACCGGAAACAGCATGCTGAGACGAGAAAAACAAATCACATAAAGTGGAGACGCACGTAGGACTTATACCTCCCAGAATCCCAACGACCTATGCGCTTCACCACCTCAGGCCCCAAACCCCATGACGCAGCTTCCGTGGCTGCCCCAATACGAAAGGAGTGTGGTGAATAAATACCCTTATCCAAACCCAACACCTCCAAACATCTACGGAAGACAACTGTAAACTGGCATCTTGACAAGAAGGCACCATCCTTATGACATAACAGCGGCCCCCCACTACTCCCTCGTAGCGCGGCGTATCGCGCGTAGCATCTTACCAGGCCCATCGCCGCCCCCGCCACAGCCCCCAGAACCACCCGTTTACCTTTTCCACTTAGATCCGATTTTGACCGCCTTACCCAAAATTCCACTCTCTCCCCACCTCCTGTTACATCTTCCGATTGCAAACCCCCCACTCTCTTCTTGCTAGGGGAAATTAACTCACCCACCGTTAAAGCTCCAAAAAACGCCCATGAAAAGGCCAACTGAAACAATGCTACTTCATAGCCCGAGAAACACACCCTCCCCAATACTTCACCTAACTGCTCTAAAAGCGCGAAAGAAACCGGGCGACGGCCGTCCAGCCGCCCCGCCCCCTTTTTTCGAAACCCCTTCAACGCCTGGACAATCAAGAAATCCTTAGTCACGTCCCCCAACCCCCTTAGTTTAAAACCAAAGGCCAAGGCTGACACGAAATGATTCACTTTAGACACCGACCAGCCTTCCACTGATACCCATCCCAAAAACCCCAGCAAAGCTACCACCTGTTCCTCCATCGACCCGAATTCGGGCGAACCTGTTAACCACGATACCCAGTCCCTCCACGCCGCGTCGTACGCCAACCATGTACCAGGCGCTAGAGAGGACTTGATCAAACCTCCTGCTGCTCCCAAACCAAGTCCCAAAGCCATCCCGGGAACGCGACCCCTTCCAGATCCGCCTCCGGTGCCAACAGACGAAACCGCTCCCACTGTAGGCGAGAGAGAGAATCCGCGATGTCATTCTGTACCCCCGGAACGTGAACCGCAACAATCCACGCATTGAGTGACAAACAACGCAAAACCAGACGCCGTAACAACCTCACCACCGGGGGGGAAGAAGCCGTTACATTATTGATTGCCAACGCCACCCCCATATTATCACAGTGGAACCGCACCTTGCTATTACGAAAACGCTCCCCCCAAATTTCAACCGCCACCACAATCGGGAAGAGTTCCAGAAGTACAAGATTACGAACCAGTCCCAAAGATACCCATTCCTCCGGCCACTGCCCCACGCACCATTGTCCTTTACAATAAATACCAAAACCCACACTACCTGCAGCATCTGTAAACAATTCCCATTGCACATTATCCACCACTGGCGAGATCAGTAATGATTTCCCATTATACAAATTCTAAAACTCTCTCCATACTGCCAAGTCATCCCGATGCTCCCGTGTCAATCGCACAAAATGGTGTGGGGCTCTAACCCCCGCCGTTGCTGACGCCAACCTCCTGCAAAAAACTCTGCCCATGGGCATTATCCGACAAGCGAAATTAAGTTTCCCTAACAACGACTGCAAATCCCGCAGCTGAATCTTATGAAGCCGACCCGTCCTGCTCACTTCCAATCGCAGCGCATCCAGCTTGTCCCTAGGGCAGTCGACACTCCATTGCCACCGAATCCAGGGTAATGCCAAGAAAAACTATACAAGTACTGGGACCAACAGTCTTCTCTGGGAATAATGGAACCCCAAACCGCTGAGCGACCCACTGTATTAACCCCAGCAAATTGGCGCACACCTCCGAACCCGCTGGGCCCACACACAGGAAGTCATCTAGATAATGTATGACCGACTCTAACCCTGCCACTTCACGGATTACCCACTCTAGGAACGAACTGAACGCCTCGAAGTACGCGCAAGACACTGAACAACCCATCGGGAGACACCGATCCATATAGTAAGCCCCCTCCCAGTAACACCCTAACAGCCGCTGGCTGTCCGGATGAACCAGGAGAAGCCGGAAAGCCGATTCCACATCGGTCTCTGCCATAAGGGCCCCCGCCCCGTACCTTCGCACCCACTCAACCGCTGCGTCAAACGACGTATATACCACCGAGCACAGCTCAGGGGCAATGCCATCATTTACAGACAACCCCCGCGGATGCGACAAATGATGGATAAGCCGGAATTTATTCGGCTCCTTTTTTGGAACAACCCCTAACGGTGACACAACCATGTCCTGAACGGGCCGAAACGGGAACGGCCCCGCCATGCGCCCTAACCCCACCTCTTTACGCAACTTGTCTGACACTACCTCCGGATACTCCATTGCCGACTTTAAATTCCGTAGGGAAAGGGGGACCGCATGAACCGGGGAAGGGATCACAAAACCAAACTGAAAACCACGCAACAACAACTCGCCTTTCTCCCTATCCGGGAACCTATTTAGGTACGGCTCCATCTCTTCCCACCTCACCGGAGTCAGCCCCATAGCCCCCCCCCCCAACTTCCCCCTTTTCCTTTTCCTTTTTTGAAACACTTGGCGGACCCGTGCGAAGTCCCGCCGCAAGAGGAGCAAGAGTGCTTGAACTTACATCCCGCCCCAAACTTGCATTGGCCGTCGTTAAACTGCCAGCACAAGCCCGCCCTTCCTCCTGTCCCTCCCCCCGATTGTCCCGATTGTCCTGAGGGGCCGGCAACCCCAGCCCCCCCCCCTTGAAAGGACTGCCCGAACTTAGCCGGGGCCATTACTTTTAACCAGAGCCCAATGTCTTTATTATCCCATCTAATGTTGGGACGCACCGCTTTCCTCTGACGAAACTGTTCGTCATACCGCAACCAAGTCTGACCACCATACGACCGATGCGCCTCACCTATCGCATCCATATACCCGAAAAGGGGCGGAACAATGTTCCGGCGCCTTCTCCCCTATAACACTGGCCAGAATGGCAAACGCCTGTAACCAATTCACAAACGTCTGCAGGATTAAACGATATCGACGCTTCTCCTCCTCCTTTTTACTTTCCCACCTTTTCCCCTTGTCTAAGTTAAACTTTTTCAGAGGAACAAGCGAGAAGATTTCTACGAACTCATCCTTCCAAATTTTTTCTTTCACTTCAGTCTTCAAATGTGACCCCAACAACCCCTCAAAACAAACGTACACTTCGCCTTTAGCTTTATCATCTAACCTCACCCTATCCACATCCTTATCCTTATCAGTCTGAACTGCAACCGTCACTCCCCTGACCTCCACCTCGGGGACCGTCCTCAGGGGGTGCCCCGATTCTTCGCCCCCCCCCCCCGCTGCCTGGACCCACGCTGCGACCGGGGATGTAGTGGGCAACCTACCCCCCTCACAACGTGCTAGCAACGCCTTTACACAGCCAAGCAATTCCTGAACATCTCCCCCCCCCTAACCGTAGACATCAACCCACTATTTTCAACATTCCTAACTGCCTCCCCTTGTGAACCCTCCCCAATCCCTGGGGATCTAAATATCGCTGGAAATGTATGTAATGGTGATATTGACTCACCAGACTGTGTGGGCGCTGAGTTCCCACCAGCCGGGGCGACGGGACCTCCACGACGACCATCCTCCATCGGCACACCTCCGTTTTCACCCGCCTCCGGACATCTGGGGCCTGAAGCCGCGCCGCAGGCTCTGCAGCCGTATGCACCGTCCTGGACCTCGTAAGTATTGCAGGACGTCAGGGGCCGTTCCGGCCTCCGCTCTCCCTCCACCGCTTCCCCCTCCCTCCGCCTCTGCAGCACCACCGATTGTGGCTTGCGTGACCGTCCGGGGACATCATCCTGCTGACAGGCGGGCCGCCCGACTGGTGCATCGCCAGATCGGCCCACCGCAAATCCACGTGGTGCTGACCTGGAGACGGGAGGCTGTCCCTCTGGCCTGGGACCCTGCCCTCCTCTCTCCGGAGGGCCCGACCGGCGACCGGGATTCCTCCCGGACCGGGGCCTCCGCCCCCTAGCGGTGGAAGCGGAAACCCGGCCCCGAGGGTCCCTCGAGGGGCTCCCAAGCCTGCGTCGAGCCCTAGGCAAATCGTCCGGGCTAAGGCGCACTGGCGGCCGCACCCGCCGTGACCGCCGGAGGGGGGATGTCATCACCTCTGGCGCTGCCTGCGTCCCGGCCGCACTTGTACCCGCTGCCTCCTCAAGCCCTGCCGACAACTCCGGCACCGAGGCCGCCGGACCCGTCCTCCCGAGCTCCTCCTCAAGCCAGGCCATACCCCGCTCCGCCACAGCCTGCCGCACTTGCTCCATCAGGGCCTGCATCACGCCTCAGGTCAGTCCTCTATGACAAGGTCTAAACTGTTTGCCTGGGGCGTGAATGGCGCGAACCTGTCCCTCACCCTTCCTATATGCCCTCCGTTAACCTCGCCCCCTCTCCTCCACCTTCCTCCCCCTCCTCTATTTGAACTTTTCACCTCATTCCTTCTCCCCTGCAACCCTGGTCATGTCTGCCTCCCTCAATCACTTCTTGATGTGTCCGGCTGTTTCTTTATTATTAGTTTTTCAATGAAACTCATGGCTGGTATTGTGTCTTAGGGCTCTTTGGATCATTGTAATCAATCTCAGACACCTGTGATAATTAGTTTGCCAGGTGTGCCCAATCAAAGGAAAACAACTTAAAGGGAACCTGTCCCCAGCATTTCACCTATTGAACTTTACTTATCCCTCACTGGCCGTTGCTATCAAAAGTTCATTGCCGTTATCCCCTCTCCTAAACTCCTCTTCCAACTGTAAATAACGGTCTGCAAACATTTTGCGCCTTTTATCGTAATAATCCGGTGTCCCATTGTACGCACACACCAGAAGAGGACATCAATGCACAAGAGCGGGATTTTGTTTGCTGGGGGAAGGCGAGGAGCTGTCAATCAAATGTAAGGAAGCGGGGTAAACTCGGAAAGACTTGAGGAATGAGGATTTGACTCTTTTCAAATGAAGATTTGACTCTTTTCTGCTCATTAGCATACGGTGTGGGAACACTAAAAATCTGAATACTAAAGCTACAGAGCCGACTAAGAAGACCATTATAGGTTATATAGAAATGATTTTTCACCCGCTACCACAAGGTATTGCTGGTTTAATAGGTGAAATGCTGGTGACAGGTTCCCTTTAAGAAGGACGTTCCACATTATTAAGCAGGCCACAGGTTTCAAGCAATATGGGAAAGAAAAAGGATCTCTCTGCTGCCGAAAAGCGTGAAATAGTGCAATACCTTGGACAAGGTATGAAAACATTGGATATTTCAAGAAAACTTAAGCGTGATCATCGTACTGTGAAAAGATTTGTGGCTGATTCAGAGCACAGACGGGTTAGTTCAGATAAAGGCATAATGAGGAAGGCTTCTGCCAGACAAATTAATAGGATTAGGAGAGCAGCTGCTAAAATGCCATTGCAAAGCAGCAAACAGGTATTTGAAGCCGCTGGTGCCTCTGGAGTCCCGCGAACCTCAAGGTGTAGGATCCTCCAGAGGTTTGCAAGTGTGCATAAAGCTATTATTCGGCCACCCCTAAACAATGCTCACAAGCAGAAATGGTTGCAGTGGGCTCAGAAATACTTGAAGACTAATTTTCAAACCGTGTTGTTTACTGATGAGTGCCGTGTAACCCTGGATGGTCCAGATGGATGGAGTAGTGGATGGTTAGTGAATGGCCACCATGTCCCAACAAGCTGGTAGGCCCCTTTAGTGTCCCTGACAGTGTGAAAATGACCTCTCCAAAGTACGTAGAGTTTATGACTGACCACTTTCGTCCGTGGTACAAAAAGAAGAACCGTGCCTTCCGTAGCAAAATTATCTTCATGCATGACAATGCACCATCTCATGCTGCAAAGAATACCTCTGTGTCATTAGCTGCTATGGACATAAAAGGAGAGAAACTCATGGTGTGGCCCCCATGTTCCCCTGACCTCAACCCTATTGAGAACCTTTGGAGCATCCTCAAGCAAAATATCTATGAGGGTGGGAGGCCGTTCACATCAAAACAGAAGCTCTGGGAGGTGATTCTGACATCCTGCAAAGATATTCAAGCAGAAACTGTCCAAATACTCACAAATTCAATGGATGCAAGAATTGTGCAGGTGATATCAGAGAAGGGGTCCTATGTTAACATGTAACTTGGCCTGTTAAGGTTTTTTTTTTATTGAAAGAGCTTTTGATTTCTGTAAATATGACCTCCTGATGCTGCAAATTCAACAAATTACCATTTTACTTCTCTTTACAACCTTTAAAATGTTTTGTTCTCTGTTGTGCAGAATAATGTGAAGCATTTTGAGTTTTTTACTTCTAAACAAAATCCGTTATCATTAGGAGATTTGTTCAATAAAATTCTCATTATACTCCAACGGTTGATGCTTGAAGATTATACTGACTGTCATTTGCATCGACTATTTAGGAAAATCAGCGAAAAATAACATTTGCATAATCATTTGGAACGCGGTGTAAGGTCCCAGTATCAAAAGCACTCCATTATTTCCAACAGGTACTGTTGACCAGAGCCGTAAGAGTCCATTCAGTCAACATCATCACTGTGGCTTACATAAATTGCTGTATGTCATGGAGGGGATGTCTATGTCTCTGTATCAGGAAAATGGAGGTCCGAACACAAAAATCAAAATGGCGTTCAAAGGCGGATATTCACTTTCAGAACCATCTCCTTCCATGAGCCCCAGAAATCGTAGTCCGATCCTAAATGTGAAAGTCACGGGTGAATGGCCCTTAAATCTTTCTTTGCCAAGAAATTCTAAGAAGTAACACTCCGGGACATTGAAAGCGCCGTCACCTCAGAGTTTTTAGTTCTCCCGATTCCGTTTATATAAAATCTCCTTCTGAATCAGAGGCAGATGTAACAGATAAAAGACTTTTGATTTCGATTTCCACGAACAGTCCAGTGGTTTGTAGAGGATTATCAATCATGGACACGAGATAAAAGAATTGTCGGACCTTTGAAGTTGCTGCACTAAAAATTGCGTTTATCTACAAGACTCTTCAAAAACCATTGCCACAAATACCTGGATTTTAGTTTAAAGTGAAACTCCGGGCAAATGCTAAAAATTTGTAAAATTAAAGCTACTGGGGTCATGTATAGATATGAGCAAATCAATTCTAGACTAATCAAATTCGGTTCTAATTTCCCAAAACGTTTGTATTCAGTGGAATACAAAAAATTTTGGCAAAAAAATTGTTGGAAAACGGCGGCCGGCTGATAATTGCAGATTAGAAAAAGCATCACACAATGTCGGACGGGCTTCCCCATAATGCCTTGCAGGCAGCCTTCCAAAAATGCACTGCAGTTATCCCTCCCTCAAGCATAGCCAATCATGAGGGGTGTAGGTGGATGACTCTATAAAAAGCCCTACTAGGAAATGCTTTTGGTTGGATACAATCCTAGAACACGTCACAAAGTCAAACAAGAGTTTTGAGGGAAATTGGGGCACTTGGGACTCACGGCAAATTCATTTTGACCTAATCGAATGGGATGGCCAATTAGATCAAATCGAACCCGAAATACATTTCCGGTAAATTCGCTCATCTCTAGTCATGTAACATACCAGGGCCACTAATTCTTTAGCTCTGGGCCCACAAATGCAAGTTTTCAAGGTCCTTAACTCCCCAAGAAACAACAAAATGGCTGCATGTTACTGGGCTGCCAATGAAAAGTTGCCAAAATAATGCCCCCTTCTCTGACATCACTTCCTGCTTTGCAGCTATTGGCTGAAGTGTCACCTCAGAGACTTCCTGTCCTACCCATCCCCTGCATTGATTCTGCACATAATACAGGTAATACTGAGAGCTCTTTTCTCCCTTCCAGGTAATTCACGCTACGTTCAGGTACAAATGCAGGAGAAAGCCGCTAAGGCTTCGTTCACATCTGCGTCAGTGTTCCGTTCTGATGTTTCGTCAGAACGGAACCCTGACTGAAACAAACGGAAACCATACGTAGGTTTTCGTTTGTATCGCCTGTAATGGTGACGGATCTGGTGCAAATGGTTTCTGTTTGTCACCGTTGTGTAAGGGTTCCTTCATTTTGGCAGAATGAATAGCGCAGTCAACTACGGTATTGAGTCTGTCAAAACGACGGAACCCTTGCACAACTGAGACAAATGGAAACCATTTGCACCGGATCCGTCACCATTGAAATCAATGGTAATGCAAATGGAAACCTACGGTTTCCGTTTGTATCAGTCAGGGTTCCGTTCTGACGGGCAGCTCTGACGGAATGTCAGAACGGAACCCTGAGGCAGATGTGAACAAAGCCTTAGATGAAGCAGATAACTCTCAGTAATACCAGTATTATGTGCAGAATGCACGCAGGGGATGGGGAGAGCGGGAAGTCTGTGTGGTGCAGCTTCAGCCAATAACTGCAAGTGATGTCAGAGAGGGTGCGTTATTTGTCAACTTCTCTTGTGCAGCCCAGTAATGCTACATTCACACGAGCAATATAGGACATGCAGTGAGTTTCACGCCACAGACACTCTGCGTAAAAAACAACGCATATGTGAATGGCCCCGTTGAATTAAATGGGTCCGTGTGCTGTGCGTTGTTTCAACGCACAGCACACGGACGAGAATTACGCTCGTCTGAATGAGCCCTAACATGCAGTTATTTTGTTATTTCATGTGCTACTAAGGACCTATCATGTACACAGCGCCTTGGAAACTTGCATTTGAGGGACCAGAGCTAAAGAATGAACAGCTCGGGTCTGTTACATGGTCCTGGCGGCTCCAATTTACTATTCTTGAACGTTTTCACAAAGTTTTATTGTAATTCTATGCTCTTATGCAATTGAGAAGGGAAAATAAATGTTACCATTACATTTTACAAGAGGAAAATATTGGGTAATGCTGACATGGAAAAGGACGTAGGAATTTTAGTTGACAGGAAACTAAAATGTAGCAACTAGTGTCAGGCAGCTGCTGCCAAGCCAAATAAGATCATGTGGTGCATTAAGGGTATGTTCACACGATGAGAGGCATTTACGTGTGAAAAGACAGACTGTTAACAGCTGCCTCGTTTCACACGTAAATGCTCCTCCTCGCATTTTGCGAGCCGTCTGAGACGCTCGTAAATCTTGAGCTGTGCTTCATTGAGTTCAATGAAGAACAGCTCAAATTACGTGGCAAAGAAGTGCATTTACTCGTCGTCGTTTGACAGCTGTCAAACGACGACGCGTAAATGACAGGTCGTCTGCACAATACGTCGGCAAACCCATTCAAATGAATGGGCAGATGTTTGCCGACGTATTGTAGCCCTATTTTCAGGCGTAAAACGAGGCATAATACGCCTCGTTTACGTCTGAAAATAGGTCGTGTGAACCCAGCCTAAAGGAGCAAAGATACACATGATGAGAACAAAGTTCTACCAAGACAAAGTAGAGCTTGAGCGGGTTCAAAGGTGGGAAACTAAATTAATAAATGGAATGGGTAGAATACAGTAACCAGAAAGATTATTAAAATTAGGGTTACTTAGTTTACAAAAAATACGGCTGAGGTGTATAAATATATTAAAGTTTAATACAGAGATCTCTCTCATGATCTATTTAGACCCAGGACTGTAACAAGGGGTGACCACTACGTCTAGAGGAAAGAAGTTTCTACACCAACATAGACGGGGATTCTTTACTGTAAGAGCAGTGAGACTATGGAACACTCTGCCAGAGGAAGTGGCTATGGTGCATTAACTGAGAGATGCCTTTATTGAGGGTAATACCACAGGTCATGGTTTCTCGGTTACTGGAGATCGGTCATTGATCCCAGGATTTATTCTATTCGCCATATTGGAATCGGGAAGGAATTTTTCCATGGAATGAGTAAAATTGGCTTTTACCTTCCTCTGGATTAACATTGCAGAATAATAGGCTGAACTGGATGGACATATGTCTTTTTTTTGGGCCTTACAAACTATGATACATGATGTTTTCTCCTCTGTTCCTGTCTAAAGGTAAACGAGAGCAGTGCATTGTGGGAGCTCAAAGCTCAGCTGATAGGTTACATTCCTGGAAGTGGGTGGAGCTAAATCGCTTTCTGTTTCTTAGGTCAACCAGCAGAATTTTAAAAGCAGCTTTGGGTGTGAATGGAGAATGAGACAAGATGCAAATCAAATTCAATCAGCCCGGAGTCTAGGACAGGAGAAATACTTTTTTGTAATGCTCAATCAGCTCAAAGAAAAACTGCCTACACTGATACATTGTAACAAAGCCTCATCTCTGAACAGGAATCACATCTCACACTGTTCAATTCAGAAGTACTATACAGACCCCTGCAAAGCAACTTTGTATGTTTAGAGCCAAGGACGGGATTCGATCAGGAAAGTCTTTCCTAAAGACTTCTTAAAGGAACACTACAGGCAAAACTGACACTGTGTTTTGTCTAATTCAGGGCCAGAGGGGGTGGAGCATGACAGATTTAATGAACACCATTATGCTCTGGCTGCACTAGGCATAACACAGGGTATCAACTTTGACTGGAGTGTCCCTTTAAATACGTGGCTCATGTACGAAGCCTACAGTGGTGTGAATGAAGATTGGGGTCACGTGACATTGTATCTGTGTTCCTCCTAACGTACACATATCTATCTGGTATCATTGTCTGGATTGAATTCTCGCTTGGTGCCCAGCTGGCAGCACATTCAGGTTGGCATTACGCTGGTTTATTCCTCTCAGCTTACCCGTGGGAGATTGCAGAAGGAAAATTGTGCACAAACGCTGCCGTAGATTTTATTCAGGATCTTCTTTCCCTATTAGTAAACATCAAAGTTTTTTAAAAGAAAGTTTGATTAATTTCTTGATTTAAAGGGGAACTCCACCTAAAACCAAGGAGGTCGGGGCACTCTGTGGAGCTTTTTGCCCCTTTACTGGGTGACAGTTGTGGTGCACAGCCCAACAATCCAGGGCCGGCCTTAACCAGAAAGCTATCAGTAAGTGATTACTTGCGGACATCTCCAACTTTCAAGGTTTCTGCTTGCTGTCAGTGAATGGAAACATACATGATTTTCTTTTCTTTTTTCAATCAGTGGCTGAAAACGTATCCTGAACGATTCCTGCAAACACATCTGCAGGCCTCATTACAGGCGTAAAACTGTAAGTTGAAGCCACACGTTTTATGCAAGGTTCGGCTGACGTGTGGGCCAAAAACCGCAGCAGCATGCTGTATTAGCGAATCAATGTGAGTTTGCAATGCGCGGCCAAAAAGAGTACTGCAATACCATGCCACCATTGTAAGGGTATGTGCACACACACTAATTACGTCCGTAATTGACGGACGTATTTCGGCCGCAAGTACCGGACCGAACACAGTGCAGGGAGCCGGGCTCCTAGCATCATAGTTATGTACGATGCTAGGAGTCCCTGCCTCGCTGCAGGACAACTGTCCCGTACTGAAAACATGATTACAGTACGGGACAGTTGTCCTGCAGAGAGGCAGGGACTCCTAGCGTCGTACATAAGTATGATGCTAGGAGCCCGGCTCCCTGCACTGTGTTCGGTCCGGGACTTCCGGCCGAAATACGTCCGTCCATTACGGACGTTAATTGGTCGTGTGAACCCAGCCTAAATCTGCTTCGAATTGTTGTAAATTGCTTGCTGTTGCAACGTGTAGCCTCACCCTTAGGCCTCATTTACATGAGCGTGTGCGTTTTGCGCACGCAAAAAAACGCAGCGTTTTGCGTGCGCAAAAGGCACTTGACAGCTGCGTGTGTCATCAGTGTATGATGCGCGGCTGCGTGATTTTCGCGCAGCCGCCATCATAGAGATGAGGCTAGTCGACGTCAGTCACTGTCCAGGGTGCTGAAAGAGTTAACTGATCGGCAGAAACTCTTTCAGCACCCTCGACAGTGAATTCCGATCACAATATACAGCTACCTGTGAATAAAAAAAAGACGTTCATACTTACCAAGAACTTCCTGCTTCCTCCAGTCCGGTCTCCCGGCCGTTGCCTTGGTGACGCGCCTCTCTTGACATCCGGCCCCACCTCCCTGGATGACGCGGCAGTCCATGTGACCGCTGCAGCCTGTGCTTGGCCTGTGATTGGCTGCAGCTGTCACTTGGACTGAATTGTCATCCCGGGAGGTCAGACTGGAGGAAGAAGCCGGGAGTTATCGGTAAGTCAGAACTTCTTTTTTTTTTTTACACGTTCATGTATATTGTGATCGGAAGTCACTGTCCATGGTGCTGAACCAGTTTAACTCTTCCTGGACAGTGACTATCTCCTGACGTCGCGTACCGGAATTTTTTTTGCCGGGTTCGGTCAAAACGAGTTCGGCCGAACCCGGTGAAGTTCTCTAAATTCTGACACTCCGTTTGGATGCTTGTAAACAGAAAAGCACGTGGTGCTTTTCTGTTTACATTCAGTTTGACAGCTCTTGCGCGAATCACGCAGTTCGCACGGAAGTGCTTCCGTGCGACCTTCGTGGTTTTCACGCACCCATTGACTTCAATGGGTGCGTGATGCGCGAAAAACGCACGATTATAGAACATGTCGTGAGTTTTACGCAACGCACTCGCGCTGCGCAAAATTCACGCATTGTCTGCACTGCCCCATAGAGTAATATAGGTGCGTACGACACGCGTGAAAAGAATGCGCGTCGCACGCGCGTATATTACGCTCGTGTAAATGAGGCCTTATACACTGTAACAAGCCCTGCAGCTGTGCTGTTGGGAATTAACACAAGGCAAGTTTCAAAAAAACATGGATGCTTTCTTTACAGCACCACACATGTCCACAGGTTATATGTGGTACTGCAGCTTAGCCCCACTTCAATTAAGTTAAGCTGCAATACCAGACACAACCTATGCACAGGTGTGGCGCTGTTTTTTGAAGAAAGCAGTAATCCTGGACATCCCCTTTAAACTTTATCTACGTAAAACCAGAAAACCCCTTTAATATTATGACATTTAAGGACATATTTACAATTAAAGGGCAACTCTACCTAAGCAGCTGCTTTAAGCTGGTCAAAGACATAAGATTTCTGTTGATGGATCGCAACGATTTTGAAAGAATCCACCCACAATCTCACCAAAAGTGTCCATAGGGAAGATGGCTGCCAGCTGGACAATTTTCTCGACCGGCTTAAAAAGGTTGTTCAGTTTTCTAAATCTCTCGACAGAGAAACTATAAAATAAAGGATAAGGGTCGAAGACATGAAGGTGGGAGGTATATACTATGTATGTTACTTATTTTCCTTAAAGGGGTTAATCGCTTTATGCCATTTCTAAGAAGGGTCCCCCATGATGATAAGATGATCACAAGGTGTCCTGCTGCTGGGACCTCCAGCGATCAGCTGTGATCTGTGGGAGGAACACGGCAGCAAGTGTTTCATTTCCCTGCAGTGCCACCACAGGGGAAGTGAAGCATTACATGTTGCCTATAGAAATCGAAGGGTTGTCCATGTAATTCACAATGTGGGTAGTCCTCCAGGGGGAGAGACGCCTCTTTGTGGCTGCTCTGTGCTTTGTCCAATGGAGATCCCAAAGGAGAGGTACTCCGCCTAAAGTTATTATTAAAAAATCCCATTAAACAATAATAAAAGTTTAGGTAACGTCAGGGAAAGGGTCAGGGGTTGGCGTTAGAAGACCATGTTGAACTCATAGAGATGGTTCCTTCCCCTGAGAATGGTGGAACTGTACTAGAATATTCTTGTATGTCAGAAGTGTCGTGTAGGTCAGTGGTCTCCAGCTGTTGCAGAACTCCAACTCCCAGCATTTTCTGACATGCTGGGGGTTGGAGACCACTGTTTTAGGGTAAGTAGTAGATGTTGCAATTTTTGCGGCGGAAAAGCTACGATTCTGCCGCACAAAATTGCAACTCAGAAAAAAAAAATGGCATACTTACCCAGAATTCTGTGCTTCTTCATCCAGGCAGGCCTCCTGGGCTGACGTTTCATCCCATGTGAACGCCGCAGCCAATCACAGACTGTAGCGGCGGTCACATGGGATAAAATGTCATCCCAGGAGACCGGGCTGCAGGACGTCAGGGGGTAAATATGGGCGTTTCGGCCGGAATTCCCTCCGGCTGCCAGGGTGGATACGCTGTGTCCTTTTCTGCAGCGTATCTGCCCTGTGTGAACATAACCTAATCCTTACATTTTTCTCTGGACTGTGACAAATCTTGTATCAATGGTTTTCAGACCTAAGGAGTGCGGCCCAGTGCCAGATTATAGAAAGGGCAAATGGGGTAAATGGCCCCAAGACCTTCACCATTTTTTCCCTATTTTCAGGATGAGGCCTGTTTTGTACTGTGGGCCAGAAGCGATCCTTTGATTCGTCTTATATCTGAGCAGAGTGACGCCACCTAGAGGAGTCTTGGGTGAATTGCAGTTTTTTTTTTTTTCCATGGGTGATACAGATCAACCTATCGCTTTCATATTAGCCACGATTTACGTTCCTGAGCCTTGTGCTCTATTCAGTTCATTGTGCCAGTCATTATGTTATCCGTCATTATATTCCTGGGAAAGTAGATGAACACAGGAACCTTGTTTATAAAAACGATCGGTTTTAATTCAATTAATCCCTCAACTATCAAGTGCCGGCAATAAAGCGCGTTTACCGCTGCCAACTGCGAGATTCCGGCCCATTCAATGGTAGAATATTTCTCAGTCTTTCTGGAAGTTCCCGTCTGTCAGCCCCATCACTGAAACCAATAATCCCAGTTCTTTACAAAAATCTCATTACTGTAATTCCTTCTTAATCATTTTCAGCCCCGGTGCTGACATACGAGCCGACAAAGCGGGTTAAAGAGAAAACACCCGGTTCACCCTGCCAGCCTGGGTCGTAGGATGCCGCTGACCTTAAAGGGGTATTACAGATTCAGCAATTAAAGGGTGTTCATTGTATAATGAAAATAAACACAATATCCCAATCAGGGGCACAAGCCCCGAGTCATATAATTACCCACCAAAAAAAAATAAAAAAAAATCTGTTTTTACATACATATCGGAGATAGCATATGTATTAGGGGGGATTCACACGAGCGTGATTTTCGTGCGTGCAGGCCGCGTATTTTTCGCGCGCCACGCACAGCCCTATAGAAGTCAATGGGGCAGTTCAAACAGTGCGTGATTTGTGCGCAGCGTTTGTTCGCTGCGTACAAAACGCGACAGGTTCAATATCTCCGCGTATTTCGCGCATCACGCACCCATTGAAGTCAATGGGTGCGTGAAAACCACGCAGGTCGCACGGAAGCACTTCCGTTCGAACCGACTGAAACAGCGCACCAGCTGTCAAAAGGATGAATGTAACCAGAAAGGCACCACGTGCTTTTCTGTTTCCAAACAGCCAAATGGAGTGTCTTTGAGATGAGCGAACCCGGACAATCGAACCGAACTTCACCGGGTTCGGCCGAACTCGTTTTGGCCAAACCCGGCAAAAAAAATTCCGGTACGCGACGTCAGGAGTCAGGAGTCAGGAGTCACTGTCCAGGGTGCTGAAAGAGTTAAACTGTTTCAGCACCATGGACAGTGACTACCGATCCCAATAAACATGAACCTGTAAAAAAAAACGAAGTTCTGAGTTACCGATAACTCCCGGCTTCTTCCTCCAGTCTGACCTCCCGGGATGACAATTCAGTCCAAGTGACAGCTCCAGCCAATCACAGGCCAAGCACAGGCTGCAGCGGTCACATGGACTGCCACGTCATCCAGGGAGGTGGGGCCCGATGTCAAGAGAGGCGCGTCACCAAGGACGCGTCACCAAGGCAACGGCCGGGAGGGAAGTTCTCGGTAAGTACGAACTTTTTCATTTTTTTTAACAGGTTTCTCGATATTGTGTTCGGCATTCACTGTCGAGGGTGCTGAAAGAGTTACTGCCGATCAGTTAGCTCTTTCAGCACCTTGGACAGTGACGGGCGTCGACTAGCCTCATCTCTATGATGGCGGCTGCGCGAAAATCACGCAGCCGCGCATCATACACGGATGACACACGCAGCTGTCAAATGGTTTTTGCGCGCGCAAAACGCAGCGTTGTTTGCGCGCGCAAAAACGCAACGTTCGTCTGAATCTGCCCTTAGGGTATGTGCACACGCTTAGCAAAAAAGTCTGAAAATACGGAGCTGTTTTCAAGGGTAAACAGCCTCTGATTTTTTTTAAACGGCCGAGTAAAAAATGTTCTGTCGGAACAGCTCTTTCTGAGCTTGGTGGTTTAAGTGGCTTGTGAACTAAGTGGAGTTCTAAAACCGGAGTTGAAAAGAGGAGTTGAAGCCCCAGTAAGTACTCTTCTTTTTCTTTGACAATTGTTCGCTGTTTTGGTGTAACTTGGATAATGGATAGCAAGATTGGAGGTTTTCTTCAGTGCACAGTTTGTCATATGTATACACGACTGGAGCCGGAGTTCCAGGGTGAATATCTCTGTGGCAGATGTGAGCATGTTGTTCACCTGGAAGCTCGTATTAGAGATCTGGAGGAGCAGAATGCAACACTGAGGAGGATAGACAATTTTGAGCGGAGCTTGCTGCTCACAGAGCATGCAGTTAGTGGGTTAGAACTGGAGGGTGAAGACATGGGTGAGCAGGATCAGGTAAGTAGCTGGGTTAATGTAGTTAGGGGCAGTAGAAAGGGGTCAAAGACAAGGAAGGCCGATCCGGTTTCTGACATTCCAGGCAAAATTGCCAGGTTGGGTGATGATGCGAGGGTGTCAGTCTCAGAAAAGGCAGCCCTAGTGGATACTGATCTCCCTAACAGCCGGGAGAACAGCCCAGCTAGTAGTCGGCGGGATGGTAATGCAGGCAAGCCAAGACAATTGATAGTTGTAGGGGATTCTATAATCAGGAAGACGGATAGAATAATTTGTCGCCAAGACCGCCTCAACCGAATGGTTTGCTGTCTCCCTGGTGCCAGGGTTCGGCATGTGGTGGAACGGGTGGACAAATTGCTGGGAGGGGCTGGTGATGATCCAGCTGTCGTGGTCCATGTCGGTACCAACGACAGAATAAATGGTAGGTGGAGGAGCCTTAAGAATAATTTTAAAGAACTAGGCTACAAGCTGAAGGGAAGGACCTCCAAGGTTGTATTCTCAGGAATACTGCCTGTGCCATGCGCATCACAGGAAAGACAGCGGGAGCTTAGGGAGTTAAATGCATGGCTGAAGTCTTGGTGTAGAGGAGAAGGATTTGGGTTCCTAGAGCACTGGGCTGACTTTTCATTGGGGTACAAACTGTATTCTGCAGATGATTTGCACCTAAATGGAAGGGGGTCCGCTGTGCTGGGGGAGAGAATTCTAGCTGGGGTGGCGGAGTATTTAAACTAGGGCTGAGGAGGGAGGTCAATGTAGAAAAAAAAGGGGTAGCCAGGTTAGAGAGGGGTCAGACTATATTGGTGGGGGGAGAAACAGAATGTGGGGAGAGGACTAGACAACAGGATAAGGAGATCCTTTCGTTACAAAACAGCAGTGAAAATAAAAAGGACCGATTAATGTCAAATCACATTTCTGATAATAAAAGTGAAAAACTGACAGGCAAGTTAAAGTGTATGTTCACAAATGCCAGAAGTCTAGCAAGCAAAATGGGGGAGCTGGAGGCCTTGATACTGGAAGAAAATATAGATATAGTTGGTGTTGCTGAAACATGGCTGGACTCTTCACATGACTGGGCTGTAAATCTACAGGGTTTTACACTTTTTCGTAAAGACAGGACAAATAGGAAAGGTGGTGGTGTATGTCTGTATGTGAGAAGTGATATGAAGGCGAGTGTGAAAGAGACAATAGTGGGTGAAGACTGTGAGGAGGTTGAAACCTTGTGGGTGGAACTAGAAAGGGAGGTAAACACTGAAAAAATTACTTTTGGTGTAATCTATAGACCCCCCAATATAACTGAGGAGATGGAAGGTCAGATATATAAACAGATGGAGCGGGCTGCACAGGCGGGTACTGTAGTGATAATGGGAGATTTTAATTTCCGGGATATTAATTGGTGTCATGGTTCGGCTTCAACTGCAAAGGGGAGACATTTCCTCAACCTGTTGCAGGAAAATTTTATGGGCCAGTTTGTGGAAGACCCGACTAGAGGTGAAGCTCTGTTGGATCTGGTCATTTCTAATAATGCAGATCTTGTTGGGAATGTCAATGTTCGTGAAAACCTCGGTAACAGTGATCATAATATAGTTACATTTTACCTATACTGTAAAAAACAAACACAGGCTGGGAGGGCAAAAACATTTAATTTTAAGAAAGCCAATTTCCCCAGGATGAGGGCGGCAATTCAGGATATAGACTGGGAAGAACTAATGTCAAATAATGGAACAAATGATAAATGGGAGATTTTCAAATCTACTTTGAGTTATTATAGTGCAAAATTTATTCCTACAGGTAATAAGTATTAACGACTCAAATTAAACCCCACATGGCTTACACCTTCTGTGAAAGGGGCAATACATGACAAAAAAAGGGCATTTAAAAAATACAAATCTGAGGGTACAGCTGTAGCCTTTGTAAAATATAAAGAGCTTAATAAAATCTGTAAAAATGTAATAAAATTAGCAAAAATACAAAATGAAAGGCAGGTGGCCAAGGATAGTAAAACAAATCCTAAAAAATTCTTCAAGCATATAAATGCAAAAAAGCCAAGGTCTGAACATGTAGGACCCCTAGATAATGGTAATGGGGAGTTGATCACAGGGGATCAAGAGAAGGCAGAGTTACTAAATGGGTTCTTTAGCTCTGTATATACAACAGAAGAAAGAGCAGCTGATGTAGCCGGTGCCAGTGCTGTTAATATATCAGTTGATATACTGAATTGGATGAATGTAGAGATGGTCCAAGCTAAATTAAATAAAATAAATGTGCACAAGGCTCTGGGACCAGATGGGTTACACCCTAGAATTCTTAAAGAGCTTAGTTCAGTTATTTCTGTCCCCCTTTTCCTAATATTCAGAGAATCTCTAGTGACTGGTATAGTGCCAAGGGACTGGCGCAGGGCAAATGTGGTGCCTATTTTCAAAAAGGGCTCTAGGTCTTCCCCGGGTAATTATAGACCAGTAAGCTTAACATCCATCGTGGGGAAAATGTTTGAGGGGCTATTGAGGGACTATATACAGGATTATGTGACAATAAATAGCATTATAAGTGACAGCCAGCACGGTTTTACTAAGGACAGAAGTTGTCAAACTAACCTAATCTGTTTTTATGAAGAGGTGAGCAGAAGTCTAGACAGAGGGGCCGCTGTGGATTTAGTGTTTTTGGACTTTGCAAAGGCATTTGACACTGTCCCTCATAGACGCCTAATGGGTAAATTAAGGACTATAGGTTTAGAAAATATAGTTTGTAATTGGATTGAGAATTGGCTCAAGGACCGTATCCAGAGAGTTGTGGTTAATGATTCCTACTCTGAATGGTCCCCAGTAATAAGTGGTGTACCCCAGGGTTCAGTGCTGGGACCACTATTATTCAACTTATTTATTAATGATATAGAGGATGGGATTAATAGCACTATTTCTATTTTTGCAGATGACACCAAGCTATGTAATATAGTTCAGACTATGGAAGATGTTCATGAATTACAGGCAGATTTAAACAAACTAAGTGTTTGGGCATCCACTTGGCAAATGAAGTTTAATGTAGATAAATGTAAAGTTATGCATCTTGGTACCAACAACCTGCATGCATCATATGTCCTAGGGGGCGCTACACTGGCGGATTCACTTGTTGAGAAGGATCTGGGTGTACTTGTAAATCATAAACTCAATAACAGCATGCAGTGTCAATCAGCTGCTTCAAAGGCCAGCAGGATATTGTCGTGTATTAAAAGAGGCATGGACTCGCGGGACAGGGATGTAATAATGCCACTTTACAAAGCATTAGTGAGGCCTCATCTAGAATATGCAGTTCAGTTCTGGGCTCCAGTTCATAGAAAGGATGCCCTGGAGTTGGAAAAAATACAAAGAAGAGCAACGAAGCTAATAAGGGGCATGGAGAATTTAAGTTATGAGGAAAGATTGAAAGAATTAAACCTATTTAGCCTTGAAAAAAGACGACTAAGGGGGGACATGATTAACTTATATAAATATATTAATGGCACATACAAAAAATATGGTGAAATCCTGTTCCTTGTAAAACCCCCTCAAAAAACAAGGGGGCACTCCCTCCGTCTGGAGAAAAAAAGGTTCAAGCTGCAGAGGCGACAAGGCTTCTTTACAGTGAGAACTGTGAATTTATGGAATAGCCTACCGCAGGAGCCGTCACAGCAGGGACAGTAGATGGCTTTAAAAAAGGGTTAGATAATTTCCTAGAACAAAAAAATATTAGCTCCTATGTGTAGAAATTTTTCCTTCCCTTTTCCCTTCCCTTGGTTGAACTTGATGGACATGTGTCTTTTTTCAGCCGTACTAACTATGTAACTATGTAACTATGTAACAGAACGCAGTTTTTCCCATTGAAATCAATGGGCAGAAGTTTGGAGGCGCTCTGCTTCCGATTTTATGGCCGTTTACGGGGGGACTGGGGCAGCCGCAGGCTGGTATTATTAGACTGGGAAAGCCCAAAAACAGTGGCCCTTCCCTCCCTGGTAATGCTAGCCTGCTGCTGCTGTGTTGTATTTGGCTGGTTATAAAAAATGGGGACGGGAACGCACAACGCTTAATTCATTCCTGGATCGCACCCGGCTCTTCCCGGCACCCCTGGTGGCGGTGGATACCGGGGTAATAATGGGGGTTAGTGTTCGCCTTTTCACCGGCTAACAATAAGCCCCGCCTTAGTAATGGAGGTTGTCAATCAGCCGGCGGCCATTACTAAGGCAGTAGTAATGAGGTTTAAAAGAAAATACAAAGACATAGAAAAAATATATATTTTATTGAAATTTAAAAAAAAAAACAACACACACAACCCTCATTATCCATTATATTGAGAATAAAAAAGCCGTCATCTAAGTAGTCCTCAAATCCGACGTAGTCCAACAAACACAAACACACAAAAAACAAACATTAGTAACACATGTTGTAGACTTAGATACAGGGCCCATGTGTGATACTGTGTGTTGAACCATGTATCTAAGCTTACCACAAGGCAGGCTTAGATACGGGACCCCAGCAGACAGTAATCTTACACTGTATAAGATTACTTTGTGTGGGGCCCTGTATTTAAGCCTACAATGTGGCAGGCTTAGATACAGGGCCCATGTGTGATACGGTCTGTTGGACCATGTATCTAAGCCTACCACATGTTAGGCTTAGGGGGGATTCACACGAGCGTGTATTCGGTCCGTGCGGGCCGCGTGGTTTTCACGCGGCACGCATGGACCAATACAAGTCTATGGGGCAGTACAGACAGTCCGTGCTTTTTGCGCAGCGTTTGTCTGCTGCGCAAAAAGCGCGACAGGTTCAATAACTCTGCGCATTTCGCGCATCACGCACCCATTGAAGTCAATGGGTGCGTGAAAACCACGCAGGTTGCACAGAAGCACTTCCGTGCGAACCGACTGAAACAGCGCACCAGCTGTCAAAAGGATGAATGTAAACAGAAAAGCACCACGTGCTTTTCTGTTTCCGAACATCCAAACGGAGTGTCTTTGCGATGAGCGAACCCGGACAAGCGAACCGAACTTCACCGGGTTCGGCCGAACTCGTTTTGGCCGAACCCGGCAAAAAAAATTATCGGTATGCGACGTCAGGAGATAGTCACTGTCCAGGGTGCTGAAAGAGTTAAACTGTTTCAGCACCATGGACAGTGACTTCCGATCCCAAAATACATGAACCTGTAGAAAAAAAAACGAAGTTCTGACTTACCGCTAACTCCCGGCTTCTTCCTCCAGTCTGACCTCCCGGGATGACAATTCAGTCCAAGTGACAGCTCCAGCCAATCACAGGCCAAGCACAGGCTGCAGCGGTCACATGGACTGGCGCGTCATCCAGGGAGGTGGGGCCCGATGTCGAGAGGCGCGTCACCAAGGATGCGTCACCAAGGCAACGGCCGGGAAGTTCTCGGTAAGTACGAACTTTTTCTTTTTTTTCAACAGGTTTTTCGATAGGATGTGTTCGGCATTCACTATCGAGGGTGCTGAAAGAGTTACTGCCGATCAGTTAGCTCTTTCAGCACCTTGGACAGTGACGGGCGTCGACTAGCCTCATCTCTATGATGCCGGCTGCGCGAAAATCACGCAGCCGCGCATCAGACACGGATGACACACGCAGCTGTCAAATGTTTTTTGCGCGCGCAAAACGCAGCGTTGTTTGCGCGCGCAAAAACGCAACGTCCGTCTGTATCTGCCCTTAGATACAGGACCCCAGCAGGCAGTAATGATGTTACACTTACCCAGCTCTTCGGTGCAGCGGAGGTCCCGACACCATCCAGCGTCGCGATATCATGACGTCAGATGTCAGGACGTTCGCAATTGCGAACACTTAAACCTCTGTGGCGGCAGTCGCCCGGGTATCCGGGGCACCGGGCCAAAGATTCGATGCTAGTGACGCCCCTGATCCCAATATACTTTTTGTATCAATTTCTCCGTTTTCAAGATCTCTGCTTGCTGTCATTCTGGGGGAATCTTTATGGTTTACTTCTAGTGGATATAAATGGATTATTTCATATTTTGATGGTTAAACCGAGACTGTCATGAACTGTGACATCTGACTACAGTGACGACTGGGAGTCTGAAGCGGTGACATCACTTAAAGGGCTTTTATAAAAAGTTTATTCAGTTAATAATTGGAAATTCTGCAACTTTCTAATACACTGTTTAATTTCCTCAAAATTTCCAAAACCTCTGCTTGCTGTCAGTGAATCGAGTCGTTCTTGTTTACATTCAGAACTAAAAATCTGTACAGACATAATACTTTCCATAGCTGAGAGTTTGTTACAATTGTATCCAGTCTGAGCAAGACAGTATAAATCCCTATGAGGGTATGTTCACACGGCTTATTTACGGACGTGATTCGGGCGTTTTACGCCTGGAATTACGTCCGAAAATACGGCTTGAAAGCGTTGACAAACATCTGCCCATTGAAAGCAATGGGCTGACGTTTGTCTGTTCACACGAGGCGTATATTTACACGTCGCTGTAAAAAGACGGCGCGTAAATAGACGCCCGCGCCAAAGAAGTGTCATGTCACTTCTTCAAACGTAAATGGAGCCGTTTTCCATGGACTCCATGGAAAACCAGCTCCAGTTACGTCCGTAATGGACGCGGCGTTCAAGCGCCTGCACATGCCGTTACGGCTGAAATGACGGGCCTGTTTTCTCCTGGAAACAGCCCCGTCATTTCAGCCGTTACGGACGCTGCCGTGTGAACATACCCTTAGACCTCCTACACTGATGCTGCGCCTGTGGACCTGTCCTGATCATGTCCAGCTCACACGGGTTCAAGGCTCAGTGATCTATGATGCAATGTAACGAGTAATGCTTCTGTGTTCGTTGGTAATGATCAGGACAAGTTTTTAGCCACTCAGTGTAAACAAGAATGTTTCGCTGACAGCAAGCAGCTTTTTTGAAAATGATGAGAGATTGAAGAAACAAGTTTTTTATGGTACAGCAAGCACATGTCCTTTTGTAAGATACAGACCGCTAATTATTATTTAAGAGCTCCTTCTGCGTTTTCTGAATAGGCTGGAAACTCATCCTGGCTCCTTAGGCCCTGATCACACTGAGTTTTTTTATCCGTTTTTTGACGGGGAAACCGCGTCGGAAAATGCGCCAAAAAAATGGCCGAAAACTCCTCCCATTGATTTCAATGGGAGGCGGAGGTGTTTTTTTCCCACGAGCGGAAAAACCGTCTCGCGGGAAAAAGAAGCGACATGCTCTATCTTCAGGCGTTTACGTCTCTGACCTCCCATTCACATCAATGGGGGGCAGAGAAAGCGTTTTCCGCAGCGTTTTTGCCCGTGGCGCTGAATGGCCGCAGGCGTATAACGCAGCGAAAATTCCACGAAAAACGCAGCGAACCTGCCTACAACCTGATCAAAACCTGCCTACAAATTACAGACGGAATTTTGAGGCAGAATTTTCTACCTGCAAAAAAACTCTGTGTGAACATAGGCTTATAGGGGTTCTCCACTATGGACAATTCCTACTTGTTTGAAGGGATCCTTGACAGTAAGTAGATCAGAAAGAACCCTCAGCAATCATCTGTGATCTGTGGGGAAACCTGGCGGTAAGTGTTCAGTTTCCCTGCAGTGCCACCACAGGGGAAATGAAGTATTACACAGTGTCCATTCATATCAATGTGTTGTATGTGTAATACAGGACAGGACAGGTCCTCCAGAGAGATAGACTCTCTATGTAACCGCTCTCCACCCTGACCAAGAGATGAGGATCCTGAACAGGGGACCCCCCCCCCCCCCGATATTACCTCAGAATTCCCTAATAGGGTGTATGGAAATTGGGTTTCTAAACTGGGCAACCCCCTTTAACACATTAAGGATGTCACGGTTTTTGGCCTCAAAGAATGTTTTTTACTTTCGCCTCCTCCTACAATAAGTGTTTTTTAATTGATGCAACTGAATGAGGCCTTGTTTTTTATGGGGAGACCTTTTTATTTTGGCTACGAAATACAGAGGAATAAGTCCATTTTTTTCAGGCTGTTCCTTGTTACCTAAGGCCAGGTTCCCACGTATAAATCATGCAGCGTGTCCGACCTGGAACCCGCAGGATATTCCGTCTGAAAAACTGCACCACATTGTAGTGTCATTTTTCAGATGGAAATTCCGCTGCGGAGGAAAGCCGTTCATACTTACCCCCTCCCTCCTCTGATGTCCCCCTCGGCCTCCCTGGATCACGTTGCATCCCATGTGGCGCTTGGACGTGATCCCAGGAGGCCGGACTGCAGGAAGAAGGAGGGTGTTCTAGGTATGATTTTTTTCTTTTTCCGGCGTTGAGAATTTTTCGGCGTAAGAGTCGCAACGCTTGTGTTTCTGTTGCGGGTCTTGCAACTCCATTGAATTCAAAGGGGAAAACCCGCAATGGAAAATCAACAAAAACGCAGAATAAATTCACATGCTGCAGAATTAAATTCCGCACCGCAGGTCAAGTTATTAAAGTTTACGGTGCGTTTTTTTCCGCAGCGCGGGCATGGGATTTATTAAATCTCATCCACTTTGCGCATTTCCTCACACAATTCTGTTGTGGAAATTCCGCAGCGTTTACTCTACGTGGGGACCCGGCCTATGTGTTCTATGTAATGCTCAGGTTATTACGGTCGTGGGAATCCCAAATATGAGTTTGTCATTTGCTGTAGTGAGAAATATATGCAATAAACATCCATTTTATTAAAACAATCCTGAATATTCTTTTTGTAATAACAATTTTATGCACTTTATTAGATTTTTGAAAATATCAATTTTTAATCGTATTAAGGGATTAACACTCTGGTAGCGATTAGATAATGCGCTGACGGGTAGTGACAGGCAGTAACAAGGGCACACCCAGGCCTGTAGTGATAGGGGGCAGAGGTAGCAATTGCCCAAAAACCCCTTTGGCGCAAAAGACACCACGTGGTCGGTGGGAGCCCTATTACAAATTTTGGGTTGGGGTGCAGTAGCTTCAAGTAACGCCTCTGGGCATACCAAAGAATGCCCCTAGGTTCCATTTAAAGGGGTATTCACATCTTAGACATCTACAAAATATGGGGGACATGGACGGGGGTGGGGAACCCTTGTTTCTGAGACAGGTGCCGGTTCCAGAGCTGGGACTTGCATCTATCAGACATTTATGGCATATCTTGTGGACATGCTGTAAATGTCTAAAATGGGAATGCCCATTTACCCCAATGCCAACAAATGACATAGGGTTACGTCAGAGACGGCAAGGGGAAGCATGGAGCGGGCTCCATACTTAGCGGGTGTTGGCCCGCAAGTCTGCAATCTCTCTACTCCTATTATTGCAGTATATTGTGCAAGCGATCAAACGATTGCTGGTTCAAGTCCCCTAGTGTCCAGAGGCTGAAAGGGCGACTAGTAAAAAAACAATTAAATGAAGTTTTATATATATATATATACACAAAAGTAAAAAAAAAAACTTTTCCCATTTCCCCTTAAAAGCAATGTAAAAAAAAAAAGGCAGAAAAACATAATTGGTATGGCTTTTATAAAAAAGTTACGCGGCTCAGAATTTGGCAACACATAACTAGTTTTTTTACAATTAATTTTTTTCTTTGTAAAAGTAGTAAAATATAAAAAAATATATAAAAATTTGGTATCGCCGTAATCGTATTGACCAACAGAATAAACTTAACATGTCGTTTTTACCGCACATTGAATGCTGTTTTTTCCATCTCACAAATAACTTTTTTTTTTTGGTGCTTTGAAAAACTACAACTCGTCCCGCAAAAAACAAGCCCTCATACGGCTTTATTTTGGTAGATGGGGAGGAAAAAAAACGAAAATGAAAAAATGAAAAATGGCTGCGGTGGCAAGGAGTTTCAAAAATACACACCGCGGGTAAATTTACGTCACGAAAAATACCACAGCATGGACATTGGATTCCCTGGAATCTCATTGTTTATGCTGGTACTGTATTAGATCCTGTTCACACTGAATTTTCTGAAAAATCTGACTCAAAATTGCCCACATTCTATTTGCCGCGTTTTTTGCATTGTTTTTCGCTGAATTTTTCGGCCCCGGCCATTGAATGCCACAGGCAAAAAACGATGCGGAAACCGATTTCTCTGCCTCCCATGGATGTCACTGAGAGGTCAGAGGCGGAAACGCCTGAAGAAAGGGCATGATGCTTCTTTTTCCCGCAAGCGTTTTTTTTTCGCTCGCGGGAAAAAATACCTCCGCCTCCCATCAAAATCAATGAGAGGAGATTTCGTACGTTTTTTTGAGCGGTTTCCGACACAGTTTCCGCGTCAAAAATCGCGGAAAAAAAACCCCTGGGTGATCAGGGCCCAACACTGCGGTTTTGCTGTACGCAAATCCGCGTGGCAAAACCGCACATAATATGCAACGTGTGCATTCAGCCTTCAGGACTCCACGACTGACTATATATGGCAGCGCACGTCACCAGAAAGCTGGGTGATGTATTTAAGGAGATACCACCCCTTTGATCATGGCGTGGTCCGTAGTGACTGTGCAAATGAAGGGATTAAAGATCTGGGCTCAGATGTTTCTCGGATCCCGACCATTACAAGTGGGAGAAGCAGCTCTCAATCACAACCTCCCGCGTGCAATAATGCTCTCCCGCGTGGCGTGGTGGGATGAGGGATTAAGCGAGTGTCACCCCTCCCCCCCCTCCCTTTTTTTCCCATTTCTTACATATTTTTTCAATTTTCAGATAACTGCTGTAATAAAGAACTAGAATAGTAGACGTAATTACCATCTTCTTGGAAGCGCCATATAAAGAAACATTAGAAAAATCTAATTCGGCTCCGCGGTCTACGTCGTCCATCTTTTCTGCTTTACTTTTACATTAAGTGAAGAGATAATCGTCTCTAGCTTGAATGTTTTTATTTGAGCTGCCGCTATAAAACGTGCATCAATTCAGATTTATACCAGCGAATTCATTCAACATGAAATAACTTTAAGGAAATCACAAGTATCTATGAAGGTCTATCCAAGGTCTTGAACTTTCCTTCAACCTTTCTTGGGATTGTGACCAGTTTTGTTGTCTTAGAAGTCACGAGTTCAAAAATTCTGGACTATGGGAAGGCCAAAAAGGGCAATCATTTAATATAAAATATACTTTATTCCCGACGAGTGTCGGCCTCCTCCTCCATGGGTCATTTTGAGCACCTGGCGCCATGTGTTTACCAAGAAAAAAATCCCCATTTTCTAAAAAATGTTGTGGCCCGTGTTTCTTTTTGCTTGATCACCACCAATTTTTCAAACATAAGACTTCTTTAGATAGTGTGATAGCCTGACCCATCTCTGGTATCTGAGACTGAAGCCACTTCTGGAGTTAGCACCTCGTATTGGTGGAAGATGCAGTGTTTCCCCATTAGCATCCCTTGCATGTTCTCCCGAATGAAAGATAGACCATAGTAGTTTAGAGTTCGAAAATTGTTCTATCCCCTTCCACAAATTCTGTACACAACCATAGCTTTTATCTTTATCAGTGACCTAGGGTGGACCCTGGTATGGCGTTGCCATCTCAGCAATTTTGCCTGAATCTCCAAGATCGGAAGGGGGTAGTTAGGATTATAAAAAATGATGACAATACCTTCCCTATGCCGAGGTCCGTGATATACTGTAGGGTTATGCCCTGTTCAGTATAATACCCCCTGGTAGGGCCACTGGATGCTGAATTCAAAATCTCACATTTTGTACCATTGACCCTGAGTACTTCTCGAATGTTTCCAAGGCCGATCAAAATATTTCTTACCTTATGTGGCTTGGCCAGGAATAAAATCACATGGTCTAAAACCAATGCCATTTTCACCTCATGAATCCCCACTCGTATACCCATTCTCAAAAAGATCTGACCCTTCAAGATATTGTTTTAGAGGTTCCATGGCATGTAGAATAATAGGGGTGTTAACGGGCATCCTTGCCTCGTACCTTTCTGTAGCTCAAAAGGGGTCAGAGAGCTGCCCTTGTGTGTAGTCCTCAGCTCTGGGAGTCCTATAGAGGTTAGAAAGGAACGACCTAATGGTCCCTCTAATACCTACCTTGTCTAGCGCCGCTTCCAACCATCCCCACCTCACACACTTTTTCAGCATCCAGAGTTAAAACAGCGGGTATTTCGCCTAACTGGGGTTGGTGTTGACTCCTGACCAATATCGCCAACACAGTTCTGATATTGGTCACTGCCGCTCTCCCCTGATCAAACGCGACCTGGGCAGGGGCGATCAAATCTGGTAGTATGTGATTCAAGCGGTCTGCCAGAATTATAGAAAGTACTCCCGGGTCTAAGTTGATGATATGGAGTGGTACGATCCTGGCTGTAATAGATCTTTACCTGGTTCTTGGAGGGGTTTAATGACTTCAAGGGTCAAAGGCGCCACCAGATCGCATAGGGTTTTGATTCCGCCCGCTAGAGTGAGGTATCGGCTGTATAAAACAGCCGTCACCCGCCGAGTATGGAGCGCGCTCAGGTCATGAGCGCGCTACATACTTCCCCTTGGCGACAACGCAGTAATAGTACGTCGTATGTCGCCACGGGGTTAAGATGAAGACTCCCGCTTTCTGATCTTTGGCAGGAGACCCATACGATGGAAGTCCCCCTTTTCCTGAAGAAGTGCAATTTTGGGTTTCATTGGGCATGCATTTGTTGTGGGGCCAAAGTCCCTTTTATGTTCCAGGTAACTATTTGCATATAGGTAATGACAATTGTCTGTCTAGCTGGATGACCCACCTAACCATCCCATTCCATCCTCATACCCTGGATACCATCTCCTTGCGTAGAAAAGTTATGGAATTGTGCTAATCAAATATAGATATTGGGATGCACTCCTCAATCTATTGGCGTGGTGCTAGTAAGGTAGGGACGAGAATCCCACAATATTGGAAATATATAACCCCAGCACACACAGAGGTACGCAAAAGATCCAGATGCAAACAAACTTACGTTTTATTGCAACAAAAGATGGTAAAGTTGAGGTGGAAAGCGACTTGGTAAAGACGTTTCGGCCGAACCTCGGCCTTTGTCACGGTCGCTGTAAGACGATATCACTGGTATGGGATGTCCGCCGACACAGGGAATATCCGGCGGACATCCCATACCAGTGATATCGTCTTACAGCGACCGTGACAAAGGCCGAGGTTCGGCCGAAACGTCTTTACCAAGTCGCTTTCCACCTCAACTTTACCATCTTTTGTTGCAATAAAACGTAAATTTGTTTGCATCTGGATCTTTTGCGTACCTCTGTGTGTGCTGGGGTTATATATTTTCAATGGAATTGTGCTAGGCAACATTTTTAAGCCAACCCAACAGAACCGCACCCCTTCCCAACAGTAAGGTAGGACATCGAAATACTCCATACCTCTCTACTCCCTAGATAGCACTCATTACGTTACTTCTCTCTAGAAGTGTACCACTCCCTCTCTCTCCCATTGTCCACAAGCTAGAAGAAAAGCACAGAAAATGTAATGTTAGACCTTGGCACCATATCATCAGGATTTGCGTATGATTACACCCCAATCCCTTATCTCCACCTGAAAAAATAAAGCTGATTGCTTCCAGAGTATACTTCGGGTTCTATCCAAGGTCTCAGATGTTCCTTCAACCTTACTTTGGACTGTGACCAGTTTTGTGGCAATTGTCCTTATGGAGGTCATAAATTGAATAAATATGGGGAGCGCAGCCCAGTGCTTGATTATAGGAAGGCCAAAAGGGACAAACGCTTCAGGACCTTGACCACCTAGGCGCCTCCACTACCCTTTCACCACTTCATGGTAATTTATGAAGAACTATTGTGGTGATTGTAAAAATTCTTAATTTTTTTCAGAGTATATTGTAGCTGTATGATTTTCATCTTTCACCTATAGTCTGAATTTTCAGATTTTTTTGAGTTAGTGAAATAACAAGGCCCCAAAATAATGTGTTACAGTGCTCCACAAAAGGGGAGCGTCAACCAGTTTGGTGTTGACTAACCAAGATGCAGAGTCTATGGAACCTTCCGGTTGTTCAACTTTAACCCTCTCACTGAGGTATAGACTTTCCTGGTTAGATCTCCAAGATGTGGCCCCCAGTGTAGTGACAAATTGGTGGTAGATGGGCTGTTGAAGATGTCAGGCAAGGAGATGGAAATAATACAGATGTGGAGGTCAGGATAGTCAAGGGTCAATACCAAGAAGAGCCAGGCACAAGTTCCAGAGATGATTCACGATCTAGACAAAGGAAAAAGCTTGGGTCAATTAAGAGGATCCAGCAAGGAAGGTACTAGGAGTAAATCTGACGGCAGAAACAGAGGCCAGGGTATAGAAAAAGTTTGAGAAGGGAATACTAATCTGAGGTTCAGGTGAGGTTTTGAGGGCCATAAGGGTTCAAATAGGCCACTTTATCTGGCTCCGGTGCCATTATACGGATCACTGGAGTTTGTTACACTGCCATTGCCTGAAGGTGGCCACAGATATTTGTAATGACGGGGTAGGGAGACGGACAAGTGAGCCCTAATCTACCCGCAACCCAGTCCCTGCCTACTTGTACATCCTAGGCGACGGCGCACAACTGGGCGACGGTCCCTACACTCAATATGTGCACGATAGACAACACAAGACAGGGTACACAGAAGAGAGGGAAGTGGGGCAGTTGCCCACGACAATACCGTGAGCAATAGGAGTAGTGAACGAGCCGAGTCAAACAAGCAGAGTACGTGGTAACAAAAGCAGAGCAGAAGAATAGTAGTCAATCAAGCCATAGTCAATATGAAGCAGGTCAATTGTAAGTAGCAGGAACAGCAGAGCCAGGAACCAGAGAGAATCACAGGCAAAGGACAAGCAGCAAATGAAGGTATACATAGACCAAGGGCGGGAGCTAGAACCATCTGGCCAGGCTGTGATAGGTTCTCCCACTCCTCAGCCTACCAGCCTGAGTGGTAGCAGATCGAGTCACTCTAGCCGACCTAGGCACAGATGCAGGCTGATTAACCACGGGCGTCGACACAGAAGCTGTGTCAGGCAAATCCTTTACAGTACCCCCCCCTCCTTTTATGAGGGGCCACTGGACCCTTCCTAGGTGGACCTGGCTTGTTGGGGAACCGAAGATGGAACTTCCTGAGCAATAACCCGGCGTGAACATCCCGGGCGGGTACCCAAGTCCTATCCTCAGGCCCGTATCCTCTCCAATGGACCAGGTACTGGAGGAAGTCTTGGACCATCCTGCTGTCCACAATCTTGGCCACCTCGAATTCTACCCCTTCAGGAGTGAGAACAGGGACCGGAGGTTTCCTCGAGGTAGCCAATGACGGGGAGACTCTTATTCAGCAGGGAGGCATGGAACACGTTGTGTATCTGAAAGGATGGGGGTAACTCCAGCCGGAAGGAGACAAGGTTAAGGACCTCAATGATCTTGTACGGCCCTATATACCGGGGAGCAAATTTTTTGGACGGGACTTTAAGGCGCAAATTTTTTGAGGACAGCCACACCAGATTCCCGACCACAAACAAGGGGTTAGTTGAACGTCTCTTATCTGCCTGAGTCTTTTGGATGCTCTGGGACGCCTCAAGGTTCTTCTGAACCTGGGCCCAGGCTGTGCACAGTTCCAGATGAACGACATCTACCTCGGGATTGTTGGAACCACCAGGTGAAACGGAGGAGAACCGTGGATTAAACCCAAAATTACAGAAAAAGGGGGAGACCCCCGACGAGTTACTGACCCGGTTATTAAGGGAAAATCCGGCGAGGGGAATGAAGGAGACCCAATCATCTTGACAGTCAGAGATAAAACACCTTAAATATTGTTCTAGAGACTGATTAGTCCTCTCCGTTTGGCCATTAGTTTCAGGATGTAAGGCCGAGGAGAAGGACAGATCAATCTCCAACTTCTTACAGAAGGCTCTCCAAAACAATGAAACAAATTGTACCCCTCTGTCAGAAACAATATTGACAGGAACCCCATGGAGACGCAGGATGTGTTTGACAAACAAGGTAGCTAACGTCTTGGCATTGGGTAGTTTCTTGAGGGGTACAAAGTAGGACATCTTGCTGAAGCGGTCTACTACAACCCACACCACCGACTTGCCTTGGGATGGAGGCAGATCGGTGATAAAATCCATGGGGATATGGGTCCAAGGTCTCTGGGGAATTGGCAAAGAACGTAGTAAGCCCGCTGGTCGGGACTTGGGAGTCTTGGACCTAGCACAAGTTTCACAATCGGCGACGTAGGCCTTAACGTCTTTAAGCAACCCAGGCCACCAATAGGTTCTAGAAATGAGGTGTTTGGTACCCAGGATGCCTGGATGGCCAGATAGTGCAGAGTCATGATTCTCCCTGAGTACCCTTTGCTGGAAGTGCAGGGGAACAAACAGCTTGTTCTCAGGTAGGTTCTCGGGAGCTGAACCTTGATCAGCCGCAATTTCTGAGACTAAGTCAGAATCAACAGAGGATATGATTATACCTGGGGGCAAAACACAAGCAGGATCCTCCTCAGGAGGAGGGCTGGCCTTGAAGCTACGCGACAGTGCATCAGCTTTAATATTTTTAGACCCGGCCCTATAGGTGACCACAAAGTTGAATATAGTAAAAAACAATGGCCATCGAGCTTGTCTCGGGTTTAGCCTCCGGGCAGATTCTAGGAAAACCAGATTCTTGTGGTCGGTAAGGACCGTTACCTGGTGCCTAACCCCCTCCAGGAAGTGGCGCCACTCTTCAAATGCCCATTTAATGGCTAAGAGTTCGCGGTTGCCAACGTCATAGTTACTGTCAGTGGGGGAGAACTTCCTGGAGAAGTAGGCACAGGGACGGAGATCGGTGAGAGACCTAGTACCCTGGGACAAGACAGCACCCACTCTTTCCTGGATATATTCTCTCATGGCTTCACGTTCAGGAAAAGAGAGATTAAATATCCTACCTTTAGGGAGCTTAGCTCCTGGTACCAAATCGATTGCGCAATCGTACTCTCTATGAGGAGGTAACTCTTCGGAAGCTTTTTTAGAAAAAACATCAGCGAAGTCCTGAATAGACTCAGGTAGAGTGCTCACCTCCTCAGCGAGAGAAACCAAATTAATAGAAAAACAGGAAGTCATGCATTCATTACCCCATTTGGTAAGATCCCCAGTATTCCAGTTAAACGTGGGATTATGCATCTGCAACCAAGGAAGGCCTAAAACCAAATTGAACGATAATCCCTGCATCACCAGTACAGAGCACTGCTCCAAATGCATGGAGGCAACAATGAGTTCAAATACAGGGGTATGCTGTGTAAAATAACCATTAGCAAGTGGAGTAGAGTCGATACCCACTACCGGGACAGGTTTAGGCAAATCAATCAATGGCATAGCTAGAGACATAGCAAATTCCACAGACAAAATATTAGCAGAAGACCCTGAGTCCACGAAGGCACTACCAGGGGCAGACCTACCACCAAAAGAGACCTGAAAGGGAAGCAAGATTTTATGAGGCTTCATATTTACGGGAAATACCTGTGCGCCCAAGCGACCTCCCCGATGGTCACTTAGGCGCGGAAGTTTTCCGGCTGCTTATTCTTACGCCTAGGACAGTCGTTCACTTGATGCTTGTCATCCCCACAGTAGAAGCAGAGACCATTCTTTCTGCGGAACTCTCTACGTTGTTGGGGAGACACGGAGGCCCCGAGTTGCATAGGTTCCTCCGAGTTTTCCATGGAAGAACGAAGCAACGGAACCTCTGGAGCCATCATGGGGGGGTTTAGAGGAGAAGGCACAAAAATGTTTGCGTCGTCGTTCCCTGAGACGTCAGTCAAGACGTACCGCTAAAGCCATAACCTGATCTAGAGAGTCCAAAGAGGGATAGCTGACAAACAGGTCTTTCAGGGCGTTCGATAGACCCAATCTAAACTGACACCTCAGGGCAGGGTCATTCCACCGAGAAGCTACACACCACTTCCTAAAGTCAGAACAGTACTCCTCAATGGGTCTCTTATCCTGACGTAAGGTCACCAGTTGACTCTCGGCAAAGGCAGTCTTGTCAGTCTCCTCTTAGATGAACCCGAGAGCAGAAAAAAAAAATCAACAGACGAAAGTTTAGGGACGTCAGGAGCCAAGGAGAAGGCCCATTCCTGGGGGCCGTCCTTGAGCCGGGACATAATTCTACCCACTCGCTGGTTCTCAGAACTTGAGGAGTGGGGCCTTAAATGGAAATAGAGCTTACAACTCTCCCGGAAGGAGAAAAAAGTCTTCCGGTCCCCTGAGAACCGGTCAGGCAACTTGAGGTGGGGTTCAAGAGGTGAGGTGGGGGGCACTACCAGGGTAGCATCACGCTGGTTGTACCTCTGAGCCAGGTCTTGGACCTGTAGGGAAAGACCCTGCAGTTGCTGAGACAGGGCCTCAAGGGGGTCCATAGTGGGTCAGGGACCAGGGTAGAAAAGGTATTTGGGCCTGTGATTATGTAATGACGGGGTAGGGAGACGGACAAGTGAGCCCTAATCTACCCGCAACCCAGTGCCTGCCTACTTGCGCGGCCCGTCCTAGGCGACGGCGTACAACTGGGCGACGGTCCCTACACTTAATATGTGCATGACAGACAACACAAGACGGTACACAGAAGAGAGGGAAGTGGGCAGTTGCCAACAGCAACACCGTGAGCAACAGGAGTAGTGAACGAGCTGAGTCAAACCAGGAGAGTACGTGGTAACAAAAGCAGAGCAGAAGAATAGTAGTCAATCAAGCCATAGTCAATATGAAGCAGGTCAAATGTAAGTAGCGGGAACAGCAGAGCCAGGAAACAGAGAGAATCACAGGCAAAGGACCAGCAGCAAATGAAGGTATACATAGACCAAGGGCGGGAGCTAGAACCATCTGGCCAGGCTGTGATAGGTTCTCCCACTCCTCAGCCTACCAGCCTGAGTGGTAGCAGATCGAGTCACTCTAGCCGACCTAGGCACAGATGCAGGCTATTTAACCACGGGCGTCGACACAGAAGCTGTGTCAGGCAAATCCTTTACATATTAAATCATTTGTCAAAAGCCTTCACCCTGACTCATATCATGTACAGTTGGCTTGGTCGAATGCTCATGTTTCTTCAATCTGACCCTTCCAATGTCCAACAAAGATTATTCAACCAGTTAGGTTCTCGTGTCATGGTAGAAGTTGGGGAAATATCTAGTATTCAGGAACATGACCCAATAATTAGCTGTATAGGGTAAAATAAGCTCGAGAAGACAGTTGACGATAATGTTTTACCCGTCCCTTTCTGCCCGGCTCAGAGAGCGTGTCTTGGTTGCTCCATCATGAATATCCTCATAATGTGTGATAAGTTAACCAGTAGATGTCCATAGAGGAGTTTTCTCTAGGAACAAGTCTCGTACTTCTCGTTGCCTTCTCAGTTTCTTCTCCTTTTGGTTCTTTCACAGCATTTTTTAGATATCACAGCTGGTTTCAATTAATATGGCAGCTGTAGCCAAATATTTTGAGGGAGAGCAGATTAAATTTTCATATATTCATTCCTGCTCGTAGCAAGAGGCGCAGAACAACTTGAAATAATTATACATCGCTTAACTTTTTCCACATTATTCATAATGTTAAAGCTGGAAGAAATTCAGGCTGTGGACTGTAGAGATTGTCATCAGAGGTGCAACTTGAAGCTTCTGGGCCATTATCCAAAATCCATTCTCGGGCCCCCAACCATCCTGTGACATCTATAATATTTATTTTTGGACCCCCTCAGGCAGCAAGTGAATGAAAGTGCTGAGGCCCCTATATCTATGTCTTCGATAGTCATATATTATACACTTGATAGGGTCCTCTAACATTGTTGGGGAGTCCATAGGAAAGTGAGGTCCCACAACCAAAATGCTTGTGCAAGTCCTCTTTATATTCCCCCAGGGCTGTCCTGATTGTAGGGTCCTCCCTTATAACCAAAAAATACACTAATAGGACATTTTGAAAAGGTTTCTCTAAAGCAGACAACTCATCAAACATGGCCATAGAAGCTGCTCTGAAGCCCAGAAGCAGAGAGGAACACTCAGGAGAAGTAACATGGTTCTTTTTGTGTGGGCAAAGTAGACGAGGGTGAAATTCTGCTATCTGGTTTTACTTTATGGGTTCAAGGTCCGACTTGTCCATTAGAGGATCCACCAGTGGGCCAGGTTCTGACACAATACTGACCTCTAAAGGTCCAGCAGAAGACAACTCCATTTGGAGGTGATTTTGGTGCCAATCACTGGCCGCTTGGGTCTATTTCTTATGATACTTCACAAATAACCAATTAAACATTATCGATGATCTGCCCTGTGTGTACAATGATGACACAAAGACTACAATGTGATTATATGGACGTATACATGTTCTGTATGGATGGGGGTGGCCCTCAAAATCATTTCATTTCCTCTCGGAACCCAAATCCAACATCTGCTTACAATAGTTATGAGGCTGTCATCTAGGTGGTAGGGGGCCAATCCTTGTCTTTTGGGGGCTTTGAATTTTAGCTACACCCCCTGCATATACAGTTTACTCGGGGTTCAAGACTGCTGCGTTCATATATCAGTATCCAGTTCTGCACTGTCCTTGGAAATCGTGGATAAAATATCAATGAAGAAAGCGAAAAAATTCTAACAATGTATTTAAGAAAAGTTGCAGGAGGGCGTTAATCTGGCCGTAAATAACAGTCATCTAGCAGTGGATGAGCCCTCCATAGAAACACAACCGCGCTACATAACAGCAGATGGGGATGTGTCGGGCTTCCGTATTGCAGATGGTTTATTTGTTCGTAGGTGATATTTTTCGGCACTGATTGGATTTCTTTTGCTTCATAACAGAAATCTACAAAACACTTTGCAGCTCGTGCGGATGAAAATTGATTTTTCTATAAAATCATTAAAAAGTGCTGATAAGTGAGCCGGAGAAACAAATACAGGTCTCCAAACAAATCCTCAAAGAGTTAAATATCGATCATTGTAAAAGGAAAAGCAACTGTTTCATTTCTCACCATTTTCAAGATCACTGCTTGCCATTGCTGTATAGCAACATTTTTATTTCAATTCAGAGCCTGTACAGACCTAATACTTCTCACAGCTGAGGGTTTGTTACAATTGTATCCAGTCTAGATAATCCTCTGTAAGCTAAACACATCAGTAGCACAAATCTCTCTCCTGTTCTGATAGTTTGTTACAATGTATCAAGTCAAGTAAAATGTGTCAAGTCATTGAGAATTGTCTAGACTGGATACAAATGTACCAAACCCTCAGTTCTGTGGCAGCACTAGGTCAGGAGGGGTTTTCAGTCTTGTGTAGACTTCATATAATTTTAGCAAACTCTCCATTCAAACTGAGGTCAGGGGCATAACCAAAAGTGGTGGTCACACCAGAGCCCTGGAGCCTTAGGGGGCTCAAGAGGGCACTCTGCCTCATAGGAGGGGACCGGTACTGTAAATAACATGTAATAACTGATGGGTGTGTTACCATCTACATCTGTGGCATGATTGACATGGGCGCTATGGCACTATCTACAGTACATGGACAGTTTGTGGCACTATTGACATGGGCACATAGGTAGTGTGTGGCACTATTGACATGGGCATTGTGTAGCACTATTTACATAGGCAGTGTGTGTCACTATCTACATCTGTGTCATAATCTACAGGGCTACTGTGGTTCTATCTAAGGTGTAGTGTGTGGCACTATTAATATGGGCAGTTTGTGCTATTATCTAAAGGGGGCACTGAGTGTGGCATTTTCTATGCTGATTGTTACGCTACCTGCATTTGTGAGCACATATCCATTATAATATCCCTTTTTTTTAAATTATTAGAGCTTGTAATATAAAGGGCTCGGCTGGTGGATACATGTCGACCAATACTCGTAGCGTAATAACCACAGGGTAGCGGGTGCGTGGCGAAAATAACTTGTTTTAAACATAATGCAGCTGGAAACCTCCCTTTAGAAACCCTGTGTTGGCCCCTGGCCTCCCAAGCCCAGTGGGCCCTAGTATCGTGGTACCTTCCCAGGTTTGCCTCGTGCTGACATCAGCCTGGCATTCATTCATTCATTTTGAAATTATAGGATTAAAGGGTTAATATGTAAAGTCCTATCCATACAAAGATTTTGAAAAAATCCTAAGGATTATATATAATTTCCCTAATTGGGTTATAATGTAATACTACAGGAAAGTGATCATCGAGGCTCTTACGTATGATCTACACGAGGCTTTGTACTGTACAGGGGGCATATTACGGTTTTGTACGATATTCTATGTTATTACATCAGTAAGTCCCTTTCCATTCTTTTTCAATATGTTCTTTTATGTATACCAGCTATAATATGACCAAGCAATCCCACACTGGGTATATATGGAAAATGTCATGACATAGACACTACTGACCTCTGCAGCTAGATGACGCCACTGATGACTGCAGGAAACACGAGTGGCCCTAACCCCAGAAACTTGCGGCACTGTGGCCATGAGTTGTCTTCATCCTAGCCTCTGTTTCTATGGTAGGTAAATTGGATTATTAGCTCTTCTTAGGTAGAAGTAGAATGATGTGAACTATGAGGACCGATGATGTCATGCAGCAAGATGGCGGCTTTGATAACTGCAGGAAATATGGGTGACATCATCCCTCTAAGCACAGTGCTTAGCACTAGGGTCACTCTAGATAGATCCAAATTAACATGAAGCTTTTATGATATTTGAACCTCTCAGTTGTTGCCCCCAAGGGGGCAGCGGTAGCAGTCCAAGATCCTGTTCCAGATTTACCAATAAAAATAATTATTTTCTCATTAAGCATCAACTGGCTCCTGGGGGAGGGCGTGGGGTAATACACAGATTATTTCTGCACAATGCACTTTGAAGAATGTGGTGTCCTCTACTTCTCAATAGACCCCCAGATACACATCATCTTCCTCGTTCCTGCACATTTTACCCCTTGTCTTTCATGTTTATATCTTGGAGATGCAGATTTTCCTTTGGAACCTGGGAGGAACGTAATACAAACCTGTGTAATGTAGAGAGGCAGTCTCCAGTATTGCAGAGAGATCTTTTTAGTTGTAATGGTGGTCACCAAGACATGAAGAACTTAGTCAACTCTCAGACTGCACCGAGGGAGGGCAGTAAGAAGACCAATAAACATTGTGCAAAGCAGCGGCATACAAAGAAAAGAGGGGTGAAGACTATGGGGTATGTGGACCCACTAGACTGCTCCACCGTAGCGGACGGCCAAATAACAGTCAAAGGAAGTCTTTAGGACAAAAGTACCTGGGAAGAAGATAGACAGACACTTGGCATGGCAGACACTTGGCGTGATGACATTTGGCGTGATGACACTTGGCGTGACGACACTTGGCACAGACAACCCTTGGCACAGACGACACTTGGCACAGACGGCTCTTGGCACAGATAACAAACTTGACTCTGAAACTATACTTCGTATAGGAAGAAACACAATTACTGGATACAGGATTCGGGAACACTGGGAACCAGATACAACTATGGGACCATTTGCTAAACGAACATGGGTAGATACAACAATGCTCAGGCACAGGAAGGAAGGCAGGTTTGTTTTTAGAAGGGCAGGGTGCTCAGGGATAGGCTACGGAAGGTAATACCGGTGTGTGCTGGCCCTTTAAGAGGACACCAGGTCGAGCACGCACCCTACGGGAGAGAGCAGCGGGTGGCAGCAGTACATGCCGGCGTTCCTGAGGAGGAGGAGGGGAATGCCATCACGGAGGTAAAAGATGCTGGCGGCCGCCATGGGAGGCCGGATAGCGGCGATCGGCGGCCGCTAGCCTTACAAGAGGGGACCCAAATCGAAGATCAAGATAAGCTCCTTATTATGATGCTGGGTTTTGCCACCCAGGAAAGAAGAGCTGGGTGCATTCCGCTTTCTATGACCCTTAGACCAGTCCCTCACACCCCTTTCTGCTGTTCCTCTGGAGTGGGGAGACTTTCACAGGATTTTGGCAAGCAATAGTAAAGGGAATGGGGCCAATCAAGCCTGAGCCACCCTTTCCAAGGGTTCCATGGCATCCACATGGTTTTCCTCTAGGGCAGGGGTCAGGAACCTTTTTGGCTAAGAGAGCCGTAAACGCCACATATTTTGAAATATAATTCCGCGAGAGCCGTACAATATGTTTAAAGGGCCATTGACAGATCAATCGCTCCAATGTTCACTTAGTACAGCAAGGAATGCTCCTCCCTGCTGTATAAAGCCACAACTGGACTGAAACAATGGTAATTAGCAGTAAAAAAATTAAATAAATAACTTACATTGTGAGCTTGCGATGCATGACATCAGTCCAGCAGTCTGGCTTCTTCTTTTTCCTGCGCATGACTGGAAGCTGGCATTCTTCCCACCTGATGTTGAGAGAATGCCAGCTTTGAGGCATTCGCAGAAGAAAGAAGCTGGAATGTTGGACATGTCACACAACGCATTGTCAGTTATGTCAATTATCTATTTTATTATTTTACAGCGAATTATTGTTTAGGTCCAGCGGTGGCTTAGTGCAGCAGAGAGGAACACTCCTTTGTGTACTAAGTGACCGCTGGAGCAATTGTATCTGTCAGTGGCCCTTTTAAAAGTGTTGGTCTTACAGAAAATGAACAAAAAAGAGAGGCTCAGACCCATCTGGGAGACCTCCAGAGCTGTAATAAAGCGCTCAGAACAGATTTTTGCCCTGATAGTGGTCCTTTAAATCAGTTTCTTATGCCCACAAGAGATTAATTTAAAGCCCCCAAGAGTGTAATATGGGTGGCAGATGTTTTTTAAGGCCATATTTTTTTTTTTTTTTGGGGGGGGGGCTATATTATGGATTATGTGGGATTATTTTCAGGGGTGAAGTGGGAAGGGGGGGTTGGTGAGACACACTGTATTACACAGCCCCTTTATTGATGCAGCTCACTGCTGCTGACCATGAGGCTGTGTAACAATTTCCATGTTATAATGTTCACCTTCAAAGCAGCAGCACAGCCAGGGGTTTCTGGAACGTCCAAGGGAGACACAAGGGAGGAGGCAGATGCCGCTTCACTAGGGGACGCAGGTGCGTGCTTGCAGACGGCGCGGCTATGCAGGGAGTTATGGGAAATGTAGTCCATGCTCCCTGCCGCTCACCACTGCCGCCAATGCTTATCAGGCCATCAAAGAACTACCGTATATGTCGGCGTATAAGACGACTGGGCGTATAAGACGACCCCCAACTTTTACCCTTAAAATATAGAATTTAAGATATACTCACCATTTCGTGCAGGAGCGCTTCACTATGGCCATCGGCGGCAGGACCCAGGACTCTCTGTCTCTTTGAACTCGCGCATGCGCAGATAGGCGAGGTACATGATGGGGTTAATTACTATTAATGTGAGGAACATGGAGGGTAAATTCATCGCACCTCGCGCCTCACATTAATAAGTGAATGAAAGCCGTGTTTATTTCATTTTTTTACAGCGTACACATCATAAATGATGCAAAAACATTGTTGTCCGCGCCATTACTGAATGTGTGTATTTTATGTATTGAGACTTATTTTAATGTTTATTGTAAAAAAGGTGAAGGTGTATATTTTTTTAAAAATGTAACAATACTTTGTTTTTACTTTATTTTTAAACTTTAATGTACTGACATATATCAGATATGTGCCAGTACATTAGCCTGTGGACAGATAGCACACAGGCTGTTGTTAGGACATACTTGGGTATATCCTAACAACAAGAGATATGGTCAGACAGCCCTGGGGTCTGTCAATAGACCCTGGGCTGTCTGCCCATATATGGTATGGCCCTCGATCGCGTCACAGGAATTCCCTGTGATGCGATCCAGGGGCATCCCCCCCTTCTCACTTTCCCCTGAATGCTGCAGTCAGCTGTGATCGCAGCATTCACGGGAATAACGGCGGAGATGAGAGGTTCTCTGATCTCCGGCGTTATAGAGCGGGGCTGCGGCTGTGTAATACAGCCATTGCCCCGCTCCTGACAGGAAGTGCGCGCGCGGTCAGCATGAGGTGATGCGGCCGGCGCTGCACTAATGAGCGGCAGTTCAGGCACTGAAGACAACATGGGGGTGCTTTGTAGCGCGCCCGCCATGTTCTGTCTTCAATACCGCAGATCATTAGTGCAGCGCCGGCCGCATCACATGATGCTGACCCCGCGCGCATATGTCAGGACTCAGGAGCGGGGCTGTGGCTGAATTACACAGCCGCAGCCCCGCTCTCATAGTCATGTGTACTATACTGAGCTGTGCGGCTGCAACGTGCATCCCTTCCATAGACAGGTAGGAGCCCTGTCTGCGAGCCAGATACGGCCATCAAAAGAGCCATATCTGGCTCGCGAGCCATAGGTTCCCGACCCCTGCTCTAGGGTTTGTATGCCTGTGGTGCAAGTCATATGTATACAGCTATTGTATATATCTTATAGGGATCCATGGGCATAACTACCAGGGTTAATATAGTTGTTAGCAGCAGCTGTTCTGGGGCCAAGCACCTAAGGCGGCCAATCTCCACCCAGAGGTGAGGTGCAGTTAGTGATAACGCTGTGTGATAGAAAGCAAGAATGGGAAAATGAATGGAAATCATTGGGAGACCATAAGGACTTTCATGTCGTGATTGAATGGGGCACTATTGTAAATTTTTCTATCGGGCCCCAAGGTTATTTGTCACAGCCCTGCAGGGCGCCCTGGCATTGAAGAAGTTAATACATGCCACTAGTTCATAGTACGTCTTGCCAGCTCTCATATATGGCAGAGCGCTCTTTAAACAAAATGATGCATTTGCAATAACATTTCTGCGAAAGTTGAACCGCGCTCGCAGTCTACTATCCGGAGGCATTTCGACTGCCCTATATTTTACGTGATTAATTCTAATATCTCAGATATCTGTCAAAAGAAAATGTGATCCGCACTAGACGCCGTCAGATGAAAGACCGCACCATCCTCTCCCAGCCTGACACATCATTAGGCCTAGTTTGCCATAACAAAGATGACGACGGGATGAGGTTTCTTGCAGTTGCGGAAAATGACAGCGACAAGTCGAGGCAGATTTGTTCTAATTACGATTTACTACAAGTTTAATTTCCCTGAATATGTTTCCTATTAGGGGGTTTTCGCACATGCTGAGCTTGTTTTACCTGGGGAAGCCGAACGACTAAAAAACACATACATTTACTGGTAAAACGGGCTCAGTTTTGCCGAGGGCCAGTTGGCCATGCAGTAAAAAGGCGGTGCCATTTGGCACAACCTATTGGGTTATCAGCAGGAACCGCAAAAAATATAACCATAAAATCAAAATACGAAGATCAATTCTACTTAAAGATGAGTCGACTGCGGGTGTATGTGAACAGACATGAATGGCACAGCCCTGGTATTGGGCATGATGTCAGAATAATTAATAGGATTGTCCCCATTAAGCTGATAACCTGCTGCAAAGGTTGGGCTCGGAGGTAACTCTGATCACGGCTGTTTAGCACCTAAGTTGCTACAGAGGGAGGCTGATCCATCAGCACCTTGCTATCATGGGGAGCCGATGGGTTTCCTAACAAAAGTCCCACAGACTTGCCATGGCTGTTTGCCTATTAGGGCCAACGGCACGGTCTAGTAGACTGCCTGATAGGTAATAGTGAATTGGTTTACTGAGAATACCAAAGCATTATAGAAGTGAGCAAAGGATCGCATTGTGAAGTCCTCAAAATGGCTGTTTTTTTTTTCATTGCCCCAAAAAGTTAATAAAATAGACTCAACAAGTTATATGTACCCCAAAATGGTGCCATTGAAAAATATAACGTGTCTGACAAAAACCAAGCCCTTGTACAGCTACGTCATAGGAATATAAAAAAGTTATTGCTCTAGGAATATAATGATGCAAAATCAAAAAAATTCTAGCGGTCCTTAACATCAAAATAATCCTTAAAGGTGTTATCCAGGTTCGAAGCTGTTTACTTTTATACTGATGACCTATTGTAACGTCTATGGCCACAGTCCGTCGTTCTGGCGTAAACCTCGACGGTCGTGGCCATGGAAATCTTACCTCTGTGCAGCGTCGTCCTCCTGTGAGGCGCCAGCACTCACTTCCAGACTTCGAGACTGTCTCCGGCGGGCGAGCGCGCCCACTCATGCACGGTCTTAAAGGGCCAGTGCGTGCATTTTGCAGGAGGTCTGCAATCTAGCCCAGGATGCCCTGGGCTATAAAAAGGGCTCTGCCCTCTTGCTCTTTGCCAGAGCATTGTTTGTTACCCATAGTTTGTCGTGCTAATGGTCTCCAAGTGTCTTCCAGTTTCCCAGTGTACCTTGTTCCTCTATCCCGTATCCTGTTTCCGTGCTACCCAGTTCTAGTGCCGTGCTGTTGCCGTGCTGTGCTACAGTCTCGCTTGATTTGCTACGCATCCCCTGAAGTCTTCCCGCCGCCTGGTCCTGGACATGCCTGCCTCGCTACTGCCCAGGTATTGCTTCACGTATCCTCGCTGAACTATTTGAACCCTGTACTTACCTTTTCTGCCAGCTGCCATCCCGCTACGCGGCACGGCCCTGTGGGTCCACACCTCGCATCGTGACAGTACGCTCTGTCCATGGACTCCGCTGGTCAATTCAAGGGCTTGGCACCCTCCCAAGCCATGCAGGCGGACCTGCTGGATCTCCGAGCTAGGCAGGATCAGCTCCTTGGGGCAGTGGACTCTATGGCGCAGCAGCTAGGGACGCTAGTTGCTTCTCTTCCTGCCTCTATGCAAGTCCTTCAAGCCGATCCTCCTGTTACTCCTCCTGGCAGTTCCTGTCCGGATCCTCGGTTCTCGCTGCCATTGCTCTCTCGGTTCGATGGAGACGCCAGTGCTTGTCAGGGGTTTCTAAACCAATGCCACATTCATTTTAACCTGCACTCTCGAGCATTTCCGTCGGACGGAGCCAAGATCGCATTAATCATATCCCTCCTGACTGGCAAGGCCCTAGCATGGGCTAATCATATCTGGGAACGTCAGGGACCCGAGACCCAAGATTTCCAGGGGTTCGTGCGAATATTCCGAATTGGTTTTGAGGAGACTGTCATCTTCAACCTTCGCCAAGAGGACACCTCCGTGGGCTAGTATACGATCCAGTTCCGGACTCTGGCAGGAGAGCTATCCTGGAACAATGATGCCTTCGTGGCATCCTATTAGCATGGCCTGTCGATCGAGATCAAGGATGAACTGGCCGCTCGGGTAGACATAAGACTGAGGGAGAGATCTCACGAGGTTTGTCAGGAGCGTCGGCGCCGTAGACTGGCGCCCAACTTTCAGCAACCCCTCTTGCCTGCTTCTATTGCTTTGCCCGAGGTCCCGATGCAAGTAGACCGACTAAAATTATCGATCCAGGAGAAGTAGCGCAGGCGCACCTCTGGACTTTGCTTATATTGCGGCCTCGCTGGCCATGTTGTGCGTCTGTGCCCTCACAAGCCAAAAAACTCCAGTGCCTAGGTTTGGTTGGAGAGACAACCCTGGGCGTCAACACATTGAATCAAGAACTCTCTTCCAAACTATTCATTCCCGTAACCATCATTGCTGGCGAGAGGTCCCATCCAGTCTCTGCCTATCTGGACTCCGGCTCTGCAGCCAACTTCATCTGCCAGGACCTTGTGTATCTCCTTCAGTTGCCTACTATCCCGCTTGAAAGGCCATTGATTGTTGCCTCGGTGGATGGACTTCCATTGCCTGACCCAGTTGTGTCCGTAATCAAGCCGTTGAAACTCCAAGTGGGAGCCCTTCATGCTGAACTAATTTCCCTGTTCATCTTGTCCAAGGCCGTCAACCCCGTGCTGCTGGGTTTGCTTTGGCTCCGTCTGCATGCCCCCGTCCTGGATTGGAACTCTGGAGAGGTCCTCCAGTGGGGTCCGAAGTGTCTTGACCGCTGTCTGGGCCATATCCAGTCTCCACAGCCTGCCCCTCTTCAGTCTTTGACATGGTTGCCTTCTTGTTTCTCAATGTTCTTCGATGTCTTCAACAAAGAGGAGGCTGAGACCTTGCCACCACATCGGGCATATGACTGTCCGATCGACCTGGTTCCTGAATCATCTCCTCCTCGTGGTAGATTGTACCCTCTCTCCTTGCCAGAGACCCAGTCCATGTCGGCCTACATTAAGGAGAACCTGGAGAGGGGTTTCATTCGTAAATCTTCATCCACGGCCGGAGAGGGGTTCTTCTTTGTTAAAAAAAAAGATGGATCGCTACGACCTTGTATTGACTACCGAGGCCCAAACCAGATCACGGTGAAGAACAGGTACCCTCCTGCCTTTGATATCTGAACTGTTTGATCGCATACGGGGGCGAAACATTTTTCTAGACTGGACCTGCGCGGGGCCTATAATCTGATTCGGATTTGTCGAGGTGAAGAATGGAAGACTGCCTTTAATACTTTTGATGGGCACTACGAATACTTAGAATAATCATGTGAAGGTGTTATTGAGGACAGGAGTGGAGGAGAAGTAACAGACTGAGAGCTACGTAATGGTAAGAGCAGAGTTCACAGCAGCACAGAATCTGCACGCTCCTCTCCTGAAATATTCTGTGCTGCTGTGAACTCTTCTCTTACCATTACGTAGCTCTCAGTCTGTTACCTCTCCTCCACTCCTGTCCTCAATAACACCTTCACATGATTGGCAAGTCACCACCCCGCACAAGATCCGCAAGCTCATCTCCTGAAATACTCTGTGCTGCGGTGAACTCTACTCTTACCATTACGTGGTGACTTGCCAATCATGTGAAGGTGTTATTGAGGACAGGAGTGGAGGAGAGGTAACAGACTGAGAGCTACGTAATGGTAAGAGCAGAGTTCACAGCAGCACAGAGTATTTCAGGAGAGGAGCGTGCAGATTCTGTGCTGCTGTGAACTCTGCTCTTACCATTACGTAGCTCCCAGTCTGTTACCTCTCCTCCACTCCTGTCCTCAATAACACCTTCACATGATTGGCAAGTCACCACCCCGCACAAGATCCGCACGCTCATCTCCTGAAATACTCTGTGCTGCTGTGAACTCTGCTCTTACCATTACGTAGTGACTTGCCAATCATGTGAAGGTGTTATTGAGGACAGGAGTGGAGGAGAGGTAACAGACTGAGAGCTACGTAATGGTAAGAGCAGAGTTCACAGCAGCACAGAATATTTCAGCAGAGGAGCGTGCAGATGTTGAGGAGTGTATGACGCTGGGAGGCCGCGGCAGCCTGTGATTGGCTGCAGAGGCCGCGGCAGCCTGTGATTGGCTGCAGAGGCCACGGCAGCCTGTGATTGGCTGCAGAGGCCGCTGCAGCCTGTAATTGACTGCAGAGGCGGTCACGTGACGTGCGTGACCGCCACTACAGCCTGTGATTGGCTGCAGCGGCGACATGGATGAAACGTCATCGCTGGAGGCCGGACAGGAGGAATGTAAGTATGAACGTATTTTTTTTTATTACATTAAAATTGTATTTTCCGCGCGCTGAGCATGGTACTGTAAAGGTTGATGAAAGAGTTAGTGCAGCCCATTAACTCTTTCAGCACCCTGGACAGTACCATGCTTGGCGCACGGAAATTACAGGTTCGGTCAGAACTAGTTCGGTCCGAATCGAACTTTTTAGTGAAATTCGGCGAACTAGCCAAACCGAACTTTTCATAAGTTCGCTCATCTCTAATAAGAACCACACCAGTGAGTCGACCACTTCCAGTCCATTCTTCATCGTCTATGGTCAGTATCCTCGTATACCTCTTCCTGTTTTTACTATGTCCCAGGTTCCTGCAGCTGACTCGACCTTCAGGGACTTTCTACAGATTTGGCAACAGACCCGATCTTCTATCCTGTTGGCGGTGAACTGCATGAAAAGTAAGGCAGATACAAGAAGACGGGCGCCTCCGCAGTTCCTTCCAGGGACTAAAGTCTGGTTGTCTTCTAGGAATATCCGGCTGAAGGTGCCGTCGTGCAAATTTGCCCCTTCGAAATCCTGCTACAGATCAACCCGGTATCCTACAAGCTGCGGCTCCCTCCTACCCTCAGGATTCCTAATTCCTTCCACGTCTCCCTGCTGAAGCCCGTGGTCCTGAACCGCTACTCCAGGACTCCTAGTTCCACAGTGGTCCCTGGCGGCACATCGGGGACTTTCGAAGTAAAGGAGATTCTGGCTACCAAGAAGGTGGGAGGAAGGACATTTTATTTAGTGGATTGGAGGGGGTTCGGCCCAGAAGAGAGGTCTTGGGAGCCAGAGGAGAACATTGATGCTCCTGTCCTCGTGAGGAAGTTTCTCTCCTGCTCTGGTCCCAAGAAGAGGGGGCGTAAGAGGGGGGATACTGTAACGTCTATGGCCACGGTCCGTCATTCTGCCGTAAACCTCGACGGCCGTAGCCATGGACATCTTACCTCTGTGCAGCATCGTCCTCCTGTGAGGAGGCAGGCTCGCTCGCTTACTAAAAGTTCCCTATCCAATCCCCAGATCCCCCTGGACAATAAAAAGGGCTCCGCCCTTCCATTCCTTGCCTGAGCGTTGTTGTCTACCCATGTTTGTATTGCAAACGGTCTCCTAGTTGTATCCTGCCCCCAGTGTTCCCGTATCCTGTTGCTGTTGTTGTCTCCTGTACCTGGGACTTTCGTTGGAGTCATGTGTATTATCTGCCACGTCTGTTGTCATCTGCCACACATGCTGTCACCTGCCACGTCTGCTGTCACCGGCCACGTCTACTGTCATCTGCCACGCCTGCTGTCATATACCATGTCTGGCATCATCCGCCACGTCTGGCATCATCCGCCACGTCAAGTACCATCCATGCCAAAGCCTCTGCTACTGTTTGGACTCTAACAGGTACTCTTGTGCTAGGACTTTGCATTGACTTTGATATAGACTGTTGTTTGGCCAGCTGCCACTCCGCTACAGTGTACCAGGTGTATACAAGACATATAAAACATACAAAAATGTAAAACTATATATTTAAGATCTCAGAAAAAGTACAAAATGTATACAAAGCATTAGTAATTCATAATAAAATCATTTCTTACATTAAGACCATTGGGGACTATAGTATTTAACATGAGAATCCAGTATCCCTCACGATTTAGTAGTGTTTCCCTATGATCACCACCTCGCACTGGTTTATTAACCCTCTCAATTCCTGAAAACTGAAAGCTGCTGGTGTTCCCTTGATGCATAGGAATAAAATGTCTAGCTGCATTAGAAGGATATCTGACTTCAGGATTAGGGGCTCCATTAAGATGTTCTCTAATTCTGACATAAGGGGGCGACTTGTGCACCCAACGTAGGATAAATCGCAGAGTGTGCCGTTTATTTGGTATACTACATGTCGTGTGTTGCAATTGATAAATTGTTTTATCT